>NC_142518.1:13990000-14306500 GCF_057876585.1 Rhinolophus sinicus | reverse complement strand
TAAAGCCAAAGGCTTTCACAAAGGGCAAGACAGAGTATAATAAAAACAAAACAACAAAACAGAACAACAAAAAGTACATATTAACCTACTGCTTTATGTTAGGGAGAAGAACAGAAACTAAATGACTATGTTCTGTTCAGTGAAGCTGTAATTTTATGGAGTTCATTTTATCATGCTAAATATTTAAGCAGCTTTAGGTACTTCGGGGATTCATCTTATTAGTAAGTTTTTTTTATTTCCCTCAAAGTGAGATTTAAAAATATTTGCTTCTTAAGTGTGGGTTTTATTAATACTTAGGGCCAAATCTTTCCCGAAAAGACCACACCCCAAATTCTAAAAAGAAAATAGCACTGAATATGGAGAAATCTGCATTTTATGATCCTATTCATGCTACGGAAAGGTACCCCTCTGACGTTCTAGTTATTTTTAGGTTAGGATTAAATTTAGATTTTAAAAATTGGATTTAGAGCTATGTCACTATATACTCCTAGGAATTCTCTTCAATAGCTCACAGTCTTTTACTGTACATGCAAAATAACACTTGCATTTTTGCTTTATCCTTTTCCATATAATGCTTCTACAAAATGTAATGTACTTTTAAGTGCACCAAATTCCTAGAAGACAATATTCATAAAAATGAGGAATGTTTCTTCAATTTTGCTCACTTTCTTAGAAAAGTAAGTATATACAGAAACAGTCTCCAATAGATGAGCTATGTACCCACACAGAATCAATATTTTTTTGGTGAAACAATGATGTAATTGCTGCACTGAGGAAAATACATAGAAAAATTTCTATACTATATGTTACCATTGATGCTCCATACTTTGCCAACAAGTTTTAAGCACCTGGGCATCATAGTACTCAGTACAAGTAATTTTTCTCATCAACTGTGTATTTATATATATATATATATATATATATATATATATATATATATTCATATGTTAATAACACTGAATAATAGAGAATGAAGAGAAATAACTTATGCCTCTAGTGCTATACACAATTATATTTTATGGAACTTTATAATTATAAATGCTATAAATTTTTTTTCTTTTCTTTTTTTAAATTTAGTAGGGTGACAATTGTTAGTAAAATTACATAGATTTCAGGTGTACAATTCTTTATTACATCATCTATAAATCCCATTGTGTGTTCACCACCCAGAGTCAGTTCTCCTTCCATCACCATATATTTGATGCCCCTTACCCTCATCTACCACCCCCTCCACCTTTACCCTCTGGTAACCACTAAACTATTGTCTGTGTCTATGAGTTTTTGTTTCTCATTTGTTTGTCTTGTTCTTTTGTTGTTTTTGGTTTATATACCACATATCAGTGAAATCATATGGTTCTCTGCTTTTTCTGTCTGACTTATTTCGCTTAGCATTATACTCTCAAGATCCATCCATGTTGTCACAAATGTTCCTATATCATCTTTTCTTACCGCTGAATAGTATTCCATGGTGTATATATACCACAACTTCTTTATCCATTAATCTATCGAAGGACATTTTGGTTGTTTCCATGTCTTGGCCACCGTATACAAAGCTGCAATGAACATTGGAGCACACGTGTCTTTATGTATAAATGTTTTCAGATTTTTTGGGTAGATACCCAGGAGAGGGATTGCTGGATCATACAGTAATTCTATTCGTAATTCTTTGAGGAACCTCCACACTGCCTTCCATAGCGGCTGCACCAGTCTGCATTCCCACCAACAGTGGATGAGGGTTCCTTTTTCTCCACAGCCTCTCCAACACTTGTTACTATTTGTCTTGTTGATGATAGCCATTCTGACTGGGGTGAGGTGCTATCTCATTGTGTTTTTTATTTGCATTTCTCTGATGATTAGTGATGTTGAGCATTTTTTCATATGTCTATATGCCATTTGTATGTCCTCTTTGGAGAAATGTCTCTTCAGTTCCTCTGCCCATTTTTCAATAGTGTTGTTTGTTTTTTTGTTGTTGAGTTTCATGAGTTCCTTGTATATTTTGGATATTAGCCCCTTATCAGAGGCACTGTTTGCAAAAATCTTCTCCCATTCAGTTGGTTGCCTCTTCATTTTGTCGATGTTTTCTTTTGCTGTGCAGAAGCTTGTAAGTTTCATATAGTCCCATTTGTTTATTTAGTTTTTACTTCCATTACCTTTGGAGTCAAATTCATAAAATGCTCTTTGAACCCAAGGTCCATGAGTTTACTACCTATGTTTTCTTCTATGCAGTTTGTTTCAGGTCTTATGCTTAACTCTTTGATCCATTTTGAATTAATTTTGGTACATGGTGACAGATAACTGTCCAGTTTCATTCTTTTGCACGTGGCTATCCAATTCTCCCAGCACCATTTATTGAAGAGGCTGTCTTTCCTCCATTGTATGTTTTTAGCCTTTTTGTCAAAAATTGTCTGTCCATATATATGTGGTTTTATTTCTGGGTTCTCAATTCTATTCCATTGGTCTATGTATCTGTTTTCTGCCAATACCATGCTGTTTTTATTATTGTAGCCCTGTAATACAAGCTAAAGTCAGGGAGTGTGATACCTCCACAGTATTGTTCTTTTTTCTCAAGATTGCTTTGGCTATTCAGGGTCTTTTGTGGTTCCAAACAAATCTGATGATTTTTTGTTCTATCTTTAAAAAATGCCATTGGGATTTTGATGGGGATTGCATTAAATCTGTATATTGCTTTGGGTAATATGGCCATTTTAACTATGTTGATTCTTCCAATCCATGAGCACGGAATGTCTTTCCATTTCTTTGTGTCTTCTTCAATTTCTTTCAAAAATGTCTTATAGTTTTCAGCATATAGGTCTTTCACATCCTTGGTTAAGTTTATTCCTAGGTATTTTATTCTTTTTGCTGCAATTGCAAAAGGAATTGGTTTTTGTATTTCTTTTTCTGAGATTTCATTGTTAGTATACAGGAAAGCAATGGACTTTTGTACGTTGATTTTGTAGCCAGCAACTGTACTGTATTCGTTGATTGTTTCTAATAGCTTTTTGGTGGAGTCTTTAGGGTTTTCTATATATAGCATCATGTCATCTGCAAAGAGTGATAATTTAACTACTTCATTCCAAATTTGTTTGAATATATTCTGTGTTCCCTTCTCTCTTTCTTCTCCTTCTGGTATGCCCATTATCCTCATATTGCTCTTTCTGATGGAGTCAGAAAGTTCTTGTAGAGTTCCTTCATGTCTTTTAAGTCTCAAGTCTCTATCTTCTTCCATCTGTGTAATTTCCAAGTTTCTATGTTTGATGTCACTGATTTTTTCCTCCATCTGGTCAACTCTACTACCTAAGCTGGTTATTTCATTCGTAATTTGTTCTATTGAGTCCTTAATCTCCAGAAATTCGATTTGGTTCTTTTTCAAAATTTCAGTCTCTTTCGTAAAATGCTCATGCTGTTCTTTGCTTGTGTTTCTGAGTTCATTAAACTCCCTTTCTGTGTTTTCTTGCATCTCGTTGAGTTTTTTCAGAACTGCAATCTTGAATTATCTGTCATTTAAGTCACATATTTCCATATCTTTAAGTTCCTTTTCTGGAGACTTTTCACTTTCTTTCTGAGCTGTCTTGTTGCCTTGGTTATTCATGGCAATTACTGATTTACTATTTCTCTTCCTAGACATCTACAGGAGTGGCTTCTGCAACAGGTTGATAGGAAGAGGTCTTTCTTTTGTTTTCCAGTACTTGTTGGTAGAATGTTTTATTTTTTTCTCTGACTGCAGACTTTTTTTTTCTCTCTCACATGGTAGTGCTATGTTTTCTCTGCACTATTCCAGCTTCTCACACAATGGGGGGATTCCCTGGGAATCTGTTAATAGTTTGCCGGTGTCACATGGCGCAGTGTCCTGGTGGGTATGAAGAGAGCTTTTGAAGTTCCAAAGCTCTTCCTGCAGCAGATTCAGAGCCCGTGTGTTTCAACAGTTCTGTTTACTGCTGCAGGGATCCGTGAGTTGTGAGAGGTGGCCCAGAGCAATGGCGGCGACCACCACCACAGCCAGACCTGCTTCCACAGCTCCCTCCCCTTTGCCGGAACTAGTTGGACTGCAAATCTGTGTCTGTGGACCACAGTTCTCAGAACAGCAAATATTCTGTTCTTTTGATCTGACACTGCTACTGTTCCGCTTCTAGCACTGGGTAGGTGGGGGGCGGGGCGAGCTCTGGGAGGGTAGGGAGGGGGCGGCTAGTCTCAGTGCCTAAGGCTTACGTTCTCTGCTTGGCAGTGAGGGCTTAAACCACCATTTTCAGCCTTCTTCCCTCAGTCTTTATTCCGAGGTCTCTGCCGTGAGCCTTGGGTTCAGCCGTGTTATATGCTGCCCCCTCAGCCCTCTGGGCCATAAAGGGAACCCTAGCAGTCCGAGTTCTTCTCTCTCCCGCAGCTGCGGTAGTTCCGGGATGCAGTGAGCTTGGAGCACTGAGTTAGGTCTGCGACCTGCGCCCGCAAGGCTCCGTCTCCACACTTCTCCCTTCCCTCCTCCCCCCGCTCGTGCAATTCGCCCACCTGTAGGTGAATTCAGTAGTGGGCCTCTTCGTCTTGCCTGTCTGCTGTGCAGGGAGTCCTTTGTGGAGTTATTGTTGTTCGATTAGTTGTAAATTCCAGGGGAGCTTTACAGAGCCTCACCTGATGCCACCATTTTGATTACGTGTCTATAAATTTTCATTTGTCACTTTTTAGTGTATATACCATACTTGTACAAACAACATAAAAATATTGTTTTGCTTACAAGTAGTATGTATAAAATGCACCTATGCAAATCTTTGATAATGGTACCTTCATACCAAATACTTCATATATTCTATTAGTAAGCTATCAAAGTATCTTCATATGCTTATGATTAATTTGCATAATGTGTTAGTGTTACATATTCATTCATTCATTCATTCGCTGAAGTCACAATTCCATTCACCAGGTCTTTTTTTTTGGCATCTTCTAAATGCAATTCACTGTCAGGCACTATTGAGTGATCAAAGATAAATTAAACTTGGTCATTGGCCATCATTAATTCATTAATTAGAGGAAGAAAAAACATTCAACTAATACAAAGTAGACAAGAGAAATGCTAATAGAAGGTCCCATAGAAAAAGTGATAAATTCTGACTTGTCAATTCTGGAATGACCTTATGGAGATGGTGTTTTAGCTGGTCTTAAACAGCTTTTAAATCTGGAAACTGGGGATCCACGGGGAAAGACCATTTTATTTTTTTTAATTTATTGGGGTGACAACTGTTAGTAAAATTTCATAGATTTCAGGTGTACAATTCTGTATCACATCATCCATAAATCCCATTGTATGTTCACCACCCAGAGTCAGTTCTCCTTCCATCACCATATATTTGATCCCCCTTACCCTCTTCTCCCACCCCCCACCCCCCTTACCCTCTGGTAACCACTAAACTATTGTCTGTGAAAAGACCATTTTAGATTGTGCAAACACACAGACAAAGGCACAATCAAGAGAAAGGAGACCAAGCTGGTTAGAGTATAAGTGGAGTGCATGTAGTGGGAAAGCAAGCCTAGAAAATAATATGGGATTATACTGTGGACAGCAGCCAATGCTAGGCTGAGGAATGTTCTGTTTTGTTTTGAGGGGAATACAATTTTTATTTTTCTGTAACAATCTATTTTGAAGCCTCATTCCAACAGCGTAGGAAAAACTTATCTCAATTGACATTTTCTCGTGACTTTCCATCACGAGGGGTTGGAGTCAGTGTAGCTTACCTAGTGCCATAGTTGGTGTGTAACAGCAATGTGAATGGTTAGTATTTGTGTTGGGGGAAGAGGGTGGGAGTGGAGTTCAAACTCTCTGTTCTAGCGAACAACTCCTATAGCTATCTCTTTGTTCCTTTTCCCATGGTTCCTTTCCTCTTGTTCTTTTCCTTTAGTTACAAGAGTAACTTTGATGCCATGTCTCAGTCAGAGAATACCTGCAGAGCTGTGTTATATTCTGAGACATACCATGCAAACATTTTATCTCTAGGGGAGATGGAAAAATGTGCGCTTTACTCCGATACAAGGGAATATTCACAGATGTCTGAGTATGGGAAGTATGTAACTGAATGTATGTTGTATGAAAATGATGGGGAAGAATTTATAGATTTGGAAGGGGGAAAAACTGGAGGCATGGACATCAGTCAGAATATTCTTTCAATAGAAAATGTGTATGCAATCAGGGCTTGAACTGAGGTTACGGTGGTAGAAGGGGAGATGAGGAGAGGTGGATGACATACATTCAGCCAGGAATGAGAAATGGGTGACTTATTCATTAGATACAGAGAATAATGGGGAAGGAAAAGTTAAACATTACTGCTGGAATTCAAGCTTCAACAAATGGGTGCATGACATAGTAGAGATGGTAGGAGGAGAGCATGTGGAAAGAAGAAAATAATTATATTTTGGGCGTGTGAAATTAGAAGTGGTGAGACACAGGATGTACTGTATTATACAAAGCTGTCCAGCAAGCAGCTGAAAAAGCTGAATTGGGTCTAAAAAGAGTCAGATCTCAGAGATATTTACATTGAAGTGACAGTTAAAAGTACAATGGAAAAAATAAACATTGAATTCATAAAAAAGAATATGCATAGTGACAAGACAGCTGAGGAAAAAAGTTTAGACAATGCTTGTGTTTAGGAGACAGGTGGAGGAAGAATTCATTGTGTGTCCAGGAGTAAATGGAGAAAGTGGTGTTACAGGATGTATCTAATAAAACTAAGCAATAATAGAACTACAATAATATGTTCTATGTCTGTGCTGCCTAATTCAAGTCATTAGACATATGTGGCTGTTGAGCACTTCAAATGCGGCTAGTGCAAATGAGGAACAGTATTAGTAATTTTACTTAATTATAATTAATTTAAATTTATTTTAATTGCCACATGCAGCTAGCAGTTACCATGTTAGACAGCAGCACAAGTCTAGAGAAATATACTACTGTCTAACAGTTAAAAAACAGTAAGGGGGATGGGGGGTGGGAGATGAGGGTAAGGGGGATCAAATATATGGTGATGGAAGGAGAACTGACTTTGAGTGGTGAACACACAATGGGATTTATAGATGATGTAATACAGAATTGTACACCTGAAATCTAGGTAATTTTACTAACAATTGTCACTCCAATAAATTAAAAAAAAACACAAAAAACAGGAAGCCATTTCACAAGAATTTCAAACAAATAACATTAAAAGCAGTATCTGGGAAGAAAACGAAGGTGATTAGTTCCCAGTTATTAACCAGATGGTTCACTTTTGATTTCTTTAGCAAAGAGCAGATTCTAGTATATTGTGACATCTACAGTAGCAGCACAGTACAATGAAAACAATTCTCTCTGGAAGGATAATAGAGAGAAGAGCGCCATGAAAAGGAACTCAAAGAACCATCACGTAGTTTTGTGAGTATAGAGAAAGCAGTACCAGGGCAAAAACATTTGTAATGAATGCAAGATAACAGTCCAGACTAAACTTATATTCGTCAAAGACCAGAAGTTAACTTGAGTGTCCTGAGTGTAAAGAAAAATGCCCACAGTAAATACACAGCCATCGGCATTCTTCTTGAATTGTGGAATCAAAATGCCATTGTCTAACTCCAAATTCAGATATATAAATGTCCTTGGCAAACAAGGTAGAGGTAGAATCACCCCACAAATACTTCCTTTGCAACCCCTTCACCATTTTGACTGGCTCAATGAGCACAAACTTGTTAGTGGTGCTGCTATTGTTTTGGGAATCAGAAGAGGAAGGTTCATGAAGGGTGGTGTCTACTGAAATTTAAAAATGACCAATTTTTAAAAGAATGGGCAAAGATTTTCATTAGGTTAAATAAGGTTACAAGTTGTAACATAAAATGAGCAATAGACAAAGAATGGGAGGAGAATGTGGGTGGGTATGACCTTACTGGTCTGTAGTCTTTGTGTTGGCGAACACAGCCATATTATTTTGCACCTTGCATCATACTTCTCTTCGAAATTCTGCTCCAGTTCTCCCCCAGGAAGTCATCTAAAATGAAGCACCCATTTTGTTCTAATCACTCTAGTCCTTCACTTGACAATGAAAGATTTATATCCCAATAATTGAATGGGTGTGGAAACTAATCTTTTAGTATGTAGAGACTTGGGGGTGCAGGCAGAAGTGAGGCTGATTCTTATTTCAGTACCCAGATGGCTCTCTAACATATCCAGAAACCACTGAGGCTTTTCAAGATTGAACTGTCAAAATGGACAAAAAGTAAAAATGTCATGTCAAGGTAAAAATAACCAGAAAACTCATTAGAGTAAGACTGTGATCCCTGTAACTTTAATACTGTTTCCCTGAAATAAGACCTAGCTGGACCATCAGCTCTAATGCGTCTTTTGGAGCAAAAATTAATATAAGACCAGGGTCTTATTTTACTATAAGACCGGGTCTCATATAATATAAGACCCGGTCTTATATTAATTTTTGCTCCAAAAGACACATTACAGCTGATGGTCTGGCTAGGTCTTATTTTCGGGGAAACACGGTAGCTTTGTTTTGATGACCTAAAGAGGCAGTGAGCAAATCCTCATTATGAACTAAGTTTGTTTATTCTGCATGTCTTGAGTCAAGACCTAAATGGTTTTGAAAGGCCCATGTGATAACTACTTACTGTACATATTTTGTTTCCATCAGTTGTCTGTTTGTTAGCTGTAGTATCTCCCATTAGATTGTCAACATTTTGAAAGAAGAGACTCTATATTCAACTGAAATCTCTTCAATTTCTCAAGGTTCTCTGTATACTCTATAAATATAATCTAAATTTATCAGTTATGATTATTTTATTCCATTGAGTCTTTATTTTCACATGCCATAATAAACATTTTACATTGGCTTTACAGATTAGGTATAAAAATGAAACTTTTAAAGCCATGTTTTTTTTAACAAAATTTCTAATTGCTGAACAAACTAGAACAGTACATTTAGTTTCTTCACACTCTTATTTTGTACAAAAATAAACGGAGTTTCACAGTTTGAAAATCATTTTGAATGTGAGTTGGGTTTTAAACTCAATCTGCATGATCTCAGCAGATATTTTCAACAAAAATAACTGGGCCTTTCTCTGCATGAAGACTCATATTATGTAAAAGATATCAAGAATTTTATATTCATACAAGGAAGCTAACATTTCTTTGTATTAATAATAAAAAGCCTCTCTAAGGACCTGAATAGACATTTCTCTAAAGAGGACATACAAATGGCCAATAGACATATGAAAAGATGCTCAACATCACTTATCACCAGAGAAATGCAAATAAAAACCACTATGAGATATCACCTCACAGAGAAGCTGTGGAAAAAAAGGAACCTCATACACTGTTGGTAGGAATGCAGATTGGTGCAGCCGCTATGGAAGGCAGTATAAAGGTGCCTCAAAAAATTAAGAATAGAATTACCATATGACACAGCAATCCCTCTCCTGGGTATATACCCAGAAACTCTGAAAACTTTTATATGGAAAGATATATGAGTATGTGCTTCAACATTCATTGCAGTTTTATTTACAGTGGCCAAGACATGGAAACAACTGAAGTGTGCTTCGATAGATGATTGGATAAAGAAGATGTGGTATATATACACAGTGGAATACTACTCTGCCATAAGAAAAGTGAAATAATGCCATTTGCGACATGGATGGATCTTGAGATTATTATGCTAAGCGAAATAAGTCACACAGAAAAAGTCGAGAACCATAGGATTTCACTGATATGTGGAATATAAAACTGAAAGCAACAAAGGAACAAGACAAACAAAGAAAAAAACAAAAACTCATAGACACAATAGTTTAGTGGTTACCAGAGGGTAAGCGGGGAGAGGGAATAGTAAAGAGGGTAAAGAGGGTCAAATATATGGTGATGGAAGGAGAACTGACTCTGGGTAGTGAACACACAATGTGATATATAGATGATGTATTACAGAATATTACACTTGAAACCTATGTAATTTTACTAATCATTGTCACCTCAATAAACTTTAATAAAAAAAGCCTCTCTAACATACAGATGTTAAGGTTACTTATTGTAATGACCATATAATGACCATTTAATATATCACAAGGAAAAGAAAATTTATAGGGCCTAAGTGATGGGAGACAATTATTTCCTTGTGACAAATTCAATTAAGAGTTCAAGGAAAGATAAATATCATGCATTATAAATGAAAATATAAATTAAACATTAATTTTTCAATTCAAAATCATCCACTTGGCTGCCAGAAAATAAATGGAAGTTATTGTATATTTGAATCAAATTCCAAGTATTAAAGATTGCTCAGCCCATATATCTTTGTCCTTTTTTATCTATTTAGATTGAATTTTCTTAGACCAAATGGAACCATTTCCTTTCAGTAATTGTGTGCAACATTTCAAAAGTGCCAGTTATACTCAGGCACTAAATAAATATTTTTAGAACACTGATAATGATATGTAAATCCTAATAAATACTAAATTGCCCATGTAATAGTACTAGCTTAAATGTAGACTTAATTTGGTATACCTTCAAAAGAGATATCACACAGAATCAGTATCCATTCAGCGTTTCCTAGTAGTGACACTGAGTGGTTTTAAAGCAGAATTTTATGCTTTGAAGAAATTCAAGAGGTATCTTCCATCCCACCAAATCTACCGCCTATATTCCAGTACATTATACTTAAAATACTAAGAGACATAACATGCATACCAACACACCATTGAAGGGAAAGAAGAAATTCTTCAAACCTAACTTTTAACAAGCTGTTTTGCACAAAATTTTTAACAAAATTTTTCCATATAATTTAATTTTATTGCCTCTCCTTATATTCAGATAAGCAGCATTACTCTTATTAAATTCTAGTATTATGTTATACTAGAATTCTTTATAGATTCATCGCTGTGGCATATTTCTATTATGATTTCTAAATATAAATATACACTTCCTTTTTTGTTTTTAAGGTAAAAGTAAACTTCCTTGAGGCACTTAAGTCAGCCACGGATATGTGACTTATTTCATCCAATGAAATGTGAACAGAAATGCTATGTCTCATTTCCATGCAGAAACTTTAATAACCAGCACATAGTTCACCATGCTCTCTTTCCCTCTGCCAGGATGACCAGCAGTGTTCAGTAAGAGGCTACTCTGGGCTTTGAAGTGAAGGGAATGTGGAGTAACTCAGGATGGACATGAAGCATGAGCAGTGGATATGAGTGCTATTATAAGCCGCTAATATTTTCAGGTTGTTTGTTACTACAGCATAATCTAACTTACCCTGACTGATACAAACCCCCCACCAAATAACACACATGCTAATGACCTAACCAATACACAGTTTACTGCAATAACTATGCCATGAATTTTACATGCTGTACCTCTTCATTTCAGGAAATATGAGTGCATTTTTCAGAGGTTCAATGTCACTCCTCACACATAATTCACAATCAGCCTCAGACTGCATTCTGTTACCTTGATGTAAATCGAGTCATTTCCCATTTTGTATTTATAGATAATTTTTGCTTCAGTTTATAAGTTTAATCTATGCTTAATTGTCCTAATTACTTAATTCTGACCAGTTCTTCAACCTACCTCTGTGATTACAATGACCATTTTTGTTAATAACTTGTATTTGATGTTTAAAGAACAAGTCTAATCCTTTTGGATATGCATTTATGGTGCAGCTGGACTATGAACCCCTGAAAACTATAGTTGTAAATTCAAACCTTTAGCCTCCTTCATAACTGTGAAGGTTCTCGACTGGTAACACTTGTACATAGCTGAGCCTCCTTATCACAGTTCTCAATCAGCCAGCCGTCGGTGAAGCATGGGAAGATGCATTTTTAACAAGCTTCCCCAGATGAATCATGGTCCATGGGCCACCCTTTGGGAAACACTGTTCTTGATCACATGCATGTTCTTCCCACCTCACACTCATCTCATACTAAACCAGTAAAGTATGAGTACAACACAGTGGTTATCAACTTTGGCTCTATACTAGAATCAACTGAGGCATCATTTAAAAACACTGATGTCAAGCCCCACCACAGAGGGTCTAACTTAATAGTGTTGGATGGGACCCAGATATCAGTATTTTTAACAAGTTCTTTACTTGATTCTAAGCTGAAGCCAACCTTGAGGAGCAATGAGCAGAAAGTATTACAAACTATATCAAAGCACCTGGATCTAAGTCCGGGCCATGTCACTTATTGGTTATGTCACTTTCCCTCTCTGAAATTCCATTTACTCATTTACAAAATTAAGATAATGACATTTGGTTTACCTACTTCATCTGATTATTGTGAGGAACAAACCTTATAATATGTTGTAAAAGCACTTTGCCAACCTCAAAATAGTAATGGTATTATTCCTGCTTATTAAACATTATATAACCCTTTTTCTCAATAACTTGTTTTTTAAAAATAAAAAAGCAAATATTGATATTGAAGAAGGCTTGCTAATAATTTTTAAATGTCATAAGGAATAGGGTTTATCCAGATGATATGGTTTGAGGGACCCTACAAAGGTGAATAGAATAGCCCAGAGCAGAATACATTTCCATTCTACAAGGCAGTTCAGAATCCTTTTGGGGAGACAGGCAGGAGAACATTTGCATAGATAGTTTAAATAGGAAGAAACAGGAAGCTTAATGAGATATTTGGTGGGGTGAGAAAGGCCGTGAGAAACGATGAGACATTAAAAAGGAAATTAATAGTTAGGGTATTAATAACTGCTGAATAACACTAGGGTAGACATTTCAAAAGGCTTTAGAAACCTTTGGGGATAACACTTAAATAGGAGCAAGATACACAAGAAAATGTTTACAGAACAAGAACTAATAAAGGTACCTAAATCGAACCTTTTGATTTTCCCCCTTAGGTACTTTTATAACTCCCACTCTGGTATTGTATAGTCCAATAGCATCATATTCTAAATTTCTTTATGGCTCAGGATTCCAAATTTGGTATCAGATCAAAATTGGAATTTTTAAGCTACAAAAAAAGCATTCTAAATGATACTCAGAAATGCATACATGGATTTATTTGGGGAGGGTGGGAAGCAGATTGGACAGTAATCAGAATCTTTTCTAGCTCCAAAACCAGCCCCCCTCTATTCTGAGCCTTTGGTCCACTCCATAGTAATTTTTTCCCCCTCCTTTCCCCAATTCACCAGCTCATTACCTGTCACATAGAAGAGACTGGTGCCGTCACTGCTGTTTCCCCACAACTGATCTCCCTGGATTTTCAAGAATAGGAGAAGGAATAGAAAGAAGCAGCCTTGAAGTTTAAAGGACTAATTCTGTACTTGTAATAATCATGAGATATATACCTGGATTTCATCAACTCTGAAAAATCAGTATTTTCTGTTTACTTCTGTTTCAGGTCTTCATCAGCATCAGAATGAGTTACAGCAACTAAGTTCAATATCCTGTAACCTTTTGGGGTGTGTGTGGAATTTTAAGGGTAAAATGAATCCAATCATTCTTTCAACAAACATTTATTTGCCAGGCACTGGAGACACAGAGGTGCATGAAGCAGATGCCAGCCTTCACCAAGTCTCCCACAGGACATTTTTTTTCAGTGGACTGGTATTACTTTGGGCTGGATTATTTAAAAATAATAATCATGGTTCATTACAAATGGTAGCATATCAGAGACACTCTTCTGAAGTTTATTTAATCACCTACAAGGGTTAAGAATCACCTAACCCATCTTTCCACATCTGTTTCCTTATATAAAATATAGCAAAAATGGTAAAAGTCCTATCTTTTCATGGCCTTCATGAGAAAATTTTAAAAGACTCTTGAAAGGTGAACTGCATAGTAAGACAGTATGACAAAAATACAGTAATTCAGAGAGTAGGAAGACAATGACAGTACATAAGTAAGCAATAAAACTTTGAGACTGAGATGTGGTACAATTGTAAAGATGAGCATGCACATACTGTATAATACAGTAATTACCCTCCTGTGTATATACTTAACTGTAGGTATATATCCAAATGTTCACGGTCAGGAGAATGGATGAACATATTGGAATATATACACACAATTAAGTATTATATGAAATGAAAGTGAATGAAGTACAGTGACTGAACAAAAAATGAATGAATTCAGAAATACAATATCAGTGAAAAAACGTAATATGCAGTGTGATACTATTTATTCAAAGCTCAAAGATAAGCACAATTAAATAAGATGTTTAGAAAAGTATATGAAACTATTTTAAGAAAAAAAGGAAATAATAAACACCCTGTGAAGAGGCAGGGTGATGAGATGGGGGAGGAGCCCAACTAAAATAACATTGGTAATGTTCCAGTTATTCAATTAGATGGAAGACTCATGAGTTTTTATTATCATGCTTCATAACATACATGGCATGCATTCTTTTGTATACATATAAAACATTACATACACTTCAAAATGTAATACACTGAAGAAAACAGATGTCTGAGTATCCTGCAACATGCTAGATAAAGAATGTGAGTAGTACTGCATGGTACACCACACGTCTAATTCTTCTGTTATTACTAATGGGGATACTATCTTTAAAAGTGTTTTGGCAGAATGCTCAGATAACATGCAATATAGTTTAGATTTGTAAAAGAATAAACCTATGAAAATAAACTATTTCAGCATTTTCACATAACATTCAGTAATTTTTAAAGGTTTTGTTCACAAGTCAGGCCAATGACAGAAAGCCGGAAAATAATAAATTATCATGTCTTGGTGTTCTAAATAGTGCTTTCCTAAAGTCTTGCAGCAATTTCATCTTATATACTCTTATACATCTTTGCATTCTGAGCCTTCATCTAATTTTCAGCTACTAATAATCATTTTATTTTTTATATCAAGAATGAGAATTTCTCTGCGTGTATGTGTTTATAACTTTTCTGATTATCATGCTATATTCTAGGCCTTTGAAGAGATATACATATAACATAATCTCAACTTTGCAAATTCTATATATTTTTAGTTTTATATTCCTCTTCAGAAAAAAAGTCCTCAAGTTATCTGGGTATTATGCCTAATAGTTCTATGCCTAACTTCTGATTAACTATATTAGGATTATATAGAAAAGTTTAAAAAGATACAGGTTTTCCTTCTTCATGATCAACAAAAACAGCTGAAGAAAACTTAAACAATTAAGTATAATAACACTGAACTACATATATATTGTTTGTTTAAATATAAAGTAAAAAACCAGAATCACCTTTCATAATGCCTTCAACAGGTATGCTAAGTAATATAATTCATTGTGTTTAAAAATTACATATAAAGCTTGTCCTGGTTTTTGGTCTGAAATGTCCCAGTTTCAATCCCAAGAGCCCCAGTCCAATTTTCAGGTCACCTAGAATGTCTGATTCAGGAAGGTTTAAACACTAACCCTGAGAAGGTAGAAAAAAAATAGTATTTAAAGCTGTGTTTCAGATGAATGAGAGACTATCCTGGCTCGGTTTTTATATGTTTTAATACTTAACTACATTAACCATAGAATATATATTGTGCTTACCCTAGTATAATTTATATCCCTACTTCAGAACTTCACATGTATTGAACTACCACTTGACTCTTTCTTCTGATTCACAAGAACATTAATATTTTGTTAAATGTATTCCACATTTAGTGTGTTCACAGTATTTTACTTCTATATGATTTCATCTGCTAATAGATGAGGCAAATGTACCACTGAAAACCCTGCCACATTCACTGCCTTCTACAAGTTTCTCTCCAGTATATACTCACTTCTATTGAGGGCAGCGACTTCTCACTATCACATTTCCATCCACTATGAGTTCACTGATGATCTATGGTGATCACTGGTGATAGACAGGGTCTATCATCCAAACCCTGGCTTTCTTAGACTCTGCATTTACAGGTTTTCTATTGACACATAACCATTCAATCAGCTAGATATGACTGCTCGAGGCTTTTCCAAATTGAATGTACCAGTTTTTTCCTATGTGTTTTTTTGTGACATAAAATAAGATGTAATCGACCATTGAGGGCATGACCACATTCACTGCATTCATAAGGTTTCTCTTCTGTATGAACTGTTATCTGCTGAGGGTGCACATCTGGCAACAGGCTGTCCCACAGTGACTACATTCCGGTCTGCTAGGAGCCCACCCATGTTGAATGATGTCTGAGGGGGTCACAGAAGGCATTAGCACAGTCACCGTATTAACAGGGTTTTCTCCCGGCAGGAGTTCACTAGTATCTAATAAGCCATGGCCCTTTGTGGAAGGATACTTCACCTTCACTGAATCTACATGTTTATCTCATGTGTATCTTCTTATGTTTCACATATGAGTTCTTTGATGGACAGTGGGCATTGTCTTTGTAGTGAAGGCTTCCCCAGTCACTGCATGTATAGGGTTTCCCTCCTGTGTGAATTCTCTCTGTTTAATGAGTCCAGATTTCTGAGAACAGGATTTTCCACATTCAGTACACACCAAGGGAGTCTTTCCTGTATGAAATTGCTGATGTGCTATGAGGCAAGCCTTCCGGCTGAAGGCCTTACCACATTCAGTGCAGCCAAATGGTTTCTCTCCAGTGTGAGTTCACTGATGTATAATAAGATTGCAATTCTGAATGAAACCTTTTCCACATTCACTGCATACATAAGGTTTCTCTCCTGTATGAGTTTTCTGATGTAGTATGAGCTGTGACTTTCTGGGGAAACCTTTCCCACATTCACTGCATCTATATAGTTTTTCTCCTCTTTAGTTTCTCTGATGTGCAATGAGCTCTGCATTCCTGCAGAAGGCTTTACTGCATTCAGTGTATTCATAAGGTTTCCCTCCTGTATTAGTTCTCTGGCATTCAGTTAGCTTGAACTTTCTGGACAATGCTTTCCCACACATATGGCACATGTGATTTACTTCCTGTACTGGTCTTCTGATGTTCAGTAAGCTGAAATGTCCTGAGGAAGGCTTTCCCACACTCACTGCAGGCATTCTCTCCATTGTGAATTTGCTGATGTTCAGTGAGTTTAAACTTCTTGGAGGTTTTCCCCCATACACTACAACCATGGGGTATATTTCTGTATGAATTCTCTTATGTTCTGTGAGCTGAGACTTCTTGAGGAAGGCTTTCAGAATTCCGGACACTCATGGACTTTCTCTATTCTGTGTGTTGGCTGAAGTTTAAGGAATTGTGACAGTCCTGATGAGTTTTCTGCTTTCACAGAACTGGATTTCAGTATGAGCTTGCTCATGATTTGCACAGACACAGGATCTCCCATCTTTATGAAATTCAGCAGGCTCCTTTATGTCGCAGCTTCTACTCTGGTTGATTAAATCTAAATATGACTTCAAAGTTTTTTCATGTAAATCAAACACATCATGACTTGGCCTTAAAGAAAAATGACTTTTGCACTGATGAACAATATTTACAAATGTATTCTGTTCATAACACTGTTCCATCCTCTTTGGTATATTTCGCTTTTGCAAGTGCCGCAGCAGATGATCACCAACTTCTTCAATTTCTGGATTTGTTTGACTATGGACTTCATCTCACATTGTCCATGATGGTTCTCCTTGTTTCAGTCTGGAGAGGGCATCTGGTTTGTGAGCTTGCTACCCCACTGAAACAAGGTTGCTGTAGTTCTCCAATATCACATCCCAGTACAGATCCTTCTGAGCAGGGTCCAGGAGGTCCACTCCTCCCAAGTGAACTCCACAGCCACATCCTCTACTGTCATAATCTGGGCCTTAGTCATTTTCTTTGTTCAGAAATCTCAGTCTTGGGTCAAGGAGGTCCCACGAAATGACCATAAGCAACTCCAGAATCTTCTTATCTATCCTTTACTTGATCTCTCTTCCTCCTGGGAATCCAGGACTAGGTCACTAGTTTATTGTAACAGGACATAAGTCAGGAAGAGCCAGATGGAAGAGATGTATAGGGGAAGGTATGTGGGAGAGGGCTTGGAGTTTCCATGGCCTTCCAGCATGCCACTCTCCCCAGATCTCCACATGGTCACCAACCCAGAAGCTCTCCAGAAAAGCAACTACCACTTGAATCTTAATATCCCTTTTACAACACACATTCTGTATGACTCACTATTATGCACGGGCCTTTTACCTTTACATGTTCTGAGTTCTCCATTTCCAACTCTAGGTTATTTGAATATGTAGCTAGGGATGGTAAGTTCACAGGTAATCAAAATTAATTTCTGCATTACATGGATATTTCAAAACATCTTCCAGAATATGCAGCACAATAATCTATTTGCCCTACCATGTAAAGAATATCCTAAATTCAACCAAAATCCTTTTTAAAAAAATCACTCATTCTAGAAATAGGTTGTTCTTCATTGCCACGCAACACCAAAAGTAAGCAGAGCATCACTCCTTTAATTTTTCGGTGGAGTAAAAAACTAGCTGAGTTCAAAGTTGCCAAAGGCACTTTTGCTATATAAGGTAACTAAAATTCCCATTTATTAAGCATCCACTAAATGCCAGGTTATCGGCTAGATCAATTTCCAATATGCACAGCAACCCTACAATTATCCAACAAAGTGGTGATCCATTTTAACAGATAAGGACAGAGTATCAGACATATGAAGCAATTTGTGCACGTTTATGCAGTTTGTCAAAAAGCAGAGCCAGCATGATGAACTCGGATCTACTTTATGTCAAAGCCCACTACACTATTTTGGCATAAAATTTAAGAGTAAATGATATAAAATGTCAATTAAGAAGGTAGTATTCATAGAGACGAAATCTAATAAAGTAAAGCATAATAGCTATTGTAAAACTTATAGGCCAAATTTCCTTGCAGAAATCCTTAATGAAACTTTAAAAATCACTTCTACGCTATATCTTATTACAAAATTCTGCAATTTTTTCTTTTAATTTTTATTTTTTAGTATTTACGAATATGTACTCTAAGAATTTAAACCACAAATACCAATTCATTAAGTCCTAAAAAAGCTTTTATTTTCTCTCAGGTATTTACTTTGAGTAAATAACAATCTGATTAAGATAAAACAGGTTAAATTAAATTGAAGCAGGAAAACATCTTTTAAAAGGGCTATACACTCAATACGCTCATTTATATTTTTAATTTAAAAAGCATATTTAAAATACAGTTTATAATTATTTTTTACTTTTATTGATTTGTGCTTGAAATGGTGTAAAGGTAACAGAAGTGATTAGAAAGCACACACATATAATTCAGAGGAAGTTGCCCATCAAAAACAAACATTTTCAGTATTGATCTTTGAAGAATATTTTTTTCCATTTCCTTGAACAAAGATTTAAAGAGAAACAAAATACATCTGATAGGTAAACATGGAACAAAATAAAATAAACTGTCAGAAAGTAAGAATAACAACTTAAAGACATTTAATGTAGAAAAGACCAAAGCAGTAGCACAGTTGTTTCTGGTGTTTAGGTTGGGATGACTGTAACTATTCTTCTTTACAGTTTTCTGCATTTTTAAAAATTAATGAATATTATTATTTTACAAACTTTTTTAAAGGACAAAAATCTTATTTGAACTGTGCAGTAATTTTTAAAAAATATGGCATAATACTAAATGGAAAAAAGACCATATTTAAGTTACATATGTGTATGTACATGAAAACTGGCTGAAATAAAATAGGCAAAATCATAACGGGTTTTCTTTGGGTGGAAGGATTATAAGTAAGGTTGTTTTTTTTTCTCTTTTCATTACTCCAAATTTTTCTAAAAGTCAGATTTTATTACTTTTATAATTTAAAAGTAGAAAATAATTAGATGAATTATGAGAATGTGCTACATGCAAAACTTTATACGAATACACATAACAAGCAAGGACCATGAAAATTCTCTTTCATCAACATCTAAATGAACTTTCAGTTCTTAGTGTTGATTCTCTCAGTTAAATTTTTTGAACAGTAAATGCTATTTCTTCAAATTTGAGAGAATGGGGAAGGAAAGTGTTGACTATGCAGTAGGTAAAAATTACATACTTTTAATAGATTGATGTTTTAAGAAAGGTCTCTAAAATTTCTTTTTTCTTTGCATTTCTTCTCAAAAGTTATTTTACAAAAAGCTTATGTGAAAGGCTACTGATCTATTCTTTTTCCCCAACTTTCAGCTGGGAATGGCAAGGGAAGGCAATATGCTCTGAACACTATTGAGAAAACCAGTGATACATAAGGACATGGAAAAATGGGTCTAAAAAGGCTGAAAGATGAGCAATCCCCAAGAAAACAGACAGACATTTTAATACATACAATTTAGAGGGGACCATTTCAGGTAAAATTATATCATCAGGACTTGAATTGTAAAAGAAAGTTTTCACTGTGTATTGAACACTTCAAAATCTAACTTTAAATGTTTACCATGTTGAGATTTTTTCTCTCAGCATATAATTCAGGTATCACTGTATATACAGCTAAAGAAAACTAACACCAAATGGAAGGGAAAAAAATCTGTGTACATTTATTATCTAAAACAAAGGTATTATTCTAATTCCTTTTATCAAGTGTCTATTTCTCAGCCATTTTATATATAGTATTACTTTCTCTTTGTTTTTCACTTCACGTTTGTGAACCATTTTAATACATCTAATTTTATTCTTACAATGAAATATAGAATTATTTGTTTATAGATAACAGAAGCAATCACATGGTTTGTTCAAGGTAAAATAATCATGAAGCAAAAGGGCTGAGCCTCAAGTCTCTCAATACTCTGTCTCTACCCTCTTTCCCTTACCCCAAATATTCTGAGTCCCACCAGACCTTCACCTTGCAAACCAATACTTTTGTGCCCATTTCTTAACTAGTGACAATCTAATTAATCACTTTTGTGTTTCAAGTGGAAAATATAAAAATGGTACAGTAGGACTAATTTTAGGTTAAGGTGATACCCACGAGGGCAGGCATCATGGCAATTATTTCAATGCTGACAAGAAATGCGTGGGTACCTGTCTCATTTTTCTGATTCAGTTGCTGACAGTGCTCTAAATGAAGTTTCAGTTCTTTGTAAGAATTCTTTCCATTAAGATTTTAAAACTAGTTTCCCTTTCTTTCTCAAATGCATTATTATAACCAAACTTGTGTGGGGAAGAAAGTGTTGGGGGAGCAATCTCTTTAAAAGACTTCAAATATAACTATCTAAACCCATCACAACTAGAAATAAGTAAAACATATTAGATTAAATAAACTCCTCCAAACAGAGCTTGCTAAAGGAAATTTACATTAGCTTTCCCCTCTAATTACTTTAAATATAAGTAGCCAAGATCAGGAAGCACTTTCCACTTACTTCATTGTACCACCCCTTTGAGTTAAGACGGGAAAAGGTTATTTGTGACACTTTATTTTTAGATATTGATCATCTCATCTAGCTGCAAAGGGAATAAAAATAATTAAAGTTGAGTGAAGAATAATTTGAAGTACAGCATATTTCAAAGCATAACTATCATCATAACTTTTCAGATGAGATTTCTTGAAAGCCTCGTAATAAATGCATGCCCTAGATATTATTTTTTTTTAAAAAAATCTACACTTTGCTTATTCAAATTGGCCTCTTTTACTGGCAGCTTAAGTTTAATTTCCATCTTCAGATACTGCATATAATTCAAGTGAATGCAGTGATTAATGTGTGTATAATGACTGAATGAGACCATTAGATGGACATTGAGTGTAAACTATGTAGTTTATTTAAAAATATAGTAAGTATTTGTCTATGCTGTGCTCTTTTATCAAAGTAGTATTTCTTCAATGTACATAGCATTAATTTTTGTTTTTCTGCTAACTCAAATTCATTTTAGAAAATTTGGAAAACACAGAAAAGTAGAGTCTAAATAAAACAAAATCACCCATAGTTTCATTACCGAGAAAAAAACACTTAACCTATTTATCTATCATCCTCATTCCTGTTGCTATGATAGGTAACAATAGACCATAGAGCCCAGGAAAGCTTGGTACCAAAGATAGGACATCATACAACAGTAGAAAAATTATGGCTTATTTAAGAGATGATTTACAAACACTAATATGTCATGCCTATAGTTAAGTTTCCTCTAAAAGATACTTGTATGTTTTGTTAGCATTGTACATTTACATAGTGTTTCAGAAGTTTTGTTCACTTTTGTTCTAGCATTGGAAAGTGGTTATGAGGGTCAATACTCTTATCTTAACTAATGAATAAACTGAGATGTAAAATAATGTATATCTCTGGATATTTCTGGGGTTCTTACATGAATAGCAGTGATAGAACTGCATCTTCTACACAGGAGATCAAATAAAAATGAATAACAATTCAAATATTTAATTCTAAATGTTTCTTGGAAAAGTACAAACAATACGTGCTAACCACAGGGGATAACTGGGACGCAGGTCAATTTATTTTAACAAGTATGTAATGAGAACCTACAATATATGAAAATGAGCAAGACACAGTTCCTGTCTTCAAGGCGTTCATAATCTAATGGAAGTCAGATAATTATTATTCCCAGCAGAATATAGATGAGATATGAAATGCTATATAAAGTGAATTTAAAGGATTTCTACCTCCGCCCATACAACAAAAAAATTATAGTTAATTATAGACAAAATGGAATCATAAAAAATAATGCAAAAGTATACTGAAGAATAGAAAGAACAAAGAACAGATAGGAAACAGAAGACAAAGAGCAAGGTGGTATATTTAATCCCAACAATAGCAATAATTACATGAAATACAAATGGCCAAAAGGGGGAAGGTACAAATAGCTGTAGGAAACAGTAAAAGTTTCATGAATGAGGTGGCATTTCCCAGAGGCCTTAAAAGATGGGACATAATTTTAACAGGCAGAGATAAAAAGAGGTATGGGCATGTTCTGAGGAGGCGTCACAACATAAAAAGATGAAAATGGAAGATCTATTTTACCAACAATAAGTCTCGACATGAACTACAGTACAATTAAGATATATGGGAGTACTAAAAGATAAAACTGAAATTATGTTAGGACCATACTTGGAGCCCTTTGAATTCCAAAGAGATGAGTTTGTAATCAATTTGGAAATTAGTGGAAAATTGCCAAAAGTGACAAAATTGGAGTGGGGCTTTGGGATGACCAGTCTGAAAGTGATCGAGTCTGTACTTATAAGTAGATTAAATCAGGATGTCATGAAGATGTACTTTATTAAGAGACACTTCATCTAATGTTTTCTTTAAGGTACAACAGAAAAGACCTAGTTAAAGTAGATGAATTAAGATACTAAGTCAGGTACAAGTTGGGGTGGGGTGGGCAAGGCAAGAACCAAGAACACACAAGTATAGAGGTTTTTGTTTGGAAGCATTTTAAAGGTGACATGGGAAACATGACATGTGATGGGAAAATGAGAGGAAAGTGGGAGAAACTGTGACAAATGTTATGAGCTACTAAACTTTTAAAAATCAGAAATAGGTAATGTTAGAGCAAAATGTTCTAAGAAGGACAAGGCACCTTCAAAACAGAGTATACAGTGGGCGGAGAGCACAGAAGGTCCTACATCCTGAATATATTTGGAGTATTTCAATTATTTGGAGTAATTTTCATAATTCTATGTTGGGTCAAGATGGAATGTATTTAAAAATTCAACCTGTAAAAGCATATCTCTCTATTCTACCTAATGTTTCCTGACTTGTAAATAGCAAAACTTAAACCTATTATGCCTTGAAGTAATATTCCTAAAAGAGTATGTTGAGCCAAATAGTGCATCTATTAAAAGGTCCCGTTGAGAGCATGAACAAACTTCTGAGGACAATATCAGAATGGCATATGTTTTCTGTGAAGGAGTTGTCAATAGCAGGTGTTCATGCATTCTGGAAACAAAAACTGAATCACTGTTACTTAGATGGCAGGTTCTTAAAATAGTAGAACGGGTGGGTTAGTCATATATGGCATAAATTGTACTTCTACCACTGCACAAGTCTCTATAGGAAATCTTAATTCACTGAAAATCATTTCAGCCATTCTTCTGAATGTAACAGCTGAAGGTCAGAGGGACAAAGGTATGCTCTGGAGCCCGTGAGTTCTAAACGTAGAAAACTCTCCATTTCTGACCTCACTGTACTCGTATACATCAAGTTAAAAGCAAGGTAATTTGTTCCCCCAAGGACACTTTGTTTATCTACTTTTGATATGGGAAAACATTAGGTATGTATGAATTAAGTGGAAATGAATACACCTGAGTACTCTCCTTCAATATTTCCAAGAAAACTTATCATAGTTACCATTTAGAATTGCAGTCTTTGTTTATAAGGTAACAAAGAGTTGGCTAACTACTCAAAAGTAAACCTTAAACTGGCCATCCAGATCCAGATGTTTGAAGACACAAGAAATAAAAAACACCCACTGTCTGTCATAACTATGCTTGGAAATGAATTTATTTTGGAAATTTGACATGAGACGGACTGCATTCTCATAGAACTGACAATAAGTATGAGTTTCTCATGTATGACAGGTTGATAAATAAGCAAACTTTTAATTCCCCTGTTTAATTCCATGGTATTTCAATTGTCTTGGTCTCATGTATAAATGAAAAGCTTAAATAATACACATAATAAGTTATCACACATCTTGTCATATAGCAGATAAGTGTTAATAATTATTATCTTATTATGAGTGTTTGTATATAGATTGCCACTAAGCACATATCCAGTATTAATCTATACAGTACAATAGACTATATACTGAAGTATTTAAATCTACATTAATAAAATTTCTTATTTCTTTGAGAAAATACAGGCAATACAAGAAACTGTTAATTATCCCTGGTAATAAAGCACAGGGAATAGGATACATTAAGTCATCAATTTCCCCAGTAATCTTCCATATCATCATATCTCATCCTCTGCTTTCCCTATTTCTGCATCATTGGATAGGCTCACAAATAATGGCAATCAGAGAGAGCAGCAACAGGCTGACATCGGTCTTACACAGAGTGGTGGCTATAGGCCTCAGGCCTCTCAGGTGTGTTTTGTTATTAGAGTTGAATAAATTCTTGCAGGATATGAACTAGTGAATTCACCCCTCTACCATTTCTCCATATCTTATGCGAGGCTTGATTCAAACATTTTTATATTAGCTGCTGCATTCCTGAAGGCATTTGATTTGGGGATCCCTGACTTAGATAATATTCAAAGTAAAAATATAAGGTCATGTAAGTGTGGATCACTGTTAAAGGTTATTATGTATATTTATTTGTGTGTTTACCTATATGAGTGCAACTAATAGCTGTACTGATAAGGAACTAATAGTGTCTTAGAGCAAAATTCTCAGATTATTATCCAAATGGGGCAATTTAATTTTGTGAAAGGCAATACAGTCAACCTCACTGAAAGTGTGAGACTAATACTTACAAACTTATTATAATGGTGCCTCTAAAGGTTCAGTTTAATTTTACATCTTTTGGTGAATAAAATCCTTGTTTATTAGGCAATATGAACAATTTTCCAATGAATAATTACATATTTGGTTTCTTTAGAACCATTTGTCTTTGAACGAGAAACTCCCAAATCAATATCTTATAAACTCTTGGTAAACAGGAATACTTCTCATTGATAGACTATAAAATAACTAATAAATTAACAGAAGGAAAGTTTGTCTGCCAGTACCTGTTGCACAATTGTTGTCAGTTCCAAGCAGAGCTGTATGACATTATTCCTTGTAACTGAATAGTCTGTGACAGCAGCAAATGGTGACCTATGAAAGAAAAAGAAAAATTGTGATTAATAGGAACAGCTTTTGAAAGGTTCCAAAATACAATAGCCTAAAATAAGATTTTGAATAATAGGAAATAAATTGTTCTGAAGTTTAATAGTAATAAAAGTATTCAGGATATATTTAAAGAAAAAAATTGAGGAAAATGCTTGGAAGAAAATTAAATTCTAAAATATGTTTGCTTTTCATCAAATTTCTCTCTTTTTAGTTCTTAATATTTAGAAGTTCTTTGATACTTCTTAAAAGGTCTCTTCACTACATTTAAAATAAATCAACAAAAAAAGGAGTACATTAGGCAAAGACAACACTTTAGCTTACTTTCAAATGAAGCGAAGATTCTGAGAACAGTAACTTCTTGAAATAGTGACGATTAAGAGCTAGCAATAATGATAGCTAACACCAAGGACTTACTATGTGCTAGTTACTGTTCGAAACACTTTACACGTACTAAATAATTTTCACAACTCTTATAAGATAGGTACTATTATTATTCCCATTTTACAGATGAGAAACCTGAGGTAGAGAAATGTTAAGTGACAAATAGAAAGTGCTGAAGCCGGTTTTCAAGCCCAGGAACTCTGTCTCCAGAACCCACCCCACCCCACACACACAAACACTAATATATTGCCTCCATGAACTTACCTAGATTTTTATCATGTACTAAACCAATAATTTATGTCACTTCACATCCTTTTCAAAAGTTGGTATATAAATTTTATATATATATATATATATATATATATATATATATATATATATATACACATATATATATATACACTTACATGTATGTGTGTGTATGTATGTGTGTATGTTTGTGTATACCGGGGGTGCCAAAAAATGTATACAAGTGGACACTTAGCCAACGTTGCTCAAGCAGTAGTTCGCTGTAATCAGAAGTGTCTGGACGCTGATGGTAACCACTTTGAGCACCTCTTGTAATTGCAGAAGTCAAATGTGACTTGCATTCATCTTTCATGATCAGTATATATCGAGTATTACAATTTTAATAGTTTTTTCCTTTCTTAAAATGTGTATACATTTTTTTGGCACCCTATGTATGTATGTAGGTATGTATGTATATGTATGTATATGTATGTATGTATAAATATTCATATATATATGAATGTATACATACTGGTATAAGGCCTATATTTTCAAGATTGTTATAGACAGACAGCAGCAGTCTTTCCTAGCAAGCGTTTTCTGTAGGACACAATGAAAGGCTTTCCAAGCCACCAAATGAATTCACAGTGTCTTTTCATTACTTCTTATCCTCTCTGTTTGTGAACACCAAAGGTTTTTGTGGGGCCAAAGCTTATGACTTGAGAGGCCTAGTTTAAGGAAAAGAAAACAAAATCACAAATATAAAAAAAGATATGAAGGTAAAAATTTAGTCAAGTTACTGGAATCTTAGTGCTTTAGATCTCTATTAATCTCTTTAGGCAATTTACTGGAAATGCTTATACAGAACTGCTTCCTGGTTAGAAACTGAATTTGTCTCTTTTCTAGAAAACTCTACAACTCAAGCACCTTCCACTGTCACAGGGGTCCATATAAGAGAAAGTTCCTTTACTGGTTATATTTAAAAAAAACAGATTTTTCACTTACATATTTTTTTTATTTTGGCCATTCTAATAGCTATGTAGTGGCATATCATCATAGATTTGAGTTTCCTCAAGTTATATATATTCCATATTTATGTTATATATTACCTGTATCAATAGTTATCAATATTTCCCTAGTAATTTTCTAATCAGTAATGATGCTGAACATCTTTATATGCGTATCTGCTCAAGCCCTTTGCCCGTTTTCTATTTGGAATCTTGGTATCCTTACTATTGAGTTCAGAGAGTTCTAAATATATTTTGCATCCAAGTCCTTTGTAAAACAGGTGACCTGTAATAGTTCTCAGTCTATGACTTGCCTTTCCATCCTCTTAAATGGGATCTTTAGCAGATCAAAAGCTTTTAATGAGGTCAAATTTATTGACAGTTTCTTTTTTGGATTGTACCTTTAGTGTGATGTCTAAGAAATCTTCGCCTGAACCTAAGTCATTTTTCTTCTAAAAGTTTTATAATTTTATTTTTTACATTTAGGTCTACGATCCATTTTTGAGTCAATTTTTGCATAAGGTGTGAGGTACAGGTTGAGGTTCACTGTTCCCCTATGCCTATGCAAATAAGTGTTCTATCACCATTTGTTGAAAGACTATCCATTCTCCACTGAATTGCTTTAGCTCCTCTGTCAAAAAGCAGCTAACTATACTCATAAAGGTATAGTTCTAGACTCTCCATATGTCTATCCTGCCACCAGTACCACAGTTTTGATTACTGTTATATAATCCTTAAAATCAGGCAATTTCTTTTTCAAAATTGATTATCCCAGTTTCTTTGCTTTTTAACATAAATTTTAGAATCATATTGTATGTAGCTATAAAAAAATCCTGCTGGGATTTTTAAGTGAATTTCGTTAAATCTACAGGGAGACTTGAGGAGAACTGACATCTTTACCAACCTGAGTTTTCTTTTTTCTTTTTAAAGATTTTATTGGGGAAGGGGAACAGGACTTTACTGGGGAACAGTGTATACTTCCAGGCCTTTTTTCCAAGTCAAGTTGTTGTCCTTTCAGTCTTAGTTGTGGAGGGCGCAGCTCAGCTCCAGGTCCAGTTGCCGTTTTTTTCTAGTTGCAGGGGGCACAGTCCACCATCCCTTACGGGAGTCGAACCGGCAACCTTGTGGTTGAGAGGATGCGCTCCAACCAACTGAGCCATCTGGGAGGCAGCTCAGCTCAAGGTGCTGTGTTCAATCTTAGTTGCAGGGGGCGGAGCCCACCATCCCTTGCGGGACTCGAACCAGCAACCTTGTAGTTGAGAGCCCCCTGGCCCATGTGGGAATCGAACCGGCAGCCTTCGGAGTTAGGAGCATGGAGCTCTAACCACCTGAGCCACCAGGCTGGCCCCCAACGTGAGTTTTCTAATACATGAACACAGTATGTCTCTCCATTTATTTAGGTCTTGCTTTCATACATCAGTGTTTTATAGTTTTTACATATAGATCCTATAGAAATTTTGCTAAATTTATATGTAGACATCTCATTATTTTTGAAGCAACTATAAATTGTACCATGTTTTTAATTTTTGGTCTCAATTGTTCAGTTTTAGTATATAGAAATATGATTAATTTTTGTGTATGGACTTTGTATCCTACAGTCTTGCTAAATTCACGTACTGGTTCTAAAAGACATTTTAAAGGTATCTTGGAATTTTCTCCACACAGACACATATTATCTGCAAGTAGGGAAGTTTTATTTTTTTCCTTTCCTGTCTCCACGTCTTTTTATTTCTTTTTCTTACCCTCTGCAATGGATATGACTTCCAATACATTATTAAATAGCAGATGAGAGTGGGCAGCCTTGCCTTATTCCCAATCCTAGGAGGAAAGCATTCAGTCTTCCACAGTGAAGTACACGGTAAAACAATTAGATCTTCAGATTTACTTAATTGAATTTTATTTTTCAACATACCCTAACTCTTATGCTTTAGACACTTTTAAAGTTTTCAGTGATATAAAGATATATACTTGATCTTTTCAAAATAGGATGGTCTTGAAAGGTATTTCAGAAACAATCAGACTCAGGTATTTATTCTAAAAATGAGAGAAAACAATAAACTTCCACTATAAGTAGCAAAATAAACTTCTATAAATAATACTTTCAAACATTTTTAATGATGTTATTGTACAAGGTGATATACAAAGTGATCTGTAAACCTGCAAGTATAGATTGATTTGGCAAAACCATATAAAACTGCAAGAAAGATGAGGTGTGAAAAACAGCAGGATGTAGGTTAAAAATAGGCAAGTAAACCATGCATTGAAAATAAACAGTAAGCTACCAACTGTGATTCATCTCTGAGGTTTTTCCTCTGGGAAAGTTTGCTGTTTCATTCAGGTCAATATTTAAAATGGGAGGAAAAAAGGAATTTTGTTAGCCTTAGATTTTATTTTCATTAAGAAATGTAAGGAGCTGGTTTTTGAAAATAAATCTTATTGAATGGAAGCTCCACTGAAATACTGAAATTGGAATGTTTATGAATTGTAAATATTTTTTCCCTAGCACCTTAACTCTTAAGTCTTAATTCATATGTTTTTCAACGGTATTAAAAGATTGCTCATTGATGCCTTCAAAGTAAAATGATAAATAAAATTTCCATAAATAAAATTCTATATAGCAATTTGAAGTATCAAGAACAAAAACAGAAAAGTGGTACTCTTTAGTATTTGAAGAGAAATACCAATGTGCAAATAAATGCTTAGATATGCTGCATTCCTAAGAAACACTTCCAAAATCCTTAAGAATTAGTCAACGTTCAAAAGGAGATGTAGCATAATGTTCCCTAGGTTCTTCCATGTCGTTGTAAATGGTAAGATTTCATTCTTCTTTGTAGCCAAGTACATTATGCTAAATGAAGTAAGTCAGTTGGAGAAAGACCAAATACCATACGATCTCACTTTTATATGGAATCTAAAGAACTGAATAAATGAACAAAGTAAACAGAAATAGTCTCAGATATAGAGGAAAAACTGATGGTTGCTAGATGGGAGTGGGGTGGGGATGAGGAAGAAGGGGAAGGGATTAGACAGCGTAAACTGGTAACTACAATATTTCCACGGGGATATGAAAGACAGTTTGGGGAATATAATCAATAATGTTGTAAAGATTTTGTAGGGGGTCAGATGGACACTTGTCTTATTAGGGAGACCACGTCATGGACGGTGTAGATGCTTGAAGCTGAAGCTGAATAATACTGAATGTCAACTATAATTTAATATATATATATATATATATATATATATATATATATATATATATATAGTCACAGGATATGGAGTACAGCATAGGGAAGAGTCAATGAAATTGTAATAGACATATACGATGCCAGAGGGGCAACAGATTGGGGGATGGGAGTTATCACTTTGTGAGGGGTGAAATGTCTAACTATTACATTGTTTTGTACACCTGAAATAATAAGTAAATAAAAATAAATTTAAAAAAGGAGATGTAGCATGGAAAGGGAATATGATAAAGGGGAAACAAGAAGGGCTTTGGTATCAGACAAAAATAGATTCAAATTATAATTTTCATACTAGATGAATGGCTTCAGGGAAATTACTTAATGTCTCATGTAAAATGGGGATAATGATACCTGCTTTGTGAGAATTCAGTGAGTTAATATATGTAAAGCATCTAGTTCAGTATCTACAGTTAAATATTTTCGCTTATCTATTTTTTTATTAGTTTCAGGTGTACAAAACAATGTAATAGACATTTCACCCCTCACAAAGTGATACCTCCTCCCCCAATCTATTGCCCCTCTGACATCGTATATATCTATTACAATTTCATTGACTCTATTCCCTATGCTGTACTCCATATCCCATGACTATATATTTAATTATAGTTGACATACAATATTATTCAGCTTCAGCTTCAGGTGTACAGTGCAGTGATCAGGCATCTACACCATCTATGAAGTGGCCTCCTTAATAAGACATGTGCCCATCTGACCCCCTACAAAATCTTTACATTATTGATTATATTCCCCAAACTGTCTTTCATATCCCTGTGGCAATATTGTAGTTACCAGTTTATGCTGTCTCATCCCTTCCCCTTCTCCCTCATCCCCATCCACCACCCATCTAGCAACCCTCAGTTTTTCCTCTATATCTGAGACTATTCCTGTTTACTTTGCTCATTTATTCAGTTCTTTAGATTGCACATATAAGTGAGATCATATGGTATTTGTCTTTCTTCAACTGACTTATTTCACTTAGCATAATGTTCTCTAGGTCCATCCATATCATTGCAAATGGTAAGATTTCATTCTTCTTTATAGGTGAGCTGCACTCCATTGTATAAATATACCACAGTTTCTTAATCCAGTAGTCTACCGATGGGCATTTAGCTTGTTTCCAAGTCTTGATTTTCACTTATTCTTTCTTTTCCTTTCTCCTCCCTTCAAGTGACATAAAGTAAAAATTGCAATAGAAACTTATCATATTGCAAAATCCCTCCCAAATGTAATAAAATCAAATTGCATGCAATTTCCCCCCAAAATGCAATAAAAAAATTCATGCTTTTTAAAAAAAGTATTGCTTTTTAAAAATTAAGCCAGTTGCTTTGCATCAAAATAACCACATTTAACCAACAGAATTATACTATAGTGTATACTAAAGGAATAAACTAAGGTTAAAGACCCAATGCTTGAATATCTGATTGCAGTGGTCATTTTAAACTCTCCAAATTAAAGCAAATCTACACTGACAAATCAAAATATTAAGAATTTTTGGTCAACATCAGTTCTATGGAACTTTTAGAATTAAGCACTTACATTAAGTTCTAAGCTCTTTAAAAACAAACAAAAATAAAAAAGACAAGACATATTCTTAATCTTTTATAAAGAAAGCATAGACAGATTAGTTCTGTTCTAGAACTTAAAATGAAACAAACAAAAATATTAACTGAATTTATTTAGAGAAGAGTTAGAGACTTAAATCAAAATTCTGCAAGTTACTAACAAATTTTGTTCATGTTTATTGTTTGATATTATATAAAGGGAAATAAACTGTATATATTTCTCATGTGGCTTTGGTGAACAAGGACAATGAATTATAGAATATTTGTGCTTAAAAGACAGCTTCAAATTGTAGGTCTTATAATCTTATTAAAAAATAAAAAAAAGAAACAGAGGTTAAGTTCAAGGTTACCCAGGGCTTGAGGCAGAGCTGGAACTCAATTCTTCATCAGCCCCCGGCTCTTTTATACTACATCAGGATGTATTTCAGCAGAGATTCACACTAATGGTTATGGAGAACACTGCTCTTTTGGCTTTTCTACCATTGATTGTTTTGTTTCCTGTGTAGTTTGCGGGACACAATGCAACAAGAGGGTGTGAGGAGTGTTGTCTTGCTCTTTTACTGCTACCTAAAACATTTTTTCTTTGAAAGGGATAAAAGTATAAGTTAAATACAAACCCACTAACAATCTCTAATAAAAGTCTGGGCTATGAGTCAAGAAAACAAATAGCCTAAACATTTCATCTGGCACTTATAGATAAAATCCTATCATATTTAAATTGATTTTGGGACCTTCTGAAATGTATATTAGCCAAGAAGCAGTTAAGATATTCATACAACTTGTGGCAAGAGGAGGAAGCAAAGTCAAGCTCCCAAATATAGAAGTAGGACTCATCACTTGCCTTTCCTCTTTTCCATCACCACTAAAAGATTTAAAATCTATGAAAAGGAGGAAGTTAATATGATACAAAACTTGCTCGAATGACAAAACATTTCACAGAAAAATTTCTTCAAAGAGTTCTCACTTTTAACTCACAACCAATTCATGCATTCCAGTTTTCATGAGTTCTAAGTATAAACACTAAACCATTTCTGATAAGGTCACATATATCCTGATTACCTAATCTAACACATACCGTGTTTCCCTGAAAATAAGCCCTAACCGGAAAATAAGCCCTAGCATGATTTTTCAGGATGACATCCCCTGAACACAAGCCCTAATGCGCCTTTTGGAGCAAATCTTAATATAAGACCCGGTCTTATTTTCGGGAAAACACAGTACTTCAGTCCTTACCCTGCCTAATCTCTCAGCAGCATTTGACCCTACTGACCACTTACTTTTTCCTCTAAAACTCTTTACTTCCATCTTAAATGTTCTCACCACACACACACAAGGTAATTAATTATGTGAGGTGATGGATGTTTTAACTAACCCTAATTGTGGTAATCATTTTGTAAAATACATGTGTATGTGTATCAAACTATCACGTTGGACACCTTAAACTTACACAATGTTATATGTCAGTTATATCTAAATAAAATTGGAAAAAATAAAACACCACCAAAATCTCAATTAAAAAAACAACCAACCAACCAACCAACAAAAACCTCTTTACTGCCTTTGCTTCCATGACATCACTCTCAACTAATTTTCTCCTACCTCTCTGGTTATGCCTTCTTTTTTTCCCCGTCAGCTATACTTCTCATCATCCTTCAGTTGATGGTTCACAGAGCTTCTTCCTCAATCCAGTTCTCTTCATTCACTCAAAAGCAGTTTTTGAGCATCTACTATAGGCTAGGAATTCTTCTAGAAAATTGTGTTATCACTGAATAAAGCAAATGAAAATCCCTACTGTCTTCAAGTGTACATCATATAAACAGTAGTCAGACAAAAACAATAAGAATAATATTAAGTAAATTATGCAGTGTGTTAGAAGCATGTGAATGTTATGGAAAACAAATAGCAGGATAAGAAGAATCTACTCCATGACTCGCCTTAGACTACCATATTAATATATCTACAACTTCAACGATCACCTATATTTTAACTATTCCCAAATCTCTATCAACCACGTATCTTTTATGAGCAGCATACTCTAAAGACCTTTTCATTTGAATATTCTCCAGCCATCACAATTTATCATGCCTGACACTCAACTCAACACTTATCTTCCACCATAACCCACTTCTACTGTGTTTCCCTGAAAATGAGACTGTGCCGGACAATCAGCTTTAATGCGTCTTTTGGAGCAAAAATTAATATAAGACCTGGTCTTATTTTACTATAAGACCAGGTCTAATGTAATATAACATCATAACATAACATAACATAACATAACAAAACATAACATAACATAACATAACATAACATAACATAACATAACAATATAATACAATATAGTATAATACCAGGTCTTATATTAATTTTTGCTCCAAAAGATACATTAGAGCTGATTGTCCAGCTAGGTCTTATTTTCGGGGAAACACGATAGAAGATTTTAAAGTTGATCACAAAGGTGTCTTTCTTTCCCCTTCCGAGTAAAAATTTCACTTTTATGATCAAAATGTTAAATTGCTTTTCATTTAATTGATCACCATGCTATGATATAACACAAAATAAGCATTTTGAGAACCTTTGCATTAATGAAAGCAAAACAGATGATTTAAACGATTTCCTTCAGGTTCTTTTTGTCACATTTTCTCTTCCTATGAAACAAGCATAAAACATCCTTGATGGACTTCATGGATTGCTATGTGTGTGTCTACATGTATTTGTGTGTGTGTGTGTGTGTGTGTGTGTGTGTGTGTGTGTGTACTCATGTGTGTTTGATGTGAATTGGCATTTACTAGGAACATCTTTTTAGATAATAAAAATAATGCCACTATAAAACATTATGTAATATAATAAAATTTCACAACCTATTATAGTGTTCTAGAAGCCATTTAAGTGATTTAATAAACAGCTATATCTGCCATTAAGAAGTAAAAATATTCTCTAATCATTCTATTTATTTATTTAACAAGTACTGATATAAAAAGAAAATATAATGAAATTTGCTAAATACAAACATCGAGGCTGAGCAAATTTACAATTATAGGGTAGATAAAAGTATAAGAAGATACAACTAAAATCAGGTATGCCTTCTTTAAGCTTTCTGATTACTGAGAAGCCTCCTGAAACAAGCGTATTACATTACTTAAGGACTAAACCATATTTTAAATATATTTTACTTATTGATCATTATGTAACTTTGTAAATGTGGTTTAGACAACTATGAGAATTAAATTTTAATGACATCATAATGTGAAAGAAACATGCTGTCTACCAATTAATTATCAAAAAGCTAATAATATATAGCTTAGTGTTCAGATTTGGATTTAATACTATGTTTTATGTTATTATTAATACATCTAAATTTTGATAATATAGAACTAAGTAAAATTACCTTAACTTTTATCTTAAAAACACAAATACCTTATTTTTAATATAAGGCCTCATATTTTTTCAAAAACAAAATACAATTATACATATATATGTCTTCTACTGACATTTATTCAACAAAGAATTCTGGTAAAAGTATATATTATCAGAGTTTCTTATGAAAGACAAATGTATTTGAAATTTTGATTATTTAATCATGTAATAGTATATACTCCATACAAAAACTTTCAAAAATGAAAGAGCTTAGTTTTCTTTAAACAATTACAATCTGTGCTAACATTAAAATGTTTAACCACATATACAATTTTAATCTACCTTTTCCATTTCATATCATGATTAGACAGACATTTGTTACTTCACATTTCTCTACCTGTCCAATCCTTTCACAAGAACCCATTAAATAATATTATATTCAAACTGGTGTCCCAGGAGGATTACTTATGAAACATTTCGAAGATTTTACCTGTCCAACCAGGCAAGTAGACTCTTGGCTGCTCCAATCAGATCCACAACTGAAGTCAGAAAGTCGTTTGGCAATTTTCGGCTGGTTCTCCCATCATAATGGCCACTTCTTCTCCTCCCTGTTATAAAATTCTGTAGATTTTTGGCAGATGCATTCAACTTGTGAGAAAGGGTTTTCAGATTTTCTGTTTCCAAGCCATAATTCTGAATTATAAAAGAGAGAGAGAATAAATATACTTAAAGTTGATATTTTATTCATCCATTAAGATATTTACTGAGTACTTCACTATGTACAGAAAATGAAACTGGTGTTAAGAGCTATAAATGAATTAGATAGGATTCCTGGCCTAGTGGAACCCACAGTCAAGTGAGGATTTGGGGATATATCTTTAGTCTCCGTTTCTGCTATTTCACAAAGTTATATTTTAATTGCAGAATGTTGTCAATATGTTTCTATTGGTTTAGCTATTTCTATTTCTATGTCTAACCACTGAAATTCACTTAAATGCAGACATCATTCTTCCAGCTCATTATACCTTCCAGTCTCTTCATCATGCCCCCCCAACACACACACACACACACACACACCCTTAATTACCACCAATCTATTAGCTCCTTTCTCATTTCTTTCTTCCTTCCTATCTATCCTCTATCATATGATTATCAGTGTATGAGGGTTCCTTTTTTCCACAACCTGTCTGACACTTGTTATTATTTGTCTCATTGATAACTGCCATTCTAACAGGTGTGAGGTGGTATCTCATTGTGCCTTTGCTTTGCATTTCCCTAATAGCTAGTGAAGTTGAACATTTTTTCATACATCTGTTGGCATTTGTATGTCTTCCTGGGAAAAGTGTCTTCCTGGGAGAAGTGTCTGTTTAGGTTCTCTGCCCATTTTTCAACGGGATCGTTTTTTGTTGTTGTTGAGTTGTATGAGTTCTTTGTATATTTTGGATATTAGCCCCTTATTGGAAGGGTTGTTTGCAAATATCTTCTCCCATTCAGTTAGTTGCTTCTGTGTTTTGCTTATGGTTTCTTTTGCTGTGCAGAAACTTTTTAGTTTGATATAGTCCCATTCATTTATTTTTGCTTTTACTTCCCTTGCCTTTGAGGTCAAATTCATAACATACTCTCTAAGACTAAGGTCCTCAAGTTTAGGGACTAAGGTCCCTATGTTTTCTTCTATGCATTTTATTATTTCACGTCTTATATTTAAGTCTTTGATCTATTTTGAGTTAATTTTTATGTATGTTGACAAATAGCAGCCTAGTTTCATTCTTTTGCATGTGCTTTTCCAATTTTCTCCGCACTATTTTCTTTGTTCTATGTTACCTATTTGTTCACATACTTGGCCAGTAGCATGTCTGCCAAGAAACAGTCGTGACTCTAGACTGATTTAACATGGCCAGTCTACTCTTAAGGAATTGGTGCTAAGTTCATACTGTTTTTCTCTTTCAATTATATGCATGCAAAAGCATATGAAAGAAAGAAATGAAGGAACACACTTAGCATTTTACAAAATCGGCTTGTCCATATCTTCAGTAGTGGCAGATTCTCATTAAACACTAAACTAAAAATATTCAATATTGGCACCACATATTTTATAATGTCAATGCTGTTTTATTGAGCTCTTAATTTGAATGTAGCAGGTGTTTAGGTTTTATAATACTTCACTTTATAAATGAGTGAGTCCTAAAAGGATTGCTGTAATGAATTTTTAAGAAATAAATTATTTTGAGATGAATGAACCAAGCAATTATGTTGCAAAGAAACAGATCCTAGCAATTGCAGACATGAAAATTTTCCGGCAAAATGCCTATTATATCAAAAGTACATGGAGAATTAAATGAAAACTGATTTTATTCTCTCATAAATAATTCACTTTTACTTCCCAATAAAAGGTGTATTGTCAGAACATAAATTAAGGGCTACACATTAAACTATATATATTGTATATATACTTTACTATTTATGGTACAGTTAATGCACTGTGCTCCCTATTTAAGCCCACTAAATGATAGCAAAACTATTTGAAAGAGTTTATATACCTCCAAATCATGAACAGCTTACTCTTTTCTAGAATAATATGGCATATAGTTAGTACTTAATAAATAAATGTTGCGTGAATAACAAGTTACTAAATAAATAAACCTTTGATTTTCATCAGTTGCCATAAAATTTATTCCCCATCAGGACTAACTTTACAACAAGACAGATGAAAATATTCCATAGCTTAAAAGAAACAAAAGAATTTGGTAATTATTCTGTGTCTTTATACTAGGAACAAAAACTTTAGAGTCAGAGGCTATGTAGGCAAGAGAGAAAATTACAGTTCTCTGGAGAAAGTCAGAGAACTTCATTCAGTAAGATAACATTAATTTAACATCCTCTATTTGCTAAGCACTGGGTAAGAAGCATATTGGAGGACCGAAAAATCTAAGCAAAGAATTATGATGTGATACAAAGTGTAAATTGCCTTTCCTCCCATCATTTCCCACTGTGCGACAACCAAATCAAAATTCTCATTTTTCTATGAACACCCCATACTCTTTCACAATTGTATTTACACATGGTATTTCATCTATCTAGATAAATTTTTCCCAACTTTTTTGTCTGGCAAACATCTACTCATCTTGCAAGACCCAATGCAAGGCCCACCTATACTTCCTGGACCCCTCAGTAGTGTTAATCATTTCCTTCTGCACTCTTCTGGGGTTTTAATTAAATCTATATTATCTTTTAATGACTGTTGTCTTCTTTACTAGGCTATATACATCTTAAGAGCACAGACTGCCTTTTTCATCTTTGTATTCCCCATGGTAGCACTGCTTGAACATGAATATATAAATGTTGAAAGAAGGAATCAATACATTACATGTAAGGAAAAAGTAGAAAGACCAGTAGAGACATTACAGTTTCAGAGAGACAAGACATAGTTCCCCATTCCCAACAGCAGAACTACTAGTCTAGTCACCTTAGCCTGTTGATGAGGGATCTCATCTCCTGATTTTATAATGGCATGTAGAAGTAAGTCAGAATTCAATGCTCAGAAATTTGCTTTATATTCACTGGAAAACATCTGTTGAATAAACTGGAAGATATCTGCATTTCGAACTTGCTGATTTATAGCCATTAGGAAGCAATGAAAAGTAAGTTTAGTATTTGACCTCTCTGGGGAATGTGAGCAATTTATTGCTGAATAAACACAGAAACAATAAATTTAGTGTTTTGATTTATGTTTTTCTGTGTTAACCTCTAGAACAGCTCAACCACATAATGAAGTTTTCCCAAGAAAATGATGTAACACTACAGTGCTTAAACCCAGAACTGTAGAGGGATTAAAACTCAGCATATGAAGGGATTTACTATAGCTTCATAGCTTGAACATCAAAACGGTCTAGTCATATAGCTTTGATGCCATCCTTTTATGTAAGTAGGTCAGCAGAGCTTGCTGATGGGCCAATTCCAAAGCCTACAGGTCTAGACTATCTGTAGGTAAACCATAATCATCAATCTTTTCTTCTTCAAACTGGCAGTGTAGGAGCCTAACATGTGAGTGGTTCACCTATGAGGGGCCCTGCTTGTGAGATATACACCGAGGACTTCAAGCTCTCACATACCTAACTATCACTGTTCTAGCAGATCTGGCAAATATGGGATTGCTAGATCAGATGCGCATCTCCAAGCCACTTCTATTGCACCGTCATGGCCACTCTGACTGGCACTTGGAGCCCAGTATGCAAAAATACTGTGGACCCTTACCTTACCCCAAATACTCTTTTATTTCAGGCATGATTTCTGTGATCTGATTCAGATAAGGAATAGAGTATACGTGTGTGTGTTCTGGTCTGAATTGATTTCTCTTATCTCAGGAACAGGGAAATAAGATCCTCAAACTATCATGTGAAAAACGTGTGAAGTCTATCTCCACTTTCAAAAAATATTTATTCATCATTCACTCTCGCCAGGCATTTGTGCTGCACATTAGGTGTTCAATAAGCATAGTCACTTTTCCCACTAGCTTACAGTCTAACGAAAGAAACAGACATTAAAGTGATAAATACAAATAAATTATTACAAAATAACACGAGGGTTAAGACAATAACAGTAGAAGGCTAATTTTAGACTAAACAAGGGTGAGAGAGTGATCAGGGAATGTCTCTGATGGAATGACAATTAAAGTAAGACTGAAATGTTTAAAGGGGAGGTGCTATTCAACCAATATGGTTTCAAATTCTACTTCTTTAGAAATTGCTCTCAGTCTGACCTTTTTTCTTGCTTATCCTACTAGCTTTTTGTGAAATTTGATGACATTATTGATGTTCCTTAATGAAAATACACTCCCCACTGCTTTTGTGACAAGTCTTTCGTACTTGTCTTTCTGCTTCTCTGACCACTCCATAAGCCTCCTCTGCAGCCTCCTCTTCTTCCCACTCAGGTGGAGTGCCAAGCTGCGTCCTTTGTTCTTTATATTCCCCAGGCCCTCCTTGGATGATCTCTCTATCTATGGATTCAACTCCTATATCCTTGAGATTCCAAAATCTCTGTCTTCAGCCACTTCTCAACTGCAAATTTGTATGTTCAACTCGCTGATGATTATCTTTTCCTGGATAACCCAGAGATGCCTCAAATTCAACAAATTCAAAACTCAATTTATATTCCCACCTAAATCTATTCTTGCTGTTACTGCCTGTCTTTATTATTGCAAAATCATCTACTCTAGCTCTGTAGCTAGAAAAGATTGAATCTTTCTCAACTCCTTCCTCTGTCTCACCCCTCACAGGCACCAGATCTTCTCTAATTCCTGTTGCACATCATTGGTTCAAGCCCTACTGATAGCCTGAGTAGATTACTTTAAACATTTCCTATTTATTCTCCCTGTCTTCAGTTTATGTTCATTCCATTCTGTCTTTTTCACTACCATCAGTTAGTTTTGAAAAACAATTAGTTGATCATTCTTGCGTGGTTCTCCCATGCTCGCACCAGGAAGTACAAATCTCTTATCATGATGTTAAGGTATTTTACAGTCTGGCCACTTTAAATTCTAGTTTTCTGCCACTGTTTCCCACCTATTTTTGTCATCCCAAATAGCTTACCATTTTTCAAGCACACTAGGCATGCTTTTTATTCTGTGTGCCTGTGCCTCCATAATACTTTTGTATGTCACTCTCCCCCTACTAGGCTTTTCAAGAGAGCAGGAACTAGATCTTACATCTAACACACACACTGCTGAGTGTATTAATTGATTCTTGAATTATGTTTAATTATCTACTCATTTCTTATTAATCATCATCATCATCATCATCTTAATAATAGTTACTACTTACTAAATGCTTACAGTGTGTCAAGCACTAAATTAGGCACTATACAAACATTATCTCATTTGCTTTTCACACCACCACCAAAAGGTAGCTATTATTATCTCTATTTTAAATAAATGAACTAAGGCTATGGTGAAATTACTTGACCATAAGTGTCAGTAATTGACTGAGCCAAATTTCAATCCCAGATTATTATATTACAAGACTCATGTTTTTTTCTCATTGTAGTTCTATCCCCCCTCACAAATATCTGGAAGAATTTAAAACCTGTCAGGTTAGTGTTATCTTACCTAACATGGAAAAAAAAAATCTATGTTCCGCTCAGATTATCTAATGTACTAATATAATCTTACAGGAATATTTTGACATTGATTTATCTTGTCTAATTTGGCACTGCTCTTTTCACATACAAAAGTAACCACATAATGTGCAATATTCCATTTTCATTGGATATATACATGGAAAACAGAATTAATTTGATTATTTTAAGGATGATTTTTCTAAAATAGGATTACTTAATAATTGTGACACTAAATCAGAACTTTTAGAAGGGAATGGACTTTATAACTGATTATATACAATTTGATATCCCAATGCTGCTATAAAAACTCCCTTGGTAAGCTCTAACAAGTTTTTCAAGTAGCTAAATGTAATATCACCAGTTGAGTTACAAGCTTCTTTTGTAATTTGTCATTGTATAATATACCAAAATCAATGAAGGTGGAAAATACTACATGTAGTTGATTGAGAATTAGGGATTTTTTTTCTACTTGCATTTAAATTATTTTTCAAAAGAGAAGGAAAAGAAGAAAAAAAAATTAAAAAACGGAAAAATAATTTTAAAAGGAAAGAAAAGAGACAAAGTGAAGTTTCCTTTTCCAGCAGTTTTATGTCCTCACCAGTGCGCACAGAAGGTCAACTGCTTCCAAGATCAGCTCCTGATGGCCAATGCGGCTGACCCCCAGATCTTCTAGCTCCTGATGTGTAATGCGTAACAGCTGGTCCCCACTGATCTTCTCCCTCTCGAAGTTCTTAATGTACTGCTGCAAACAGTCATCAAGACCTGCAAAAGAAAAAGATGGGAGTTCAGAATTAAAACAGAACAAAACAAAACAAAACAGTTGAACCAAATGAATAGAAAAAATAAAAGAAGCATTAACTCTCACCAAGCCACAAGTTCAGTCCATTTCAACTCTTGACTAGTTCAATCATCTACTTTTTCCCTATCTATATATGGGCTGTAGTGGGGGGAAAATCACTTCATCATATCACTAGTTATTAGATTCCTGTTTGAATTTTCCTCAGCAATTACTGGAAATCTTTACCTCTTGTCTCAGCAGTTCTTTGTTGCCTATTTTATAAAGCATGCCAATGGGCACGTTCCTCTACTTCCAAATTTCTCAGCATCCCATTCCTCCTTCCTTGTTTATGTAACCCCATTGCAGAGGGAGAGGTATCCTTCTTCCTTTACAAGGCTAATTGACCTTCTTGTGCTCTGGAATCCCATCTTCTGCCACCTTAACACTACTTCAACAATTAAACAATTAAATGCTGTCTTTATTTCAACCACTCCCTATTCATCAACTCTTTCTTTGTTCAAACCACTGGCATCTTATAAATCAACCAATCAATTAATCCCTTTCCCCTTTCCTTGATCCTGTGTTTCCCCTAGTCTGTTATTTCCTTCAGAGCCAAACTCCTTACCTTTATTTCTTCACCTGCAATGCACTCCTTAATCCACTATCATCTGGATTTTACCCAAGTCCAAAAGTGGAAATCCAGAGTAAATACAATTTTCAAGATTACTCAGGGCACTTTGTAAGTGATTGGCTAGGCCATAGAATGGGTGAGCTTCAATCACCTATGAAATGTCCTCACACAAATGATGAACTGGACTAACCAGATTATTTCTCTTCAGATTTCAAAGTAAGAAATACCAAGAAAATGAGGCAATTTGCAAAAAACTGAAGGGTGTTGGTTATATCAAGTAGGGAGATGAGAGGCTATAATGGTCTACACAGTTGAAATTATGACAAAGCAAAAACTATAAGTAAGTAGAGAAAGCAGAGATGAGGTTAGAATGAATATGAAAAGGGGAGCAAATGCCATTACCAGAGAGATTATGTAGCCACTGAGAGAGAAAGAGTCCCAAAAGCTGCCTGGTTCTGATAGGGTCTAGCACCAAGGCTACACATGCCTTTACTATATTCTCAAACTTTCTTAACGTAATTTGAGTTACCCTGCAGTCTGTCTACTGTCTTCTCTGTCTTTCATTCTCCATTAGTATTTGTACATTGCTCTCTCCTGGTTCTCTTGCCTCTTTATCCATTCCTTCCCAGTCCCCTTTCAGGATACTTTCTCCAACTGTCCTAAAATACTGCTGCTCTCCACACCAGGAACCCCTTCCTGGTCCCCTCACCCTCATTCTTTACATTCTAATGGAACAATCTCAACCATGCCATGTCTTTAACTACCATTTCACACTTCCATTTCAGACCTCCCTCAGGAATGCCAAACCTATGTGTCTACACATCTCAGCATGACCACAACTCTTCATGTTCCCCTCCAGAGGAGTCTTCCTTGCTGTATTCACTGTCTCAATGAATGGCACCATCTATCCCAGTATAAAAACTGAGTATATGGAAGCCATCTTAAATTTATCCACTTTCCTTATATCTCTGCATGCAACCAATCTCCATGTCCTAACAATTGTTTCTCTGAAATATCTTTTACATATATCCTCTCCTCTCATTCTCCACTGCCATCTTCCTAAATCAGGCTATATTATCTCTCTCACCTGGAATAAAGCAGTTTTATGGTTTTCCTACTGCTGGCTATAATCCCTTCCAATTCATCTTTCCCAACATACAAATTTTGATTGTCATTCTCTACATCAAAATTTTTCAGTGTTTCCATATATTTATGACAGAATAAAATCTGAACTCCTTTATACAGTGTTCAAGGCTTTTCCTGATTTAGACCTTGCCTTCCTAATGCAGACGCATTCCAGACACCCTCCAAACGTTCCCAATCTCCCACTCTACAGACCTCTGCTACAACAATGCCCACATTATAATTCTTTGTTCCCATGTCTGTGTGCCCAATAACTAGCCTGGAAGTTCCTTGAAGTTGAGCGTTGTGTCTTCTGAATTTGGAGAATCGAGGGCTTAGTACAATGACTGACACAGAGTGGTACTAAATAAGTGTAAACTGAACAAATTAGACATTTAATTTTATGCTGCATAACCTGGCCAGAACAAAAAAGGAACATTTTACATAAGAGCTAATTCTAAAAACAGAGTGGGGGAAAAAGCGTTTGGTACATGGCGTTTTGAGGAACTCATATCTTCATATACTGCATATATGAGACGGAATGTTATTATTATTTGAGTTGATTTTTCTTACAATTCCTCTAAGTAAAGGAATGCCAAAGGATCTCCTTGAGCATCAATGCTAGCATCATTATTAAGGTTACAGAACAAGGCACATACTAAGTGGCAGAGTAGAAATAAGGGAGAGAGGCTCATCCTGTATCTCATCTATTGGTACCTACTTTAATTATTGAGGTATACTACCCTACAGTATAGGAAGTATCTTGGCTCCTACATTGAAAATATAAAATATATGGTAAATAAACAGCTAGAGTATTACAATAAAATTATAATAATGTCGTTTTATATCAATATATGTATTTATGAATGATAAGGTGCTTTTATACATTTTTCTCACCTGAATTATAAATAGTCAATGAACTTGTAATATTTTAGAGTTGTTGTTTTGACTGAAAGGTCAAAATCAACATCTCAAATTTGTATATGGAGAAAATATGGTTCAGGAAGAGTCATCTACAAAAAACACAAAAATGAATACATTATAGAAAGGGCTAAAGGCCTAAACGTCATGATTCTAGGATCTATGCAGCATACACGTAATAATTAAAATTCCTGGGCCGGCCCGGTGGCTCAGGCGGTTGGAGCTCCATGCTCCTGACTCCGAAGGCTGCTGGTTCAATTCCCACATGGGCCAGTGCGCTCTCAACCACAAGGTTGCCAGTTCAATTCCTCGAGTCCCGCAAGGGATGGTGGGCTCCGCCCCCTGCAACTAAAATTGAACACAGCACCTTGAGCTGAGCTGCCTCCCAAATGGCTCAGTTGGTTGGAGCGCGGGCTCTCAACCACAAGGTTGCCAGTTCGATTCCTCGAGTCCCCCAAAGGATGGTGGGCAGCGCCCCCTGCAACTAAAATTGAATACGGCACCTTGAGCTGAGCTGCCGCTGAGCTCCCGGATGGCTCAGTTGGTTGGAATGCGTCCTCTGAACCACAAGGTTGCTGGTTCGCCTCCCGCAAGGGATGGTGGGCTGTGCCCCCTGCAACTAGAAAGCGGCAACTGGACCTGGAGCTGAGCTGCACCCTCCACAACTAAGACTGAAAAGGACAACACCTTGAAGCTGAACGGCACCCTCCACAACTAAGACACAACTAAGATTGAAAGGTCAACAACTTAACTTGGAAAAAAAAAAAAGGCCTGGAAGTACACACTGTTCCCCAATAAAGTCCTGTTCCCCTTCCCCAATTAAAAAAAAATTCCTTTCCTTCACTCATACACTATTTTATTTAAAGTAAAGCTATCCCATTTTCAAGAATGAGAAATTCTTTAGTGATTATATGACTAGTCTTGAACACTGTAACATTTATTAAATAGATAAAATGAGAACATATACCAGATTTTAAAAATGTTATTAATACTCCATTTTCCTAAGATTTTAAGCTCTAATGTTGCATAAATTATTATTTAGATTCCATGAAATTTTACTCTTTCTCATTGATGTGTTCTAAATAACTCTAAATAAAGTTTATAACCTCCACTTATTAATTCCCACCTATTGTTCTTAAGAACACATGTAGAAAATAAGTTTTGATCCATACTTTAAACTACACAAATTTACCATGAAGAAAATCACGTACTTGTCAATTGAAACATTAAACAAACTATACACTATTTTGTCTAAGACCACACCGTAAAACAATAGAAAAGAAGGCTTAAAATCATTACTATGATATGTGTCTGACTGTTTCAGTAAATTATACTGCTTTCCACCATCTGCAGGGAAGAGAAATGAACATAATCATAGATCTAGAAAGAGGTTCTCCAAATAATAAAACATTTACAAAAGGATGAAATTTGAGATATATCCTAAGGATGCACACATTTTCAGTGAATCAATGATATTACAGAGGAAAGCTGAAACAAAATAAATAAATCAATCCACTATAATACAGAAGTAGAAATGGAATATGCAAATTATTCTATTTAACATTCAAAATCTTTTTTTCGGGGTGGGGGGGTGTTCCAGAGTCCAGAGTTTGGCTTTATTTTGCAGTACAGAAATCATTTGGAGCCATTTTGAGACAGACATCATTGAAGCAGAAGCTCTGTTAAATCAGTAGTGCATTGTGGGGGGCCGGCCCTGTGGCTCAGGCGGTTGGAGCTCCATGCTCCTAACGCCGAAGGCTGCTGGTTCGATTCCCACATGGGCCCAGTGGGCTCTCAACCACAAGGTTGCCAGTTCAACTCCTTGATTCCCACAAGGGATGGTGGGCTGCGCCCCCTGCAACTAACAACAGCAACTGGACCTGGAGCTGAGCTGCGCCCTCCACAACTAAGACTGAAAGGACAACAACTTGACTTGGAAAAAAGCTCTGGAAGTACACACTGTCTCCCAATAAAGTCCTGTTCCCCTTCTCCAATAAAATCTTTAAAAAAAAATAGTGTATTGCACCTTGGTCCGTGGAAGAAGCCACACCTGGGATACGAAAGAAGTTTCTACATTTACCTGTTTTAAGATAGGTTTCACCCCCCTTGCTCGCATCAATTTCATTAGGCTAAAACACCGCACACAGGCTTCCTCCAAAATGACTCTCAAAGTCTGGAGTTCAGTTAAAACTTTAGGCCCACATAAACCAATCTTGTGGCTATGCTACATGGGCATTGTCATAATCCTTGACAAGACAGAAAATGTAAACCTATAGGGGAAACTTAGGGATGTTGTCCCAAATTATGGAATATTCGATTTCAAATTTTAATGTCAAGAAGACAGATGGCACGCGAATTGTACTGATCCAGCTCTTAAGCAGCAGAAGCACATAATTGCAAAGGCTATACTGATTAGAAGATACAAATATGTATCGAGTTCTCTGTATCAGTATCACAATGTGTTTTTTTTTAATAACTTATCCTTCACTAGAAAAAGAGTCAACATTGGTTAAACTGTACAGAATGTGGTCACCTGCCAATTCTGAATAACCACTCCATGAAAACCAGTTAATACATGATATTAGAAAGGGGAGGACTATTTACTGGTACAGTGCTCTGCAATCTCTCAGTTTTAATTACAAAAGCAGGCCTTACAATACTGATTTCATACAATATAAATCATTTCTCAAATTTTAAGTTTGTCCTAATTAGATAATAACACATACTGCTGTTAGTCCTCCCCATAGGTGTCATTTTTCTTGTGTTTCATTTCCTCAAAGTCAAAGTCTGATCCTGTATCCTTTTTTTTTAATTAAATTTATTGGGGTGACAATTGTTAGTAAAATTACATAGATTTCAGGTGTACAATTCTGTATTACATCATCTATAAATCCCATTGTGTGTTCATCACCCAGAGTCAGTTCTCCTTCCATCACCATATATTCGATCCCCCTTACCCTCATCTCCCACCCCCCACCCCCCACCCCCCTTACCCTCTGGCAACCACCAAACCATTGTCTGTGTCTATGAGTTTCTGTTTCTCATTTGTTTGTCTTGTTCTTTTGTTGCTTTTGTTTTATATACCACATATCAGTGAAATCACATGGTTCTCTGCTTTTTCTGTCTGACTTATTTCGCTCAGCATTACACTCTCAAGATCCATCCATGTTGTCACAAATGTTCCTATATCATCTTTTCTTACCGCCGAATAGTATTCCATTGTGTATATATACCACAACTTCTTCATCCATTCATCTATCGAAGGACATTTTGGTTGTTTCCATGTCTTGGCCACCGTAAACAAAGCTGCAATGAACATTGGAGCACACGTGTCTTTATCTCTAAATGTTTTCAGATTTTTTTGGTAGATACCCAGGAGAGGGATTGCTGGGTCATATGGCAATTCTATTCGTAATTTTTTGAGGAACCTCCACACCGCCTTCCATAACGGCTGCACCAGTCTGCATTCCCACCAACAGTGTATGAGGGTTCCTTTTTCTCCACAGCCTCTCCAACACTTGTTACTATTTGTCTTGTTGATGATCGACATTCTGACTGGGGTGAGGTGATATCTCATTGTGGTTTTGATTTGCATTTCTCTGATGATTAGTGATGTTGAGCATTTTTTCATATGTCTATTTGCCATTTGTATGTCCTCTTTCGAGAAATGTCTCTTCGAGTCCTCTGCCCATTTTTCAATTGGGTTGTTTGTTTTTTTGTTGTTGAGTTGCATGAGTTCCTTGTATATTCTGGATACTAGCCCCTTATCGGAGGCACTGTTTGCAAAAATCTTCTCCCATTCAGTTGGTTGCCTCTTTATTTTGTCAATGGTTTCTTTTGCTGTGCAGAAGCTTTTAAGTTTCATATAGTCCCATTAGTTTATTTTAGCTTTTACTTCCATTGCCTTTGGAGTCAAATTCATAAAATGCTCTTTGAACCCAAGGTCCATAAGTTTAGTACCTATGTTTTCTTCTATGCAGTTTATTGTGTCAGGTCTTATGCTTAAGTCTTTGATCCATTTTGAATTAACTTTGGTAGACAAATAGCAGTCCAGTTTCATTCTTTTGCACGTGGCTATCCAATTCTCCCAGCACCATTTATTGAAGAGGCTGTCTTTGCTCCATTGTATGTTTTTAGCTTCTTTGTCAAAAATTATCTGTCCATATTTGTGTGGTTTTATTTCTGGGTTCTCAATTCTATTCCATTGGTCTATGTGTCTGTTTTTCTGCCAATACCATGCTGTTTTGATTATTGTGGCCTTGTAGTACAAGCCAAAGTCAGGAAGTGTGATACCTCCATTATAGTTCTTTTTTCTTAAGATTGCTTTGGCTATACGGGGTCTTTTGTGGTTCCAAACAAATCTGATGATTTTTTGTTCTATTTCTTTAAAATATGCCATTGGGATTTTGATGGGGATTGCATTGAATCTGTATATTGCTTTGGGTAATATGGCCATTTTAACTATGTTGATTCTTCCAATCCATGAGCACGGAATGTCTTTCCATTTCTTTGTGTCTTCTTCAATTTCTTTCAAAAAAGTCTTATAGTTTTCAGCATATAGGTCTTTCACATCTTTGGTTAAGTTTATTCCTAGGTATTTTATTCTTTTTGTTGCAATTGCAAAAGGAATTGTTTTTTGTATTTCTTTTTCTGAGATTTCATTGTTAGTATATAGGAAGGCAATGGACTTTTGTGCGTTGATTTTGTAGCCAGCAACTTTACTGTATTCGTTGATTGTTTCTAATAGCTTTTTGGTGGAGTCTTTAGGGTTTTCTATATATAGCATCATGTCATCTGCAAAGAGTGATAATTTAACTTCTTCATTCCCAATGTATCCTCTTATAGATGCATTTAATATCATCACAGGTTGTCTCAAAGTGAGTTGTAGCATCATATGTATGGGAAATAAAGGTCTGGCTTTCTGTTCCCAAATATTTTGGTACAAGTAGGTCACTGATGCTAATGAGTTTTTGTTCAGTTGGTTCCAAGAGCTCCAAAGCTGGTCTGATTTCTTTCTCAGATTCCTTGGTCTCCACAGTTGTACTGACTATGGCGATGTACTTGGCCTTGTGCTGCCACATTGTGTGCAGAAAGCATAGATATCTGACTTCTGATTGACCTGGTTCTGTGGAATAATGATCTGGCAGGAGTTGGCATCATTGGTGTTCTGGATGGGGTAACTGAGGATACAGATAACTCAGATCACCTGACCCACTTTTTCTACCTGATCTTTCACACAGCTGGAGTCACAGCTGAGCTGCTTACCGTGAGCAATCTCTCCTTTAGATTTACCATGTTTCCCCGAAAATAAGACCTACCCCGAAAATGAGCCCCAGTTAAGATCGTCAGCCAGACGGACGCATTTAGTACATTATGACGATGTTCCAGAAGAAGATGACATGACTGTATTTGAATAAATGTAGATTGTTGTACATGAGAAAATAAGGCACCCTCTGAAAATACACCCTAATGCGCCTTTTGGAGCAAAAATTAATATAAGACCCGGTCTTACTTTTGGGGAAATACAGTATAAGACCCAGTCTTATTTTCGGAGAAACACAGTAACACCAATCACTTTTCCATTTTGCCCAATGATTTCTTCAATTGATTTATTCAGCATGTAGGTACCTCCATAAATAGCACTTACCCTTGCAAATCCTTATGGAAGTTCTCCAAGGCCACAGAATATGGGCTTTTGCCATATCTTGCCAAAGACTCCTTGTAAAGTGTAATCCTATTAATGGTTTCACAACATGGCTGATCTAAATCAGGGGTGTCCAAACTTTTTTCAACGGTTTTCACCAAGGGCCATATGTGGTAAAATACACAAACAGCTGGGCCACTCACTTGAGGTGAAGTACGTATTGCCTTACCTGGTTTATTTAAGTAAACTAAATATATTTTTGGAATTTGCTGCGGGCCAATAAAAAAAATGGATTGTGGGCCGCAGTTGGCCCGCAGGCCGCAGTTTGGACACCCCTGGTCTAAATAGTCATCAGTTCTGTAAAGTGCCAGGGCACCACCAATAATATCTATAACATCCTGACCCAAGTCAAATTGCTTATACACCTCTGCCACTGCAGGTTTTTTTTTAGGATCAATGCCCTCAAAAGTTCTAGCATCTTTTTCATTGAAGTTGGCAACATATACTAGGAATTTTCTGAATCAAGGTTTTTCTTTTTTTTTCTTCTTTTTTTAATTTTATTTTATTAAATTTATTGGGGTGACAATTAGTAAAATTACATAGATTTCAGGTGTACAATTCTGTATTACATCATCTATAAATCCCATTGTGTGTTCATCACCCAGAGTCAGTTCTCCTTCCATCACCATATATTCGATCCCCCTTACCCTCATCTCCCACCCCCCACCCTCCACCTCCCTTACCCTCTGGCAACCACTAAACTATATTAAGCTAGATGCCAGGGCTTCTGCTACAGTGCCTTCAACCTTGTAGATTTTTCCTCCCTAATAGACAAAGCTCCCTTCAGTCACTTTGAAATCTAGGTAATGGGTGACCTCTGTATAAAGTAGCATCTTAACCAGTTGATCCTTAGCCATAAGGAACTTGGAAATTTAGTCAACATTCCAGTCTCTTCCCCTTCCCAATAATGCTGGTGGTACTCCTGGTATTTTAAATCTTTTGCATAAATCTTCTAGAGATGTTATAGAGGCACTTTCTCCTCCATAATATGGGTTTCTGTCCACGTGAAGAACTTTTTTTCCCATTTGCTGACATTATACCTGACAGGGTATATTTCATCAGGCCCGTGCCCAGCACGATCACAGGATGTTAGAGGATGACGATGCCTACTGCAGGAATTTTCACTTTATACATCATTTATACATAACACATGTGCTCTTATCTAAAAATAGAACACTCTCTTGATGTTTATAGCAAAAACTAAAAATGAAAATTCGTTTTTTAGAGTCCTGTTGCCACTCACTATTTACTGTAAAGATTGACATGGAGATTTCTGATGACCTGTTGTCACTTCAGCAAAATAAGGTTAGGAAATTAAAACAAACATACATCAATCCAATATCCTTTTATTTCCTCATATACAGGAATGAAAATTCAAGGCAGACGATCTTACTTGTAAGCTAGTTTTCAGTCTTCTCATTTCACTGACACTGCTTTTTCCCAAGATCATCAATGACCAATAACACCAGATGCAATTGCTTCATTTCCAATCTCATCCTCCCTAAACAATGTATTTCTCTATTTCTACACTGTTTTTCAAGTCTTAGAACTAGTTTCATTACTCGCCAATTTAATCTCTTATCTTTTCAGTTTGTGAGAAACATAGTTTCTTCATTCAAAATAGCTTTGCTCTGTCCTTTCATTTCTGATCTCACTAGTGGTTACCAGCTTACTCATGCTGTGCAGCCTACGCTCATGCCTAGCTGCTCCCCCTGGCATTAGTCTGTCCACTCTATCACCGACTCATCTCTAAAAACACTCTTTGATCAAGCCACTTCCAGGTTCAAAAACTTCAATGATTCCTCCTGTGAAAAGGTGTACGTTGAAAGATCTTTTTAAAAACCTTTTAACTTTTGACTCAATATTAGGAGATCCAAGACGGCGGAGTAGATAAACACGGTGCCTGCTTCCTTCCATGAACACATAAAAATTACAACTAAATTACAGAACAATCAGATCAGCCTGGAGAGCCATCTGAAGTCTGGCTGAACAGAAGTTTTAAAACTAAGGATATAAAGAAGACACATTGAGACTGGTAGGAGGGTTGGAGACCCGAAATGGGCTGGTCACACATCCACATGTGGCAGTTGAAAATTGGGAGAGATATCTCGGTCACAAAGGTTCCCCACAAAGGAGCAAGGTACCCTAGACCCCCACACCGGAATCCCCAGGCTGGAGTACTGGTGCCAGGAAGAGGAGCCCCCACAACTTCTGGCTGAGAAAAGCAGTGGGGATTCTGAACATCCAGGTGGGACAGAAAGCTGCAGGAAACCCAGACATCCTCTTAAAGGGCTCATTCAGGCACTCATCCTGAGCTCTGGCGGAGGGATGGTGACTCTGGGGGCGTCAGAGACATGTGGGCATAGACTGACTTGTGTAACTTTGCAGGGAGGACTGGAGGACAGTCACCATTTTTCCTGCGTGGGCACCTTCTCCTGTGCAGCCATCAGGTGGGTGCCATCTTTCCTGTGTTGAGCCTGCCCCCAAAGGCCAAATTTGAATCTGGTTGGCCTGGTGAGCTCTGCTGCTCCACCCTACTGACTCACTGAAATACTGCCTCACCAAAATTGCGTACAGCAGGAGGCTTTATCAGAAGCTGAACTTTACAGGTGCTGGCAGGTGGAAGCAGGCCTCGGAGTGTCCTGGCTGTTTGCAGAGCTGCCCCATACCCGGTACTCGTGGCAGCCGTCCTGGGTTCACAGTGTGGCCTCTCCCACGTGCCTCCAGGTCCAGCACAGGCAGTGACCAACCATGGATCACTTTGTAGCTCCTACCAGATAGTCCCCAACCGGTCACAGACAGTGGCTAACCTGGGCCTGCACAGGAGTCCCTCCAAGAGGCTCCAGAACCAACATATTTGGAGGTTGGCTTCAGACCACAGCAGAGCACTGCCTATTAAGCCCCAAAAGTGACACATAGGGTGGTCTCAATAGGCACCTGAGCCTAATGGGACAAATCCTGCTCCATAGAGTAAGCCCCCCTGAACAGCAGCCCATAAGCTATGGATGTGGCCAAACCTCACAGCCAGTCAGCCTGAGCGTCAATCCCACCCGCTGACATGCCAAAAGCAATCAAGACTTGACTATATAACAGGAGGGTGCATACAACCATAACAAGGGACACTCCTGGGATACCCGGAAGAGGTGACCAGGGAGACTGTGTCACTGGGCCCCACTGGACTCCTGCTATATAAGGCCACCCAGAAAGACTGGGAGAATCCCTTCAGATTGAAAGACACACAGAGACTGAAAGTAAAGGTATGGAAAAAGTTATTTCATGAAAATGGAAATGAAAAAAAAAAGCTGGGGTAGCAATACTTATACCCAACAAAAAAGATTTTAAAACAAAGGCTATAACAAGTGACAAAGAAGGACCTAGCAATCTCACTTCTGGGTATTTATCGGAAGAAACCCAAAATGCTACTTCGAGGGGACGTGTGCATCAACATGTTCATTGCAGCATTGTTTACAATGGCCAAGATGTGGAGGCAGCTTAAGTGTCCACCAATAGATGAATGGATAAAGAGGAGGTGGTACATATATACAATGGAATATTGCTCAGCCAGGGAAGGGAATGGGTTCTTGCCATCTGCAGGGGCATGGATGGACCTGGAGGGTGTTGTGTTGTGTGGAGTATGTCAGACAGTGAAAGACAGATGAATGTGATTTCGCTTATATGTGGAATATAAAGAACAAAATAAACAAACAAAACAGCAACAAACTCATAGATACAGAGAACATTCTGATGGTTGCCAGATGGGAGGCAAGTTGGGGTGGTGGGTGAAAAAGGGGAAGGGATTAAGAAGTACCGATTGGTTGTTGCAAAGTAGTCATGAGGATGTAGAGTATAGCATAAGGAATATAGTCAATAATATTGTAAAAACTATGCATGGTGTCAGATGCGTACTAGATTTGTTGGGATGATAGATGCGAGGGGGGCTGGGGTAGGGTGAAAAAGGTGAAGGCATTAAGAAGCACAAGTTGGTAGTTACAAAATAATCACAGGGATGTAAAATAAAGCATAGGGAATATAGTCAATAATATCGTAATAACTATGCATAGTGCCAGGTGGGTACTAGACTAATTGGGAGAATCCCTTCTTAAATTATATAAATATCTAACCATTATGCTGTACACCTGAAATTAATATAAATTAATATTGAATGTCAACTATAATTGAAAATTTTAAGAAGGGGGTAAAGGGTAAAGGGGAATAAGAGGTTCACATTTCCAGGTATGAAACAAATAAGTTAAGGGGATGTCATGTACAGCATAGGGAATACAGTCAATAATATTGTGATAATGTGGTACAGTGACAGATGGTTGCTGGACTTATGGTGATCACTTCTTCAGGTATACAAATGTTGAATAACTATGGTGTACACCTGAAACTAGTGTTATATTGTATATTAGCTATATTTCTAATAAAAATCTTTAAAAATAAAAAAAGGGAAAATTAAAAAAACACACCAGGATCTGGTACAGTTAAAAACATTCATAAGAAAAGCAAGCCAATTTTCAGAGAAGCCCATCCATTCCTGACACTAAATCTAGGGGAAAGAAAAGATTTCTCCTGGGAAGAAATCCTCATGTGATTTAATGAACACTGCTTTCAATAATCCCTTTTAATAAATACAACTATAAGTTTCCATTGGACTGTTTCTTAGAGCAACGCTGAAATACAGTTTCCCCCCAAATTGCATTCTATACCAAATAACTGGTTATCATGAAAACAGAAAAACATTTATATTTACTGGCTTTAAAGATGTTACAACTTATCAAAAGAGGCTATCATTCTATGGAGAAAATAGCTAGTAGGGTTTCTTTTTTATAATGGTAAAAAATGAATAGGTAAGTTGTATTTGAATCATCTTTGGAAAATTTATAGTTTGTCAACAGGTACCTAAAATATTTTGGGGATGCATACTACTATATGTTCATTTAATTCAATAGGAATTTAAAATGAAGGACTCCTATTGTCATACTTATCTTAAAAAGCATATTTACAGATTTTTGACATAAAAATGTACAAGTCACAGGCAACACAAGAAAAAAAATAGGTAAGTTAAACTTCATCAAAATAAAAAACTTTTGCCCATCAAAGGACACTATAAACAGAGTGAAAAGGCAATCCACAGAATCGGAGAAAATACTTGCAAATCTTAAATCTGACAAAGGATTAATATCCAGAATACATAAAGAACTCCTGTACTGTGACAACGATAAAAAACAAATAACTCAATTAAAAAAATGGCAAAAGTCTTAAATACACATTTCTCCAAAGAAGATATGTAAATGGCCAATAAGCACATAAAATGATAAACAGCACTAATCATTAAGGAATTGCAAGTCAAAATCCTGAGCTACCACCTCACCTCCATTAGGATGGCTACTATCCAAGAAACAAAACAAAACTAAAAAAGAAAATAACAAGTGTTGGCAAGGATGTGGATAAATTGGAACCCTGGTGCACTGTCAGTGGGAATGCAAACTGGCGCAGCCACTATGGAAAACAGTATGGGGTTACTAAAAAAATTAAAAATAGAATTACCATATCATCCAGCAATTCCACTTTTGAACATATATCTAAAAGAATTTAAAGTAAGGTCTCAAAAAAGATATATGTACACCCATGTTCATACCGTGTTTCCCCGAAAAGAAGACCTAACTGGAAAATAAACCCTAGCATGATTTTTCAGGATGACATACCCTGAACCTAAGCCCTAATGTGTCTTTTGAAGCAAAACTTAATATAAGAGATGGTCTTATTTTCAGGGAAACACAGTAGCAGCATTATTCATAATACCCCAAAGATGGAAACACCCCAAGTGTCCACTGACAGACAAATGGACAAACAACATGTGGTATAGACATACAATGGGATATTATTCAGCCTTAAGAAGAAAGGAAATTCTGACACATATTATAACATGAATGAATCTTGAGGACATTATGCTAAGTGAAATAAACCAGTCACAAAAGGACAAATACCATATGATTCCACTTACATGAGTATCTAGAGTAGTGGAATTCATAAAGACAGAAAGTAGATGGTAGTTGCCAGGGACTAAGGGATGGTAGAGAATAAGGAGTTAGTGTTTAATTGGTACAGAGTTTCAGTTTTGCAAAATGGAAAGAATTCTGTGGATGGATGGTGGTGATGGTAGCACAATGCAAATATCCTTGATGTCACTGAACTGTACACTTAAAAATGGTGAAGGTAGTAAATTTGATGTCATATGTATTTTATAATTTAAAAAATAAATTAATGGTAAAAATGATAAATGTTATGCGATGTACATTTTAACACAATAAAAAAGTACATACAAATTAACAGATTAATTGTAAATAGCCTAAATTTCCTACTTTCAAATATTAATTAGACTTAAGCACTTGAGGAGGTATATGGGTATATGAAAGCCACAGCTGTAAGTTAGTAGTTTATATCTGATTACTGTATGTCCATGTGTAACCAAATTTCTTTAACAGAAACATAATTTTCCTTTTATAGACCACAAAGAAACCACCAAAGGCAATGATATACTAAATTCAGTAAATCTTACATGGCACTCATCAATGTAATATCTCACCCAAGCTATGAATTCATCATGAAAAAGTAATTTGCCTAATCACAATGGGAGTTAATACAGCTGCCACCCTTTTTGCTGTTTTCATTTAATGTCTAAACAATATTATTGGGTGTGAAGATGTGGCAAAAATTGTTTCAGTAACGTGTGAATTTTATTTTAAAATGTATATTAGACATACCAGGGAGGGAAAATATTTGTATCCAAGTGCTATCCAGACAAATTGTGAAGGAATAGTAGCCCAAAGGTTACTCACTGATCTCAGTCATCTCAGACTGTGTGCGGGGAGAGATTCCCTTCTTCAGGGAAGACATACCCATGAGCCGGAGGGCGTTGTCTCCCATGGGGGTGGGGGTATTGGTGGCAGGGACAACCCTTGATTCAAGTCACTGAAAAGGGCAAAACTTGTCGATCCAACTATACGTCTGGAGACACATCCAATCTTGGCTTATCTCAGCCCCAAGCTTCACTTAATACTCTTGATTTCTTCAGAAATCAGGTTTTAAATCTGGTTCCTAAACTCTTTTCCTATACTTCCACCACAGCCCAGCACCTCTATATGACTTTTCTCTGACCAACTAGCTTGCTGATCTAAGGAATCCCTCCCATTCTGTCCCCAGTATCAGGATCCCCACCCCACTGCTTTTCCAGTTCCTGATATCAACTTCCATTTATTCATCATTCAACAAATATTTATCAAACGCCTAGTTGTGAGCTAGGCATTATTCTAGGGAATATGAGTAAAAAGATGAGCAGAAATAGATATGGTCCCTGCCTTCATGGGGCTAACAGTTTACTGGGAAAGAAGCACATTGAGAATCATACAAGCAATCCTGACAAGTAAATTGAAGGGAAGGAAGGTACTGTTTTTTGCTTGGTGCTCCAAAAGCCCATAATAGGATTTGACCAATCAGAGAGATTGAGGGTAGGTTTTCTGGAAAACGTGTGACAAGAACTGAGGTGTGGATGAGTAGGAGTCAACTAGGCAAAGAGTGAAGGAAGAGCATTAGACTCGAAAGAGCCAAGACCCAGGGATGGGAGACAGGACGGAGAGTGTGAGGCACTGAAAGGCCAGCATTACCAAGGGTTGTGTTCAGACTTGTGTTCTGAAAAGCTCTCTCTGGCTTTAATGAGAACAAGGACTTGTGGCCAGTTTGCCAAAGAAAGGATCATCTCTGGCAAAATAATCTTGTTGCTCACCACCTTCAATTCATTGGCTATTTCAGCTATGTGAGTTGAAGTGTAACAGCTTCCTTAAACACGCCCTTTCATTCCTCTGTGCCAATCTATTACCATCGCCCCACCCCCGACCCCCTTACTCTCCTCCTATATGAGAAGGTAAGGAAAAGACCTACAAGTAGAACCTATTTCATGTGTCATTTAGAACTATATCCATAGTTGCCTGACTAACAAATCAAAATCAACAGAAATATGTGATAAAGGATAGAAACACCTTTTAAAATGGTGATTCTACAAACAGTATAATAGGTAAACACACACACACACACACACACACACACACAAAGACTGCCTTTAGAAGTTGTTTCATATGACCCAGCAATCCCTCTGCTGGGTATCTACCCAAAAAATCCATAAACATTTATCCATAAAGACACGTGTGCTCCAATGTTCACTGCAGCTTTATTTACAGTCGCTAAGACATGGAAACAACCAAAATGTCCTTCGATAGATGAATGGATAAAGAAGTTGTGGTATATATACACAATGGAATACTATTCGGTGGTAAGAAAAGATGAAATAGTGGCATTTGTGACAACATGGATGGATCTTGAGATTACAATGCTAAGCGAAATAAGTCGTACAGAAAAAGCAGAGAACCATATGATTTCACTGATATGTGGTGTATAAACCAAAAACAACAAAAGAACAAGACAAGCAAATGAGAAACAAAAACTCATAGACATGGACAACAGTTTAGTGGTTACCAGAGGGTAAGGGGAGAGGGGGATGCTAAATGAGGGTAAAAGAGGATCAAATAGATGGTGATGGAAGGAGAACTGACTCTGGGTGGTGAACACACAATGGGATTTATAGATGATGTAATACAGAATTGTATACCTGAAATTTATGTAACTTTACTAACAATTGTCACCCAATAAACTTTACTTTAAAAAAAAAGAAGGTGCTTCATTTTAATTCAGATATATGCAACTCATTAATTCTGACTGAAATAACTTTCACCAAAAAAAAAAAAAAAAAAAAAAAAAAAGCCAAAAAACAAAACTCTCTAGCATGAAAGTTAACTGCAGAAACCAAGGGCACAATCCACTATTAAACCTAATATCCATTCCCACCAATAGTGTATGAGGGTATGAGGGTTCCTTTTTCTCCACAGCCTCTCCAACACTTGTTACTATTTGTCTTCTTGATGATAGCCATTCTGACTGGGGTGAGGTGATATCTCATTGTGGTTTTTATTTGCATTTCTCTGATCATTAGTGATGTTGAGCATTTTTTCACGGCTATTGGCCGTTTGTATGTCCTCTTTGGAGAAGTATCTATTCAGGTTCTCTGCCCATTTTTTAATTGGATTGTTTGTTTTTTTGTTGTTGAGTTGTATGAGTTCCTTGTGTATTTTGGATATTAGCCCCTGATCGGAAGCGTTGTTTGCAAAAATCTTCTCCCATTCCGTTGGTTGCTCTTTATTTTGTGGATGGTTTCTTTGGCTGTGCAGAAACTTTTTAGTTTGATATAGTCCCATCCATTTATTTTAGCTTTTACTTCCCTTGCCTTTGAGGTCAAATTCATAAAATTCTCTTTGAAATCAAGGTCCATAAGTTTAGTACCTATGTTTTCTTCTATGTAGTTTATTGTTTTAGGTCTTATGTTTAGGTCTTTGATCCATTTCCAGTTAATTTTGGTACGCGGTGACAGACAGCAGTCTAGATTTATTTTTTTGCATGTGTCTTTCCAATTCTGCCAGCACCACTTATTGAAGAGGCTGTCTTTTCTCCATTGTATGTTTTTGGCTCCTTTGTCGAAAATTATCTATCCATATATGTGTGGGTTTATTTCTGAGTTCGCAATTCTATTCCACTGGTCTGTGTGTCTGTGTTTCTGCCATTACCATACTGTTTTGATTATCGTTGCCCTGTAGTATAAGCTAAAGTCAGGGAGTGTGATACCTCCACATTTCCAGACTTCAGCTTGTACTACAGGGAAGGCAGTGTGGATATTCCTCAAAAAATTGAAAACAGAATTACCATAGGACCCAGCAATCCCTTTCTTAGGTATCTACCCAAAAAATCTGAAAACATTTATCTGTAAAGATATACGTGCTCTGATGTCCGTTGCAGCTTTATTTACGGTGGCCAAGACATGGAAATAGTCAAAGTGTCCTTCGATAGATGAATGGATAAAGAAGATGTGGTATATATACACAATGGAATACTATTCTGCCATATGAAAACATGAAATACTGCCATTTGTGACAACACGGATGGATCTTGAGGTTATAATGCTAAGCAAAGTCAGACAGAAAAAGTCGAGAACCATATGATTTCACTGACACCGTGTTTCCCTGAAAATAAGACCTAGCTGGACCATCAGCTCTAATGCGTCTTTTGGAGCAAAAATTAATATAAGACCCGGTCTTATTTTAATATAATATAAGACTGGGTATAATATAATATAATATAATATAATATAATATAATATAATATAATATAATATAATACCGAATCTTATTTTGATATAAGACTGGGCCTAATACAATATAATATAATACCAGGTCTTATATTGATTTTTGCTCCAAAATACACATTAGAGCTGATGGTCTGGCTAGGTCTTATTTTCGGGGAAACACAGTATGTGGTATATAAAACTGAAAACAACAAAGGAACAAGACATACAAATGAAGAAACCAAAACTCATAGACACAGAGAATAGTTTAGTGGTTACCAGAGGGTAAGGAGTGAGGGGGATGGTAGATGAGGATAAAAGGGATCAAATATATGGTGATGGAAGGAGAACTGACTCTGGGTGGTGAACACACAATGTGATATATAGATGATGTATTACAGAACTGAACACCTAAAACCAATGTAACTTTACTAACAATTATCACCCTAATAAACTTTAAAAAGAACCCTAATCTCAATACATCTCCTATGATCCTTCCTAATACAAAACAAATCTTATTCAACATTTCAAATCCACTGTTTTGAGCCTCCTCCTCTGTTAAACACACACAGACACACACACACACACACACACACACACACACACACTCTTTCCCACTATAAATGAATGTCAGCATTATTAACAGGGTCAAGCAAAAAAGAAACCTTTGGTGTTTTTATATTTTTATGACTCCTAAAAGAGGTTCTAAAATACTAGGCCCAATTTAGTTTTCAGTTAACATGTATTTTCCATCTAATGTTTGTATCACTCAGTTTTACTGAATATTAAAATAAAGCTGTGAATTTTGGCTTTTGAGCACAAAGTTAAAATGTATTTATAAGAATTTATTTTTCAGGATAAAAAGAATCCTACATTTATCCTACAGCCATTTCTGGATCGTCTAATAAAGATATAAGTGATGATAACGAATTTTATATTTGTTTTCCTTCATGTGTCAGAATCAATAGGTTAATACCATACAATTTTATTAAAAGCCAAATAATTTTTATTAGCCTGTGATATAAATTTTACTTGACCTAGGAAAATAGGCTATTTGGAGAGGCTTTTTTTCCCCCTAAAATTTATAAGACCTCCTCAGAATCATTCTAATAATTACAACTCAAAACATTATCAGTTTTGAGTTCTCAAACTTTATGTACATACAAAATATCTGGGGATCTGATTAAACTGGAGATTCTAATTCAGTTGGTCTGGTATGGGGCCTGAGATTTTGTATTTCTAACAAGCTCCTAAGTAGCAATGGACACTACTAGAGCAATGCCATCAGAGGCAAAAAAGAGACTTGATTTTTTTCAACAAGTGGTGAGGTCATTATCAAACAGGACAATAATGATAACACACAAACAGACATAAGTAGGCTTATGTTGCTAAATATCTAGCTATGTGTTTTATGAGCTTACCCATCCCAATTACAAATATATTTATAATGATGCCCAAGGATCAACAATATTCACTAAAAATTTATAAGCCACAAAGGATCAAATTTCTCAAACTGTAAGCTAGACAAATTATTTGAACTAAGTGGAAAAAAAAAAGGCTATGCCAAACTAATTGTAATTATGCTTATTTGAATAAATCCCTAATTGCCATGTTTTAAGGATAGGTAGTTAGAAAACTTCCTAATTTTCTAAAATATGAAGTCTATGGAGAAATTCACCAGCCTAAATGAGCACAATTTGTTTCATGCTTCACAGTATTATTATCACCAATTATAAAACAGTGCAGTGGAATTTTTTAAAAAAACAAAAAGATATCACAAACAATACAGACTCATGTTCCTTATCATTAAGTACTTCTTGAAGAGCTCCTAAAATATGAGAATCTTCTAATATTTCTCATAATTCCTCTCTGCTCAGTAAAATTCTCCTTCATTATGATAGCATTCTATTGCAATCACTGTCTGTTCGGGAAGTGGGGCTTCTCTTGCCAATCAAAATGTAAAAGGTGTCAGCATTGCTTTCCCTTTGCTCCCTCATATGCCATATTCCTACACATGGGGTGGATCAGAAATATTGGAGAATTAGAAAGGAAGGAGGAAAAAGTTTGTAGCTACAGAAATGCCTCTAAACAACAGGGATGGGATGGGGAAGAAGGATGGAAGAAGAAAGGGAGGGAGGAAGGAGGGAATCAGAACCTTGGCTAATACTGTGTCAGAGAAACAATTTTATAAGACCCACCTTTTTTTAAAAAAAAATCTTGAACTCATTCCTTACTGAAGAGACAGCTTTGCTTTCTATTCACAAACTAACCTCCATAATAACCTGTTTTTTGTTTTGTTTTTTGTTTTTTAGCAGATTGCAAGTGATTGTCAAGGATTTAAGAATTAACTTTTAGATAACATTTGTGAAGTTCCAAGTCATAACTTAATACTAGATTCATATTGTCGGTGACCCAACAGTTAATGGAGCTTAACATTCTTGTGATTCTCCTGATTAAACTACTGCTCAAAAGCTCAGTTTCACAGATAGTAGTTTATAGGAAGAGAAAGATACACGGACATCAGTTTCACTCAGTTCTCAGAATTTAAAAACTGTCTAACGTGAAATGTAATTTAAGATCCCTAGATACTGATATCATAAAAGAAGACAAATTCTTTTTTGGGTTTTTTTTTGTTTGTTTGTTTTTTTGTTTTGTTTTGTCTTGTTTTGTTTTTTCAGTTACCTCCACAAGATACAAAGAATGAACAATCAACTCTTCGTGGGAAAGGAGACCAAGCAAGAAGGACAAACAAAACAAAACGAATGTGGGGCTTGGGGAGGTTAGGATAAGGGCAAAGACCCAACACACGTAATGACGTTATATTATGCAAAGTGCTACCCAAATCTTCAGAGCATGGCCCAACAAGAGCTTATTCACCAGCACTCCTAGGAGACTTCAGTCACTGCCTGAAAGCAGCTGTGCAAACAATCTTTTAGCAAGCTTTTATTTCAATTCAGTCTCAAATCTTTCCATTGGTGAATTTCAATGAAAAGACCCTGAGAGATGCAATATTTGCATACATATAAATATACTACCCTTGACTGCAACACAGGCCTACACTGAAGACAGCTGTAAATCAAACTGTGAAAGGAACCAAGAACTTACCAAAAGTTATTTTGAGTAGCCACAAACTACCCTGTTTTCCCAAAAGCAAGACCTAGCCGGACAATCAGCTCTAATGCGTCTTTTGGAGCAAAAATTAATATAAGACCCAGTCAATCAGCTCTAATGCGTCTTTTGGAGCAAAAATTAATATAAGACCCAATATAAGACTGGGTCTTATATTAATTTTTGCTCCAAAAGACGCATTAGAGCTGATTGTCCGGCTAGGTCTTATTTTTGGGGAAATGGTAAGAGCTATTTCCTGCACTGTTTTGCAAATATTGTAAGTATAAAAAGTAAAACTAACTGTGATGAGCATTAAAAATAATCCTGGTGAAAGCTATAGAAACATTTCTAAATGTATATGAGAAAGATTCATAGTCCATTTTAATTTTAAATAGTTGAGTCAAAACTGCTCCTTTCCCAAATAGTTCACAACTCAACTTTTAACAGCAGACTACTGAATTCAAGGTAAGTTTTCCAGAAATGGAAAAGTTTCTAAAGGAAACTACAGTTAATAAGAAGTTTTTATTTCTTTGAATTAACACCCAGAAGTGGTATTGCTGGGTCATATGGTATGTCTATTTTTAGTTTTTTGAGGAATCTCAATAGTGTTTTCCTTAGGGGCTGCACCAGTTTGCAGCCCCACCAACAGTACCAGAAAGGAGGGGGTGAGAGATGGGTGAAAGGGGAAGGGGAATATATTCAATAATGTTGTGATAAGTGTGCATGGTGACAGATGATTATTAGAATTAGTGGGGTGATCACATTTTATGGTATAAACATCTCGAATCACTATATTGTGCACCTGAAACATATAACTAATGTTACATACCAACCATAATTAAATTTAAAAAATTTAAAAAGTAAAAAAATAATTTTTCATTTTAAGAAAGAAAATATGAAATATAGTAAAATACGTAACGATGCAAGAAAACCTACAATTTCTTTTTATTGTCAGCAGCCTCCCCGGAAACATATTGTCTTTAGTTATAGCTTCACAGATTAAAAGTCATTTAGGAAGTGTGTGAGTCATTCAATAATAATAAAGGAAACTTTAAATTCCTAATACAGTTTTAGACACCCACATTTATGAACAAAGCACTCTGATCCTGACTTCCCAGTACTATAATCCAAAAAAAATGGCAAAGAATTCAAAATGGAACCTTGCATTCCTATTCAAAACTGAGTCATGTCATCCCAGGAAACTTTTATATATAAAAAGAGCTGATTTCATTACTTTCCATGGCAATTCCAAATCTTGTCTAAAAGAAGGAGAAAAATAATCAAAATTATTTCTGCTTGAATAGGAGGAGTACGAAGTTGGTGATAATCCTGTAAGAACACAACAATACGAAAAAAGAAAAACTAAAAACTGATAAAAGCCAAACACAGGAAACAAATACACCTAATGTGGAGAAACTGCTCTTCTCAGGAGGAAATACAGCCCCATGTGCATCTATCATAACGACACCAATGCTTTACTTATGGCCTTTCTGTCCAACACATACAGTATATTCCAGCCTTGAGGTTAACTAGTTCAAACTTGGGAAGCTAATGAATCCATAAATTAGGGGTATTGCTTATGGTGGCATTTCTTCTGGAATAAGATTTATTTCTTTATCCTTCATTTGAACCTTCCAATAATTATTTTTTCTTTTTTTTAAATTTATTGGGGTGAAAATTGTTAGTAAAATTGCATAGCTTTCAGGTGTACAATTCTGCATTACATCATCTATAAATCCCACTGTGAGTTCACCACCCAGAGTCAGTTCTCCTTCCATCACCATATATGTGATCCCCCTTACCCTCATCTCCCACCCCCCACCCCCCTTCCCTCTGGTAACCACTAAACTATTGTCTGTGTCTATGAGTTTCTGTTTCTCATTTGTTTGTCTTGTTCTTTTGTTGTTTTTTGGCTTATATACCATACATCAGTGAAATCACATGGTTCTCTGCTTTTTCGGTCTGACTTATTTCACTTAGCATTATATTCACAAGATCCATCCATGTTGTCAGAAATGTTCCTATATCATCTTTTCTTACCGCCGAATAGTATTCCATTGTGTATATATACCACAATAGGTGTTCTATTTGCTTCTTTGATTCGAGAATCCAGTTCTGTCCACAAGTTTGGGAAGTTCTCATCAACAATTTGTTTTAATATATTCTCTGTTCCCGTCTCTCTTTCTTCTCCTTCTGGTATGCCCATTATTCTCATATTGCTCCTTCTGATGGAGGCAGAAAGTTCTTGTAGAGTTCTTTCATTTCTCTTAAGTCTCAAGTCTCTTTCTTCCAACATCTGTGTCATTTCCAGGTTTCTATATTTGATGTCACTGATTCTTTCCTCCATCTGGTCAACTCTGCTACCTAAGCTGGTTATTTCATTCTTAATTTCTTGTATTGATTTCTTAATCTCCAGAAATTCTGTTTGGTTGTTTTTTAAAATTTCAATCTCTTTCGTAAAATGATCATGCTGTTCTTTGATTGTGTTTCTGAGTTCATTAAACTGCCTTTCTGTGTTTTCTTGCATCCTGTTGAGTTTTTTCAGAACTGCAACCTTGAATTCTCTGTCATTTAAGTCACATATTTCCATATTTTTAAGTTCATTTTCTGGAGACTTTTCACTTTCTTTCTGAGCTGTCTTGTTGCCTTGGTTATTCATGGCAATTACTGATTTATTATTTCTCTTCCTAGACATCTACAGGAGTGGCTTCTGCAACAGGTTGATAGGAAGAGGTCTTTCTTTTGTTTTCCAGTACTTGTTGGTAGAATGTTTTATTTTCTCTCTGACTGCAGCTTCTTTTTTTCTCTCTCACTCAGTAGTGCTATGTTTCCTGTGCACTATTCCAGCTTCTCACACAATGGGGGGATTCCCTGGGAGACGAGTTTGTCCTCTGTTAATAGTTCGCCTAGGTCACAGGGCTCAATGTCCATGTGGGTATGCGGAGAGCTTTTGAAGTTCCAAAGCTCTTCCTGCACCAGATTCAGAACCTGTATGTTTCAGCAGTTCTCTTTACTCGTACTGGGATCCGCCCAGATAGGTGGGGCCAGATGCGGGGTGAGCTGTGAGAGGTGGCCCAGAGCAATGGCGGCGACCACCACCACAGCCGGTCCTACTTCCACAGCTCCCTCCCCTTTGCCGGAACTAGTTGTGCTGCGAATCTGTGTCTGCGGTCCACAGTTCTCAGAATAGCAAAAATTCTGTTCTCTTGCTCTGACACTGCTACTGTTCCACTTCTAGTACAGGCCAGGTGGGGGCAGGCTGAGCTCTGGGAGGGTACGGAGGAGGCGGCTAGTCTCAGTGCCTAAGGCTTCCGGTCTCTGCTTGGCAGTGAGGGCTTACACCACCGTTTTCGGCCTTCTTCCCTCAGTCTTTGCTCCGAGGTCTCTGCCGTGAGCGTTGGGTTCAGCCGTGTTAGATGCTGTCCCCTCAGCCCTGTGGGCCATAAGCGGAGCCCTAGCAGTCCGAGATCTTCCTTCTTCCGCAGCAGCAGTAGCTCCGGGATGCAGCGAGCTCGGAGCACTGAGCTACGTCTGCGTCCTGCGCCCGCATGGCTCCGTCTCCACACTTCTCCCTTCCCTCTTCCCCCACTCGTGCGATTCACCCACCTTTAGGTGAATTCAGTAGTGGGCCTCTTCATGTTGCCTGTCTGCTGTGCAGGGAGTCCTTTCTGGAGTTATTGTTGCTCAATTAGTTGTAAATTCCAGGGTAGCTTTACAGAGGCTCACCTCATGCTGCCATTTTGATGACGTCTCTGCCCTTCCAATAATTTTTAAGAGTACAGTGTTAACTACAATTTTATGTTTGCTTCAAAGTATCTTGCAGCTTATAGATTTATTTTAGAAATATAAGTTCTAATCCATGTTGCACAACTAAAAGTCTTGGCAAAGTTCATCATATGGGAAAAGAGTCATATTACTCTATGATTATGACCTAGTAAAGCCAAAAAATCAAAAAGTGTTACAATGAGGAGCACAGCTAAGGAACCTTTTCAATTTGTGGTTTGTACACAGTTCGATCATTAAGAAAAAGTAAGAGGAGAATAATAGATAATACCATTTGCTTTTTTAAAAGTTTATTGGGGTGACAATTGTTAGTAAAATTTCATAGATTTCAGTTGTACAATTCTGTATTACATCATCTACAAATCCCATTGCCTGTTCACCACCCAGAGTCAGTTCTCCTTCCTTCACCATATATTTGATCCCCTTTACCCTAATCTACCACCCCCACCTCCCTTACCCTCTGGTAACCACTAAACTATTGTCTGTGTCTATCAGTTTTTGTTTCTCATTTGTTTGTCTTGTTTCTTGTTGTTTTCAGTTTTACATATCACATATCAGTGAAATCACATGGTTCTTGACTTTTTCTGTCTGAAGAGACACATGATATTGACCCTCCTACTTCAATCTCTTCTGTTCATGACATAAAAAATGGAGTAGGAGATGAGAAACAACGAAAAACTGTAGCTCAGCTTGAAGTAGTCAAAAATCTCACCTCTCCACTTCATTTTCCAAGGCTTGCTTTATGAATTTCCAGAGGAATTTAAAAAAAAGGTTTTCAGGAAACTTCTAAATAATGATGGAGGCACACAGTAAAGTGCTCTAATGCTTCAATAATTAAAACGTCAATGATATCACTGAAACCTATGGTCCTCATGATTTTGATTTGATTTGTGACTACAGCTGTAGAAATCCTTATTTCCCTCTTTCTCTATACCCCTCATAGCCCTGGCCTTTCACTTTGATAATCATTAACCACTGAGGACGCAGAAGACAATAGCCCAGACCTGACTGATGGTCACAAGGTCTGGACCCCTGTCTGTCTAAAGATAACATCATGACCTAAGTTAGGTTTAAACCTCCTGAGCCCTAAGGTGGAAGGACCCCTGGCAACTTTTCCATGAAACCAGACAGAGGAACTCTGGAGCAGACCTCAGAGCCGTTCTCAAGACCTGAAGAAATAATTGATTACCCTTACCTCATCTCCAACCAATCAGCTCCTAACACAACCCTGAACCCCTCACCCATGATGTCCTGTGATTTTGCCCTATGTGATCTGTAATCTACATGCCATTTCTATCAGCCAGTTCATGCAGGTGGATGGACTCACATATTGGGGTTTGATAACATCATCAGTACATATAAACTAATATAAACTCAAAATAGAGTTAAACGTTTTACAGCTAAAATTATATTTTTATTCTAAAATCTGAAAGCACATTACTTGAAAGTTACTAGATGAAAATATATAAAAATCATCCTCAACATAAATTTGCTTCCTAGAGGACAGCAAGCTAAATCCTTATGCCTGAGAGACTACTGATGATTGCTTCCTTAAACTAACTTTTCTAAACTAATTGTTAAAATTTATATAAATATGGGATATTTAATTACAAAATTTAATTACAAATATAAAAGTTAATATATCAATTAACCAGTCTTTGTTAAATTCATAAACACACTTAGAACAATTCAGAATCATATGATCAACTTAAAAGTGAAACTGAAGAGGCACTGTCACGAAGGTCAGGAATGTTCAATATTGAGCAGTGGCCCTACTCAACATAAAAAAGCAAGAAAAAGTAAGCTACAGATATTAAGAGAAAAAAATTATCAACATATGCATAATATGGTGTCTACTTAGAAAATCCAAGAAAATCGATGAAAACATTTTTAGAATAATGAGCAAGTTAAAGTGGGCGAATATAAGAACAGTATCCATTAACTTCCCTATACGCAGCAAAGCCAAACAGAAAATATAATGAAAAATTTTCATTCACAATAGCAATAAAAACAAGAAACTACCTAGGAATAAATTTAACAAAAAATGTAGAACACATTTTTAAAAATGCTATCAAGTTTCACTGAAGGATAAAAGAAGATCCAAGTAAATAAAGAAGGGGGCACTCATATTCCTGGATGAGAAGGCGCAATAGTGGATGGATATTAATTTCCCCCAAATTAACGTTTAAATTCAATGCATTCCTAGTTAAAATCCTAATGGGAATTTTTTTGTCTGTTTGTGACTTCACAAACCGAAATTAAATTTCATAGGAAAGGAAAAATGAGCAATGACCAAGAAATATTTAAAAAAGCATAACATGGGGGTGGGGTGGGGTGGGGAGGACTTGCTGTCCAGAGAGCAAATTACAATTCTAAGAAGCTATATTAATTTAATATTGCACTGGAATAGAAAACAGACACATGATGCAAAAAAAGAGAATCCAGAAACAGACATATCCATGTGAATTTTAGTTTACATGATTGAGATTTATCATTTTAATTTTTTACAAAGTTGGCATTTCAAATAAGTGTGGGGGAAAAGACAGACTATCCCATAAGTTGTATTTTAGAGCATGTGGCTATCCATTTGGGAAAATATAAAGTCAGAATCCCTACTTTATATATTGTACTTAATTTTTTTTTCATATTGAAAAGCTAAATTAAGGTTTAAAAAATTAAGTGTAGTGGAACAAAATATATGAAAAAATTCAGAATAGTGGGACGGAAAAGATCTTCCAAAGCAAGATTCCAACACGGAATAGACACAGAAGAGGGGGAAAAAATGACAGATATGGCTGCATTAAAATTTAAATATTTTCCTAATAAAAAACAGGGCACTTTTTCAAACTACACACTTGAGCCCTAACTTCTGATAAAAATCTCATCTTCCCTCTTTCTCCCTCTATGCCTTTAAGAAGCTAAGCTTTACTGAGCCAGTTTCTTATAGAATTGTTGTTACATCTCTCACAGAGTATGTATGGAATCCAGAGTTGGTCTTTTTTTTCTTTCAAAGCAAATTCTGTGAGAGGTTAGTGATCAAGTGCTCTGATTCTTCTAACTAAGTAAGCTATTCTTGCAATCTAATTTACTCTATGTAAATATTGCTGCATGTTTCTGTTTATGAATATAGAAGCTGCAATGAAAGACCCTATGTGGAATAGTATGCGACAAAATGCTATTTTCTGGAAGCAGATTTTTAAAATGTACCATAGTTTATTTACCCTTTGTTCTGACAAGTAGTATGTGGTTAAAGTGAACTATTATACAGCAGCTGTATAAAAATGGAAACATATATTGGAGTCAATATAATGACCCTCAGTTAGGATAAGATTCTAGATTTAATTTCAGATACTTAGTATGACCAGCTATGGGACTATATATGCCACTTTTGTATTTCCAGTACAGAACTTAGCTCACAGAAAGAATTTAATACATGTTTCCACAATGAATATATCTTTTGCTTTATTTTACAATTCAACATAGATTTAGTTAATTTTGTGAAGTTTCTTTAACTTTTATGTAAATTTACTTTCTAAAATCTTTATGTAGTGAAAGTTAACTCCTTTCTCTCCTGACTCAACTTTACACTCATCATCCATAGCCATAGTAGAATTTAACATACTTTCCCTGTCTCACCATCATGGAATCTGAGTTGCCTTTGATATCTTATGCAGTTAGATAAGTTGATATAAATTTCATGTAAGAAATAATTGGGGGTAGAATTACTCACGTATATAAATATATCATGGCCATTGGGAATTAGTCTATTCTTAAAGAATAATACCAGTATGAATTCATAGTTTAGGCCGTGATGTTTTTAAAAACAGAATACAATATGCTGCCTACAAGAGACTCATTTCAGATCAAAAGACACACACAGACCGAAAGTAAAGGGGTGGAAAAAGATATTTCATGAAAATGGGAATGAAAAAAAACAGCTGGGATAGCAATACTTATATCACACAAAATACACTTTAAAACAAAGGCTATATAACAAGAGACAAAGAGGAACCTGGTAATACCACTACTGTATATTTATCCGAAGAAACTCAAAACCCTACTTTGAATAGACGTGTGCGTCCGTATGTTTATTGCAGCATGTTTACAATGGCCAAGATGTGGAGGCAGCCTGCGTGTCTATCAATGGATGAATGGATAAAGAGGAGGTGGTACATACATACAATGAAATATTGCTCAGCCAGGGAAGGGAATGGGTTCTTGCCATCTGCAGTGGCATGGATGGACCTGGAGTGTATTGTGCTGAGTGAAGTATGTGAGACAGCGAAAGACAGATGCAATGTGATTTCGCTTATATGTGGAATCCAAAGAACAAAATAAACAAAACTTAAACAAACACGTACATACAGAGAACATTTTGATGGTTGCCAGATGGGAGGGGGGTTGGGGGTAGGTGAAAAAGGGGAAGGGATTAAGAAGTACAAATTAGTTGTTACAAAGTAGTCATGGGGATGTAGGTTATAGCATAAAGAATATAGTCAATAATACTGTAATAACCATGTATGGTGTCAGATGGGTACTAGATTTGTTGGGATGATAGATGGAAGGGGGTTGGGTGAAGAGATTAAAGAAGCACAAATTGGTAGTTACAAAACAGTCAAGGGGATGTAAAGTAATAACTGTGTATAATGCCAGATGGGCATTAAACTAGTCAGTAGGATCACTTCTTAAATTATATAAACGTCTAACCATTATGCTGTACACCTGAAATATAAAATGATATTGAATGTCAACTGTAATAGAAAAATTAAAAAAGGAGGAGAAAGGTGAAGGGAATAAGATGTTTAAAAAAATAGAGAGAATACAGGTATGAGTGATAAGATTGAGAATACTGAATGAGAACTGATTTCCCCATGCCTGTTACCTGCAAATGATCACATCTGCAAGATGAGGGGAAAAATGTGCCAATTTGAAAGGAAATTTTCCTATTGTATGCAAATTTTCTTTAAAAATGAAGACCAAGCTTAAAATCTTGGGCTCTTTTAGTATTTTTGTGGTTTCATTTTTCTATATTTAGATCCCTAGTCCATTTGGGGATTCTTCCTGTGCATAGTTTGAAGTACGGATCTAATTTTACCTTTGTCATACAGTAAATTTCTGTATATGCTTGGATCTGGGGTTTTGGGCTTTCTGTTCTATTCCACTGACATATTTGTCTATTCATGGGCCATCACCATGCTGTTTTCATTATGGAGGCTTTATAATGCTTTATCCCACCTTATGGTTTTCCTTTTCAGTGTTTTCCTGGCTGTCCATTTATTTGTAGGTTTGATAGGTTTACAGGTTTGATGATTGATATACTCCAATCATGAGTTTAAAGATTCAACAGATTAACTTAAAAATTATGTCCTAAACATAATTAGGATGGTAAACCAAGCACATAAAATTAAATTATGTCAAATCAATATGAAATTTTCACTGTCTACTATTTTAGTATGATCTATTTTAGCATAAATATTTAAGAGCTAACTATTTACTTTAGTCACTTTTTCATGTTGAGACACTAAAAAATGTACTTTTATTTGTAAGATGTCATAGTACAATGTATGTATGTGTTCACTTGCCATTAAAATTTCAGATTAGATTAAAATGGAGAAATCATATAAACAAGTTTTCTTTAAAAATACTAAATCTGTTAAGCATCATCATAAGTTCAAATATAGCCTTTGGCATAAGCATTTACATTACCTAGTCTAAATATGAACATAAACTAAATCATTCTAAAGTATTAATGATTTATTTTAATTTTCTTGATTTTGTTGGATAAGTAAAATGAGGAGTTTTATGAAGTTTCCTTTTACTTGCTCTAGGTTTCAACTCCATGTCCTTACTTATCTAAGGACATCACATAGAGGAAGGCAGGCTGTGATCTACCTAGAGATAGCATCAGATTCCACATGCAAAAGGGCTCTGTATCACAGAAGCACCCTCTATTTCAGAGGGTAATCTCAATCCCGTGCTCTAACCAATTACAAACTGGATGTTCCAATGATCTCTCCAACTCAGGATGCTAACTGCAAATCCAGGTTATTACCTCCTCTGCTTCTGATCAACTGGCTATAAATCAGAGGTTCCCACAACACCCTCCTTCCTTGGGTTCGATTAATTTGCTAGAGACACTCACAGAACTCAGGAAACATTTTACTTACTAGATTATCAATTTATTATAAAAGGATATAACTCAGCAACAGTCAGATGGAAGAGATGCATAGGGCAAGGTCTGGGGAAAGGACACAGAGCTTCCCAGCTTCCATAGTCTCCCCCCAAATCTCCCCGTGTTCACCAAACTGGAAGTTCTCTAAGGACTGCCCTTTTGGGTTTTTATGGAGGCTTCATTACACAGGCATGATTCATTAAATCATTTCCACTGGTGATTGAACTCAATCTCAAACCCCATTTACCTCCCCAGAGGTTGAGGATGGAACTGAAAGTTCTTAGGTGTGGTCCAAAAGTCACCTCATTAACAAGACACCTTTATTGCTCACATCGCTTAGGAAATTCCAAGGATTTTAAGGTCAGAAACTGGAGGAAGACCAAACAAATATATCACCTTCCCAAATTCACAAGTGATATTTGTCTTTTTGAAAAAGGCCAAAATGAGTGATCTCTGAGCCAGATCTTAGTAGCACATGCCATCACCATCTTGGTTAAATGTTTGTAGGGTTAGATAAATATCAAGAAATATGAACATACATTATTTCCAATTGTAAAACCCTCTTCTTTTGACCACAAAATGTAAAAAGTCAAAAGGCTACTGTCTACTCTTACAAATTCAGGCTATTCCAATACTATCCTTTTAGTGGACTATCCAACCTTCTTTTTCCTGATCATTTCTTAACCCAGTTTTCAAAGCTTATTCATTCTAATACTATTAGTATCACTAACATCCTAGCTTATACTTGAAATCCTAATTTAACAAATCACTGCACAGAAAAGATAGATCTTGGCTAAAAAGAACAAGCTTGAACAGGGTATAGTCATATGTTTAAATTCTAGGGTGTTCTTAAAAAGGACTAAAAGATTTTAAAACCGTATTTGCATAATTCTACCAGTGCAAAACACTTGTAAAGACCTAAAGAAGGAGTGACTAAAACATAGAAAGTTTTAAAATGTTTCTTTCATCCATCCTATCTTCTCATTCATAATGAATCCTCCGAATTTAAGTGAGTTTGCCTCAAATAAGAAAGTGTATTCATTAAACTGATATTTTCTTTATTTTGATCTAGTTTTTCATTTTGGCAACAAACTTTGAACTTTTAATTCATAGAAGAGAAGCTTTCAATAAATGTTTAGTTTATACAGATAAAAGGGAAATCTCTGCTCTTGAAACTAAATAAAATGTACCTTTCTTAGGTTTTAAAAGGGAGGAAGAGAAGAAAAATATTTCTGTCCCTGCCCCTAAATGTACATATGAGATGAAAGATTAAGAGTAGCAGTTACCTTAGATCAGGTTTTACTAGCTGGAGTGATTCAGTCATTCACTCAACAAATTTTACTGTACAGATGAGCCAGATAATATTCTTAAAGTCGTCGAAACTCAGGCATTGCTAAGTCCAAACAAAGTATTGCATATAACCAAATGAAAATAAGAAGAGTTGTACATTTCAGAAGTATTTTTTAATGGTTAGAACATGGTTATCCAAGTATATTAAGGCATGAGCTGCACAATCAGAAATTTTTGTCTGAGTAGGCTATATGGAGTGGTCCATTCTCAGCAAAGAGTCTTGATTCTGACTCAAATATAAACCAAGTGCTTCTGAAATCTTTGTTTGTTTTCATCTTCTCAATAATCTTTAATTTTCTCCAGTTGCATTATGTAATTTCAGTGAGTTAAATTGGAGTGGCTCAAAAAAATACCTGATTATTTGCATTCGGTGTCAATTAGAGTAATTAATTGCAGGCTACTGGCATGACAGCTGGTGGTAACAATAGCAGCCAATACCTTCTTGTTCCTACTATGATTTTTGCATACATTATCACCCTCCTCCAACAACTCTTTTATAGGCGGTGTCAGTGGTGGTAATAATAATAGCCAAAGTTTATTTAAAACTTACTACATACCAAAGACTAAGGTATGTCTCTTGCATGGATTACTTCATTTACACCTTAATGTTCTTTAAAGTAGGTGTCATTTAAAAAAAAAAGGAGAAAACTGAAACTCAAAGAGGTTATTATGTGCCCAAATTCATTCAGCCAATAAAGAGCAAAGCTGAATTTTTTTTTTTAAAGCTGGATTTTAAATCTAGGTATATTTGGCTTCAAAGCCCACATTTTCCCTCATTGTAATATAGTGACTACTGGAGTAGTTTGTGTAATATAGTGACCACCGGAGCAGATTACTGGAGGTGGTCAGTGATACAATGGTGATGGTGAGCAGAGCTGAGCAGAGTTCAAATTTAGTGAAATCAAATAATATAAAAAATTCTGACAAAATTTAGAATAGGTACATTCTGATCACCTGCAATATCCTAAAGAACAACTGCACTATCCTAAAAGGTTTTTATGCTAGACTCCAATGTTTAGAGCAACTTTCAAAAATATCTAATTATCTAGGAACACATGTTGTATTTTCCTATAAAAAACTAAACCCACATACAAATAAAAATATTACCCAAACCTACAGAATTAGTGCTGTTATAATTAGCAAATTATGTGTTTCAATTAAGACTACAAAGGAAAAAAATGTATCTAAAACAAATTTCCTTTCATTTGAAGGATTTACAACTTTCATATAAAAAATGAAGGTGTAACTTGAGGATGCACATTCAAAAAGAAGCCATTCAATTAAAGGTTGTGTTTGTCTTTATAAGATACTTATTTTAACCATACTGACATTGATAATCATATTTGTAGAACACTCTAAAACAGCATTTATGCTGTAAGGTTTATTTGAGTAGCTGGAGGTGGGAGGTTGCTGTGGTTTCACATTTTATTGGTATTTATCAGGGCAACCAACTAAGGTTTTGGATGTTGCATTACTGTTCTTCATAGTGGCATAAATACTTTAAATACACATATAAAGTAGAAGTCCAGCAAATATCTAGGCTAAATTAATAGCTATGTATCTACTGACGGTTAGGAAAAAAACATTAAGGGTCATATTCCAGTGTTATCTGGGTTGTTGATACGGGTTAACTCATTTTTAAAAATATAGGAACAAGACAATTCTTTAGCTCTTTTCTGTAGAAGGTGCTTTAGTTTCACCACATCAAGGTATAATATAAATTAAGTTAAAACAATTACAAATTTGTGAGACAAGCATAACTTAAGAATTCAAAACTGCTCATCAAAATAAGTCACAGACTTCAGTTTTTACTCCATTTAATTTTAATTTTTCCAGGGACTTAGGCATTTGAGAAACATTTCCGTAACAGCATGTGCCAGCTTGCCATTTGTCATGGAACATGAAGAGCCCAGGTGGCTGCCAATGATGCGAACTTCTCCTACTAACCCCAGAAGTATGGCTCAGTGCTTGTCCTGAAGTGACCACACTTCATATGGTGGCAGCAAAAGTGTTATTATTCCATCTTTGACAGCAACTATCAGAAAATGTACATAATGCCACAATTCATTCTCAAGTGAATATGTTATATAATATTGCTTTTCTTAAAGGATGACAAATCTTGAAAAATACAATACCTAAAACTTAATATGTAGAAAAAATATTCCTAAAGGACAGTAAATGCCATTAGAAAGAAATTTAGAATAGAAAACACATACCATGGCATTTCAGTGGTGAATGAAAAAGTACTTTACATTTTTGTGTACTTATTGAATACTTGACAGCACACATAATACAAGAGACCTACACTCATATTAAACTTGGAAAAAATCCATTAATATGTTTGTTTCCATTTTGTTAAATTATTTTATTTATTTTGTCACTTTTCCCTATTTGGCATCCATATATTTACTAAAAAATAATTACCAGAAATCTCATTATGGTCGTGTAATTTACTTACCCTATCAGACCACTAATAAATGCAGATGTCACACTGCTATAGTTACTTTAGATTTTAAATAAACAAATCTTTGAAATCAGAGATTCCAACTGTTGAGGCTTTAACTAACACAGAAACACAGGAACGTTGGAAAGAGAAAGGAATGAGAACAATATAAATGATGTAATATCTACTATCTAGAAGTAACATTTAAAATAGGTGTAAAGGAGGATATCACAGTAAGTAAACTCTCTGAACAAATTTTAAAATAATCCGGTGCCCTCGATCTTTGAAACACACTTTTTTTGATGTATCAAAGACCGCTGTTTATATTTGGTAAAGACCAATTTATTCTAACGTATTAATTACAGTAGTGTGAATGAGGTTATTTAAATACAGTAATACAGAAGTTAAAGAATATAGGGTCAAAAATTATTCCATATATAGTTTAAGATTCATGTACACTGTTCATAAATAAAATGGAAAATTACTAAAATAAATGAACTGTAATAGATTATTCAGCAGAGCAAACCACTTATTCAGCTCTAAATGGACCATAAAATCTACTGTGTGTTGGAATTTGGGTTTAATCCTGTTATACTGGACTACACTTACAATCTGCAAAGCCTTAGAAAATGAAATTTAAAACCACTGAGTCACAGCACACAGAGAATTGAAGACTATCAGGAGAACAAGTTTTTCTGGCAGTTAGTAGCATTTTAACTCCCTATATAAATGGAGTTCAGCATTCTCAGAATGTTACAATCGATTATGATAAAATGAAATCTAAACCATACATTCTTAATGGGGGGATTATTCTATGAAGTAGGCTTATTGCATGTGTTAATCAAGATGTGCTCTAGCTTTGACACCAGTGATTAAAGAATTCATTCCCTTTTGTTCCTAACAGAGATGTCCTTATAACAATGAAAAGATCTATGCAGTATACTATTTCTGAGCTTTCCTATATTGGGATCTTCGTCATACTAATTTTGCAACTAGAAAGATATGTGAATTTAGCCCTTTAACCTCTCTGAGCTCAGTGGCTTACATGTAATATGATGATGGCATAAAACCAAGAGGTTTCTAAAAGTTCTGGTTTTAACTTTCTATCAATTCATCTCACAGCAAACAAGAGTGTCAGTGTGCAGAGAAACTAAGCATGTTCATTTTATAAAAGAAACGTTATAAACTGTTTAAACTAATGTGTTTCAATAATGCACAAGAACTGTATTTATGTTTCAAATTTGCCTATCCAGTATAATTAAAACCATAAATGTTAAAGGTCTGTAAAAATAATTAAATTTTGCTGAGAATATGAGGGATGCACTTGTACTACATTCATAATAAAAATCTGTTTGTTACATTTGCACATACCTAAAACTAACTTATAGAACTATTACAATTCACAGACCCTGATTTTATTTGTTATTTATTAGTTTTCAGGTGTCCAAAGCAATGTAATAGTTTGACATTTACACCTCTTACAAAGTGATAACCCCCCAAATATACTACCCTCTGACATTGTATATAGCTGTTACAATACCATTGACTATACTCCCTATGCTGTGCTGTATTACACATCCTGTGACTGTGTGTGTGTGTGTGTATAAAATTATGGTTGACATTCAATATTAGTAGTCACAATATAGTCACGGGGATATGAAATACAGTTTGGGGAATATAATCAATAATCTTGTAAAGATTACGTAGGGTGCCAGATGGGCCCTGGACTTATCAGGGGGATCACTTCATAGATTGTGTAGATGCCTGACCACTGCGCTGTACACCTGAAGCTGAAGTAGAATAATACTGAATGATAACACAGACCCTGATTTTAAAAGTATGATTTAAAAACGAACACCAAGAACAAAAAGTATTGTTTTTTTCAGATACTGTGCATCAACTTCCAGGTACCACTTATTCTAATTTATGTTTTCCATGGTCTTGTGAGTGCATTTGTAATTGTTATATTTATTTTTATATCGTAGGACTTTTCAGCCACCCCATTTTATATATATATAATATTCCAGTGGTGTGAATGAGGTTATTTAAATACAGTAATGCAGAAGATATATATATACCTGCAAGGGGCAGGCCGAGAAAGAGCATGAAGAATTACTCTATCCAACAGGCTAGAAGGTATTTGCTCAATGGACAGCTTGCTAACTTGTAAGTTAATAGTTTTTGGTGGTGAAAGTTATGGAAAAAGGGAGGTGGGGATGAAGAAAAAGGAAAAAGATTTGTGACCTAATATCTTAGAAATTTGCCAACCAGAGTTTGTCAAAGTAATCTGGCACTGATGGCCTAGATTCAGATCCTCCTGAAACATCAAAAATACACCTTCTGCTTTCACTACATAGCAAGTCTTTGTGTAAAGCACATCAAGTTTTGTGCCTGGCATTTATTTAACTTATAGGATAGAATAAAATTAAATGTTCTAATATTTCAGAAGGCCCAACTGTCACTAGGGGTCACTAAAGTAGATATAAAGAAAATCAAGAATGCTCATCACTCATTGCTTACAAACCAAATACGGAAATGAATTAAAATATTAGAATCAAAGAATCCTAGAGTTTTAAAGGAGAACACATCACCCAATTTTCTTTTATAGCAAAAGAAAGCAGAAGTGAAAATTATTAACCCTAGGTAACTCTGATAGAAGTAGAACGGTCTCAGCCACATGATCTTATTTTTTTTAAAGATATTTATTCAGTTTAAAATTTACATGGTTTTAAAAAAATGAGTTATAAATGGCTCAAGGCTAACCCCCCCCCAAAAAAAAACACACCAAATGATCTTCAAAGTTTGAATGAAAAAATAAAATCTGGCATGTTGTCCTATCATTTAGAAATATATCAATATCAAAAAGATGGAGGAAGTAGCAATAACAACAAAATCATGGTTAAAAAAATTTCTCAAAAACTTTAAAATCAACATTGCTACATCATTATGATTAAAATGAGGCTCTTAATCAATTTCTATATTTAAAAAATTCTTCTAAGCTAAATTTTATATGTGAGTTGACACAATTTACACCAAGTCACCAATGTTGGCTATATAGAGCATTTTTCCAAGCAAAACACAAACACAGGTCAAAATGTGAAACCTAAGGAGAAAAACAAAACTGCTGGTAACTAAAAAAAAAAAAGCCAGCATCCAGCATACTACTTTTGGGAAAGTACACTTTCCAACAACTTTCTATACAATACTAACAGGCTTAATGCTTCTCAATTGTCCTCAATCCAAATACCACTTGTGACACATGACTGAGAAAAGGCATTGTTTTGCCAGTGATTCTCTCTTATTTGCAGTGATCCAAGCTCAAATGAATTGGTTCCTTTATTTCTTACAATTGACTGTTTCTCCTATGAAAAGTCAATACATTCTTATCACTTAAATGGAGCTCTAGTGTTTATATGTGCCTGTCATTTTCACAGCATAGATTCAGTGTTTAATAATTTTGATCACCATGTACATGACTGTGGTGGTAAGATTCTTATATTCTAATCTCCTGACAAAGCCTGAGAAATGAAATTTCAATGATCATGAATCTTTGGTGAAATAATGCTGAGGAGTATGAGGGATGATGGTATGCAGGGTCAACTACTGAGATGAGGCTTTTATCTCCTTCAGACTTAGCCAGGATTGTGGAGCCATCAACAGCAATGCCTTAAGACCTTCGTATTGAGTTCCCTTGAAGTAAGAGAGAGACATACCATTGTAAAAATTAGGCAGAATTACTTAAGTGATCATTTGACTCAAATAAGGAAAAAAAAAAGGTCTAGAGAGAAATACTCCAACAAAGCTGTTAGAGAAGTGGGTACACAGGAGACAGAAGCTAGGAAGAGGGAAAGAGTTCTCAAGAGAGAACCAGCCACCTGAAATCTATACTCCAGATACAGTTTTAAATTAGTATAATCTTCTTTGTACACCATGCCTTAAGGCAAACATATACGAGCTAAATCCAATAATTTATTTCTAAATTGGAATACTTACAAAAATCCTTTTCCATAAAGATCATTTTCAAGTCCTGTTCAGTAACTAATAAACTGTTATTTTTCTGGTGTCAAATGTTACTCTATTTCTTCCTGGGCTACATCTTGACTAATTATTCTTCAGAATTCCCTATAAAGAACATTTTCTTAATCCCCATTTTTAGACAAAGAAATTGAGGGCTTGAAAAATAAAGAGATGAGTTAAACACACATGGCAAATACAAGACAGAATTGAGGTTGGACTACAAGACAGAATTGAGATTCTACTTCCTACTCAATACTACAGATAATTTGTATTGTCTTCTACATAAAGTGCTTCCTACTAGTTATCTGTCCCTTTAATCTTTTTTCTTCATCTGTATGAAATGTAGAGATGGAGGAAGGGAAGGGTAGGGTAAGGAAGTGAAACTTTTGGCATGGCTAAAGGTGATAAAGATGTTTTCAGAAGGCTTAAAAGGCATCCTCTGGCATTTTCACTTGGGAAAGTAGAATATTAAATTCATGGCAACCTACAAGACAGTGGTTACTATACCATGATTACCCTTAATTAACTTCACTGAAGAACTCTTGTCCATCTGCACTCTGAAAAAGATTCCAAGTCTACTTCTTGCCGTCTGTATTTCATAAGTAATACAAATCACACAATTTGCTTCTGACATTGTTTATAATTATAAGACTGTATTATCGAAATAGCTAGTCATCCTAAACCTGTGTAATTTTGTTATGAAAAGTATCATTGGAAAGTTGTGAAAACAATTTCAAGCTAAACATTGCCCACCTATCCTGGGACAGACTCTATCCTAGGATAGATATTGGAGAATCTTAGAAAGGCAAATCGTCCTTTCCAGTCACATATTCAAAGATAGCTTCAAACCCTTGATATTTCATGTACAATCTACACAGGTTATTTTTTGAAGATTTCTTTAAATGCAAAGCATTCTTACCTTACTAAAACAAAATAAAGCAAATGAAACAAACTCTCCTTCATTCCTGTAAGCATTGCTTAAGAAATGCTTTGTACAAAAAGCAGAGATCACATTAATGCATAACTTGGCTGGTACTCACAGAGCAGAAAGTCAGGAAAAGAAAAAGACATTCAGCAGCAAGCCAGGGAGAACATTCTAAGACATTCACGTCAACTTTTACAGAGGTGGATTAATAGCAAAAAATTAATTTGAAATTGTGATAATTATAACATTTCAATTTATTGTGGCAAGAAAAAAAGTTATCAGGTTAATGCATTAAATTTCCAGTCATGGTTTTGTCTACTTATTACGAGAGCCTGTTCCTTTTAGAATTTTTATATCAGTAAACTTGAAAACAAGGAAGATCTTAACCAAAAAGATAGAGGAATAAAGTGCAAGTATTAAAGTAGTTCTGTTTTGAAATCTAATATAATTTCTTGGAGATATGACCAAAGGAGGCCTTACGTTACAACCACAGTCATATCCAAATTCAGCTACTAAGCACATTACATGACCCCATAATACAATGACAACAGGGGGCTAAATTTAATGACAAAAAGAAAAATGTTGACTTCCTTGCAGACAAGCAATGAAAAAAGGTTGTTTAGTTATATTCAATTGCAGTACATCTGCCCTAAGCAAATATCTTCCCTAAGTAAACATGCATGCAAATTTATACACACCTTTAAATGCTCAGTTGAATATCAATCATTATAAATCCCGTGTTTCCCCGAAAATAAGACCTAACTGGACTATCAGCTCTAATGCGTCTTTTGGAGCAAAAATTAATATAAGACCCGGTGTTATTTTAATATAAGATAGGGTCTTATATAATATGAGACCGGGTCTGTAATGTAACGTAACGTAACGTAACGTAATGTAATATAATGTAATGTAATATAAATACCTGGTCTTACATTAAGTTTTGCTCCAAAAGACACATTAGAACTGATGGTCCGGCTAGGTCTTATTTTTGGGGAAACACGGTCCCACAGTTGCTCAAAAAATTTCATGCCTTGTTTAACATTCCTACACAGTATCTCCAGGAAACAGAAACTACAATTAGAGAAGTGATGGGAATCAGGCTTTGTTAACAAATTTAGAGTAGCACACTCTTCTGTCCAAGAGTTTAACTGCAAATCTGCTAGCATCGAGATAAAATAAGGAGATGGAGCTAATTTTTGGTGGTCTCCATCCTATCCTACACACATTCAGTTTCCTTTTCTTAAACACATTTTCTGATTAGCAAAAGATTGGGAAAAAAAAGAAAAAGGGGTTCAAGTAAAAGATTAATTTCAGTAATAGGGAAACCAGGTACACCATTCATTCAAGAAAATTGTTTTTTCACTGGAAGAGCATGAGGTTTACGAGGTGTGATCAAAAGATATGGTGAATGTTTAAATTAAAAAAATTATTACAGTAAAAGACACATTGCCATTAATCCCCCTCAAAATACTCCCGCTCATTTCAAACACACTTATCCCATTGTTCTTGCCACTTTCTGAAGCAGTTCTGGAAGTCCTCTTTCGTGAGTGTTAGCTATGTTTCTCCACTGTGAAACTATGTTTCTTTTCCCCTTCTCACACTCTACTCTTTGGAGAGAAGTCGCTAAGTGCAGCCTGCAATCAAGGGCTGGGGAGTTAAGTGTCAACTCCTTGAAAGGAGAGTATCTACATAAATTATTTGGAATTTTCTTTATGGGAGATTTTTCTCTTTTTCATCATTTCTTTATTATTTTCACCAGTATAGACTCATGGACATTTACTTTATACATTGAGTTATAATTCAATACCATTTTTGTTGCTCAAATCGTTCCAGCATTAGCCTTTAAGAGCTCTTTCAAAATGGCTCCCAAACACACGCCCTCATCATTGTTTTTGAGCACTTCCTTACTTTCTGGCACTACAAGATGTTCCAGGCTCATCTTAAATAATCCCTCTCCAGCTCCATAATCTGCCATTTCTCCAAAAAGCTGCAGTTCCTTCCCACATGACTTTTAAATGCTCAACAGGAATTATTAGGACAAATCAAACGAGTCTAGCCTGTGTTACTTCTGATACTCATTTTTATTCCAGTATCTATCAGTTCATCTGCTCTTCCATTTTCTTGTACGTAAATATGGAATGACTTCTAAATTTACTGCTTCTCTTAAATCCAGATATGATCATCATAAGAAGGCAAAAATATCAATTAGTTTCTTCTAGTATACTCATACTGTGCACTGGCATATAGAAACCTATTTTATTTTTAAAAATTACTTTTCTTTTTATTATAACAAGTGCACCGGAGTGAATTTTTAAAAATTATGTGAGTAGGTAGGTTATATTATCTATATATTTTATTTCAAGAAACATTACAAAATGTTGTTATATAAAGGGGTATTGGGTCCCAAAGATTGATGTACGGAAAAAAGAATAAGGTAGATTACAATATGTAGATTTTATTTAGATCTGGATTTAAGGGGAAAAAAACTGTAAAAATGTTTATGACATTTATGAAACTAGAAATTTGAACTAGATATTTAAGGTATTAAGCAATGAATTTTGGTATGGTAATAGTTTTGTAGGGATGAGTGCGTAATGTATACCTTTTTAGGTCCTTAGTTTTTAGAGATATATTCCAGCCTTAATTTTCTGTGATCTCATTATGGTGTTTTAATAGGGAGAAAAATTTTACTAGATCCCAAGGTATTATACTGCTGTATTTTCCTCTCTGTGTATTGATCATAAGTTTAAGAATAAGGTGGCAAAGCAGCTACATTTGAAAAACAAAATCTCAAAATTAGAAAACATTTTCTTCATTATTTAACATTTTATTAGAAAAACAATTTTAAAGTAACATATTGTAAACTAATCCATCTACATCAGTTTCTATTATCAGAAATAAATTAATGTTGAAAGCAATACAAAAAAACAAACAACCCAATGGAGAAATGGGCAGAGAACCTGAAGAGGTATTTCTCCAAAGAGGACATACAAATGGCAAATAGACATATGAAAAAATACTCAACATCACTAATCATCAGAGAAATGCAAATAAAAACCACAATGAGATATCACCTCACCCCAGTTAGAATGGCTATCATCAACAAGACAAATAGTAACAAGTGTTGGAGAGGCTGTGGAGAAAAAGGAACCCTCATACACTATTGGTGGGAATGCAGACTGGTGCAGCCACTATGGAAGGCAGTGTGGAGGTTCCTCAAAATATTAAAAATAGAATTACCATACAACTCAGCTACTCCTGGGTATCTACCCCAAAAATCTGAAAACATTTATCCATAAAGACACAAGTGCTCCAATGTTCATTGCAGCTTTGTTTATGGTGGCCAAGACATGGAAACAACCAAAATGTACTTCGATAGATAAATGGATAAAGAAGTTGTGGTATATATACACAATGGAATACTACTCTGCTATAAGATGAAACAGTGCCATTTGTGACAACATGGATGGATCTTGAGATTATGCTAAGCGAAATAAGTCAGACAGAAAACGCAGAGAACCATATGATTTCACTGATATGTGGTATATAAACCAAAACCAACAAGAGAACAAGACAAACAAATGAGAAACAAAAACTCATAGGCACAGACAATAGTTTAGTGGTTACCAGAGGGTAAGGGGGAGGCGGGTGGTAGATGAGGGTAAAAGGGATCAAGTATATGGTGATGGAAGGAGAACTGATTCTGGGTGGTGAACACACAATGTGATATATAGATGATGTAATACAGAATTGTACACCTGAAATCTATGTAACTTTATTTACAATTGTCACTCCAATAAACTTTAATTAAAAAAAGAAAGCAATTATATGTACATGAGTATGATGCACACACACACACTCTACATGCAAAACATTTAAAAGACCACTCACATTTTAATGTATTAGGTTTTTACCAAATCTTAATAGAAACTTTGGAGCATCAGTAAACTCAGTTATCTGTGTGTCTGTCTCAGGTGAGAAAATATTTCCTTGAAACAATAAATTAGACACATCTTAAAATGAATATTGATGGAGATTCATGGTGTTGCCATATTTAGAAGTCTACGTCTTACCAGACTGCTTATTAACACAGGATGTCAACAATTATTTCAAGGAAAGAAATGAAATTCTCAAAAACATCCTCAAACAAAATTAATTTTAATTCATATGGATTTTAAAAGACAATGAGTACTTTAAGAGAGAAAAAGTGCTTTACATAATCAAATGGACAATGCTAAGGCAACTTCAAAACAGTTAATTACCACAGTTCACAGTTGTTTTTTTAATGTCTATTGTCCTGGGTATTGTGGTACCTTTCATAAAAAGTGAGACTTCAAATCATTCTTTCCCCAAGCAAAGAACAATTTCAGTTGTTTTCAAATATTTTAAAACTTCCAGTCTAAAGGAAACTCATCTCAATTCTATTAAAGGAAAACAAGGAAAAATGAAAAATATAATCTTGGTGTTTTTACTCTGAATGAACCCTCCTTTAAGTTCCTAAATACATGCTAGAATATACCATATATTTTAGACACACATGCAAAACCATGTGTATCATTTTAAAATACAATGTAGATGGAATTGCACCTTTCATTACCATTTTACAGTACTCAGCTGATCAAACATCTCTAACTCAACTTAACCATTCCATATTTTGCATTGATTTCACAATCGTTTTTTGAGTTATTATGATTAAATTTTCTCTAGCACTTAAGTTCCTTTTTTGACTCACTATGCTATCGTATCATATCACAATTTGGTCTATGATAAAAGAGCTTACAAAACAAAACAATTTGGGGGGGAAATTACCATTTAGTAGGTAGGTTAGGGTTTCAAAGCTATAGGAATACACTGAATGAAGTCTGTTCAATGAAATGCAGAAATGCTGCTAGCAATGCTAACTATTGCTAAGTAAATTTGAACAAAAGAATACAACAAAATCCATTATTTCTACTAAAACATAAAGCTTTTTATGGACATCTATTATCAGGCACCATGTACTTTCATTAACAATCCTCTTAGAACAAAACATATCAGCCCTGGGTTGGTGATAGTGGCAGTGGTCTGAAGTAGATCTTTTGTCTAATTCTAGACTAAGTGGAGGAGAGCATTAAACTCCTGCAGTTCACATCAAAATAAGAAAGTTGTCACCAAGATTACAATTTATATGTGGCATTTTTGTCACTGGCTAAAGTCCTATTTGAGTAAAAACACCTCACCATACACACACACACACACACACACACACACACACACACACACACGTCTTTAGAGGCCAAAAGGACCCAAGAACCATAACCCACCTTACCACCCACTAGAGAAGGTAAGTCTGATGGAGAGGACATCCACATCTTTGAAAGCAGTCCTAGGATTCCTCTCATTTCACATCTACCGCTGGTAGAAAAGCTAGGGGGAAACATTATATATTTTGGAACCAGTTATAAATCTATTCAAAGCATGCTTCTCCAACCTACTGTTTATTCGTTCTTCAAATTATTAAACACCTGCTCAGAAACATTTGGGTATATAGGATAAGTCATCCAATGTTTCTAAACAAATTTTCTTCATCTGTAAAACGAAAAATTCCAACCTTTCAGGGCCAAGATAGGCATAAGATAATACAGGGAAAGCACCTAGCACAGTACATGGTTATGTAGTAAGCACTAAATAAATATTATCTATGATTAGTTCTGCCTCTGAAGATTGACAACAGAATGCAATGTCTTCCTTAATTAAAAAAAAAAAAAAGCTGAAACTTATAATGCATCTATTATGTACCAGGCATTATTTTAAGCATATAATCCTATGAGGCAGGTAATATCATCACCCCTATTTTACAAAAATGTAGAAACCTGGTGAGTTACTTAAACTCTCCCTCGCTAAGATCACACCGCTAGGAACTAATGAAGCCTGGATATAACTAATCCAGGCATCTGATTCCAAAGTGCTTTTCACTATATACTGTATGGTGCCAATTTTTAAAGGGTAGAAAATTCAGAAAAAAAATTTTGAAGTCAAGTTTGTAGATAATTACATACAAATCTGAACTGTTGGCATCAGTGTTGCATTAAATCTAATCCACTAGGGAAAAAAACAACGAGTTGATGTCCAACCTAATTCCATTACTGAACAACTGCACAATCTCTGTTGAGCTGCTTAACTTCTCTGTACCTTACCTGTAAAAGGCTGTTAATAACAGTTCCTTATCTCATTTTTATGGATTACTAATAACAGATGTGAAATGTATGAGACATTTCCAACTTGGGTGAATGAAAAGAACCAAGCTGTATTGTAGAATGTTTGTGAAAATATTCCAAAAAATCAAAAACCATTATTCTAAGTGTGCAGAAATTCTAACTGAAAATACAACTCATTTCTAGCTAGCACATTTACAGCATGGAAATAGCTTCTAGCAAAGTACAGTACTTGAAAACACCACATCCTTCTGGGTCAAACAAATTCTTTCCAATCTTGTTTGCATTATTAGATTGATCAGCAAACCCTTCCTTCATATATTAAGAGTACATTTCAATAGAAGCCTACTGAAATTCTCACAAATCCCAAATAAACAGGATCTGAATTGACTTGTTTTTACCATAAGTATACTTAAAGCATGATGTCTAGGGACAGACTAGAAAGAAAAGTTATGTAACCTTAAATATTCCATAGAACAAACCTCTGTGTGTGTGACAATTCAAATGTCAAACTGAAAGCCTCTGTTCTGACAGCTAGAAAGCAAGGGAGCAGTCTTCAACCGTGTTTCCCCGAAAATAAGACCTAACCAGAAAATAAGCCCTAGCATGATTTTTCAGGATGACATCCCCTGAACATAAGCCCTAATGCGATTTTTGGAGCAAAAATTAATATAAGACCGGGTCTTATGTTCAGGGAAACACGGTAGATGAGAAAACCTTGTGCCACTGATTTAATGCAACACTGATGCCAACAGAGACTGCCACAAAACTCACACCACGGCACCATATGGAGGGAAATGAGAAAGAGGCAGCACTTAGCCCTGCCATCCACATTGACTCTACACCACATTGAACTTGGTCTGCACGTAGGCTCCAGCAAGGAGAGAAGAAAACTAGCAACTGGACTGCATGTATGTTTTGAGCATCATTAGCAAAAACTTTACAACACTTTTTATATGGTTTCAATAGTCCAGTGGTTTGTTTTGAAAGCCAAATATAAATGTACTACATAAAATTAAAATGTGAATTTTCTGCTCAACCAGGAAAAAAAATAAATTCCCATATACACATATAAAACAAACTAAAATTATAACAACAATTCTGCTAATGTTGTTGAAATTCACCCACCACCATAATTACTTAAGGCCAGTATTTTAAAGGTTTTTATTAATAAATTACATTATCGTCTTACAGCTTGCTAGAAAATAGATTCTTTCATAATCTTTGGTAAAGAAGTTGAAAAAACTAAAATCCAGGATCTAAGGCAGCCTTCTACTGATTTGTTGAAGATATTACTTGAGAAAACATAATGCAAGCCCGTATTAAAAATAGCAGATGTAGCTGAAACAAAATTAAAAGTTCAAAGAGACCCCCCCCCAAAAAAAACTTGGGCAATACTTTAAAAGCAACTAACAATGTGGTTTCTTCTTATCTATCATGTAATCAGAAGAACATCTAACCCACTTAATAAAACTAATTTTCAAAAATATTAATATCAAGTAAATATAAAACAGACAAGTATGCTATACTTAATATTAATTATGTAACAATGTTTTTATCATGGCAAATTATAATACATTAATGCCATTGTGAGTTTTCATTTAATACATTTTAGTTCTTAAAACAATTTTGTTGTGACAAAATATTCAACAGATGAACACAGAAAACTAAAACAGCAGTATTATTGTAAAATTTAAAATTCAATGATTTTATGCATATACCCATAACTCTTTGTTTCCTGACATTACCAGAGTAAGATTAAGACAATGAAAACTTCTATTAGAATTAATAATTGTAATTTAAATTGAACAAGAAACTAAATACATCTTTAAAATAAAGTTCATGTTTAATAGATATTTGTAATTCAAATCAGGGCACAATTGCAATGCACGCTTTTGCAGTACTCACTAGAGTATTTAAGACTGAAGGTACTGTTTTATGAAGAGTTAACAGACTAGAATACCTACGTCAAGGACTTAAAAATTTCACTTATTCTAATTTATATTTTAACCATTCTAAATTTGGGGGGAGGGCATGCTTTATTAGAAAAATATCTATAACTTGCCTACTAGTTACTATCCAGAAGCATGTAATTCACAAAAACCCCTCACAAGGCACCTGTCGTCAACAAGTTATGTTTTACAATAACTCTCTACATAGGTTCTTAACAAGTACCCTTAAAAAAATTAGTCCAAACAAACTGATACTATGGTTTTTAAAATTAAAATGTATTTTCTAAAATCAGAGGGAGAGATGGAAAATTATACAAGAAATGCTGATTTAAAAGGCAACTTTAAATATCTTAATTTTACTCCCATTACTAAAAATGTAAAGTCAACATTAAACATAATAAAAAAGATAATGGTTCTCGTTAAGCTAATGGGCTGTTTTTCCATTTTATTCTCCATATTAACAAATAAAGGGTATTTTCTTCTCACAAGAGAAAAATACATTTTAATATCTTATATGAACTTTTTTACTTTTATAAGAGGACAAACTTAAGGTATTTTATCAATTTCACTCCACCATGCGTTCTAAAATATATAGAGTTCTTTTAAAAACACCAAAATGAAGAAATTGAAAAATTTGTATGAAAGAAAATAAATGCCTAAGAAAAGGGATAGATTTTAATTTTTAAAGTAATAAAGTGGGCTCCATAGCTCAGTGGTTAGAGCACTGATCTTGTAATGTTTGCCTCTTGTGTTGGCCTATTAAATGATATCAACACATAATATTTATGGTATGTTTATAATATTTATAGCATAAACGCAGAAGTGTTATGGATTAATTGAAATTATTAATATTTCTTAACAAAATGAATCTAAACCACGATTTAGATGATTGAATTGGCTGGAACAACACAGCTATGAAAAATGGATACAGCAATCCTACTTCCACTGTATTGTGGCACACAATATACAACTTGGCACTGGAGTATCCATTAGAGCATTATAAGGGATTTTACGTGCATTGTCATTTAGGAAAGCAGATTTGCTGACAGACCAGAAATCTGTGAATAAATGTACTTGTTCCTTCACTGAACAAATATTTCTTGAGCCCCTACTTTTCACCATATACCTTCTTTTGCCTTATTATGCAAAAAAGATGGGGTCTCTCCCCTCATCAAATAACCATACAAATTAATGTAAAAATAAAACTGGTAAACAGGATAAAGATATAACATGGTACCAGGAAAGCATATAACTGAGGATTTGATGTGACTCAGGGATTTGAGAAGGCTTTTCTGAGGCAGTGGAGAGGAGGCTTGAGATCTGAAGGATGAGGAGGACTTAACTGGGTAAAAACCAAAGGTAAGAGAGAACGTATTAAGTGCAAAGGTCCAGCGCTGGGCAAACAGGACTGAAAGAAGGCCAGTGTAGCTTACCTCACAGGCAAAAGCCAAACCTTCAAGGGTCATATCGGCCATTTTAAGGACTTTGATCTTTATCCTAAAAACAGTGAGAAGCCATTAAATTTTTAAAGTTAATGCAGGTGAAAAGTGAAAGAACAGGATCAGATCAGAATCATTCTCAAGCAGTTCATCCTGACTACAGGTTTATGGATCAAACAAATAAATATAAGTAAAATGCTCTAATTATCCTGACCTTGACTGAAATGATACCTTGCCCCTTTCAATAGAAGAAAAAGAGGAAGCATAGTACATTAATATTACCTTTTCTAAACCCAGTCACTACTTCTCAAACTTTTCCACTGATGTGTCCATAATCCTGAAGGGACTCATAACCCTGGGAGGTCAGGGAAATGCAGCTTTAAACAGCCTGCTGCAAGCCTGAAATTCCTGTTAAGTGTCTGGCCTCATCTTAAAAATCATGCCAATTTTGCTTTCTACACCATGAATATAATATCTACGGTGTTTCCCTAAAAATAAGACCGGGTCTTATACCATATTTCCCCATAAATAGACCGGGTCTTATATTAATTTTTGCTCCGAAAGACGCATTAGAGAGTATTTTCTGGGGATGTCTTTATTTTTTTCATGTACAACAATCTACATTTATTCAAATACAGTCATGTCATCTTCTCTGGAACATCGTCATAATGTACTAAATGGCGTCCGTCTGGCTGCTGATCTTAACTGGGGCTTATTTTTGGGGTAGGTCTTATTTTCGGGGAAATACAGTATGTCTGTTTTAATATAATGTTTTAAAATACTTAGCAAAAATCAACTCTGGCTTCTTTTGATGAATTGGCTTCCACAACCACAGAAATGTACACTTTTAGGGAGGACGGGCCTAAGCTATGTATGAAAAATATGAATTTACTCACTGAATGTTATTCAACACCATGATCCCAGATTGAAGACTACGTTTTCTGTTCTTTAGCCAGACACTAAACCATGACAAAAATCATGAAAAATAAAAAGCTTTACACTCCATTTTTTTCAAATTACTTACTTTCCCTTCCCCCTCTTCCTTTAAAATTAGTATAGATGATCCATACTTCTAGTACTCTATAGAAGCTAATCCATCTTTCATAATAAGCCTTATGTGTGAGGTGCTATAGAGAAGTCACATAAAAGGCTAAAACAGTCATTAAGAACAAATAAAGTCCTAATCTAAGGTCACTCTGCTGTAAATAAAAATTATAATTTAGCATTGCTTTAAGAACATCAATATTTAAAAGCCTACCTTCATTCTTCATATAAGAATTTGGATCAGTAAAACTATAAATATCCAGCAACATAATGTTAACAATGTAATTAATCTTCAAAACTCATTTTAACATTATTTCCAAATTATTCCTGAGAAACAGATTTGAAACAGCTGTACCGATTCAATACACATTCTTTGTGGGCTTATTTTTGGCAGCATAAGTTTTATAATGTGGTATTTATTTAAACTCAGGACATGATGAGTTTTATTGTCTTTGTGAAATGCAGATTTGTTCTTGTACTTTTATGCCACCTACTCAAGGCTCCTCCCTCAATTTCCCTCTACTGCCCACCTCTCTCCTTCAACCAAACAAACCTAGACACAACCCCTCTGGTTAACCACCCCTTCACAACCCTAGAGTCGCTTGCTGTGCCTCTACATTTAGAATACATCCCTTTTAGAATATGCCTTAATTAAATTGCTTAAATAGTTGTTAAAACCACACCTTCCCCATGGATTCGTTCCTGACTTACTAAAATCATCATCATCTCTTTCCATTGGTGCTTGTATACATAATGCAAACTTAAAATTTACCAAATGTATTAGTTGGTACCTGTCTCTGTCTTGGCATAGGTGTCAATGTCACTGCTGTCCCCTACAGAGACTAATTTCCCCAAAGCGGGGAATATTTTAAACAATACATTAAGACATATTCCATGCAAAAGTACTGAGTAAATAATATCTAAGGAGTAGGATACATATATAAATACACTCTTTTTTTCGAATCAGCACTAAATCATGAGTGTTAACTTAAGGGGCAAATGTTAATGACACTATAAATAAAATGATGTTTCGTGTGAACTAAACTCTACATGTAATTGAAAAAGGCAAATTTCTTCTCTGTGTAAAATGACAATTCCCATTCCAAAAATGTCAAATTCAAAGTAGGTGATTATTGGTGACTGTCTTGTCACATTGCAACTGAGAAGAAAACCAAATTTTTCAAAAGGAAGTGATAGGATCAAGTTGATCATTTAACATATTTTTTTTCTTGCAGTATATACTTCTCAAGTTCCTGTCAGAATTATTTCTGATTTCTCTCTCAAGACAGTATAACTGAAAATTCTGTCATTTTCTTCATCTAATTAAGATATATGTCAACCTCAGCTCTGGGTCCTATGAGGGGGAAAAATTACTAAAAAGCATTGTACCTGTCAAAAGTTCATTACCTTATCAGATACATTCTCTTTTATAGTATTTAAGTTTTATACTAAATAGACCTTATTTCATCACTGCATTGTCCTCTTTTGTAGGGTTGTATGCAAAATGTTGATTTTATCTTCATTTTTTATACCTAAAATAATGTATTTCATTTTTATCCCCAAGATGGCTGAGTCATCAGGACAGAAATCAAGAGTCAGTGAATGCTTCTTAAAGAAAATTGTTTATAGTACACAGGAAAGATCAGAGCAATTAATTGTGGGATAGTTGAGAAGACGCTATCTTAAAATTTTAGATAATTTTAAGAATCACAATAATACAAGAGTGGATTAGCTCTGTGACAAGAGCTAAGTCATAGAGACCATAAGAAAACAGCAGCAATGCAGGGCCTGTTGGTTGACTTGGAAAACAATATTCCTTTTTATTTGATCCAGAAAGGGATTAAGATCACTGGGAAAATGTCGAGAAGGGAGCTGGTCCCGGCAAATAACTTTATCTTAGTCATGTGCATATTCTGAAAGAGTTTCAAAGTTGGAAAAGGTATGAGAAGAAAAGTGGAATTATTGGGGTGACATGTACAAAGAAAATTAGTAATAAAATTAATAATAGGAGGCCTAAAGTGTTCAGAGGTTCTTGCTATATTTCAGCGGGCAAAAATGTAGACTCAAACAACTGCAGATTACGAAGTATTTCCAGGCCCTGCAAGTGAACAGATAGGAACTGAGAAATAATTTTAGAGTAACAGACTGAGCAAAAATTAGAAAGTTATTGGCATACTTTTCTATCTAGTTTTTTCCAATAACTGCTTTGCTTTTATTTACTGTAAAAAGGTTTACATCTTAAAATTTTGTCAAAGCTACAAGCAGACTGAATGCAATTTCCAACTGGAAAAAAGTTGGTTTCAAATGCTAAATGATTTTGATTTTCTCAAAAAACATTTTTAAAAAATTAATTTTTAAAATTAATTTTGAAGGTCAATAAGATATTTCCAAATAGCCTGAAGTATGATCAGGATAATCTTGAACATAACTGCTTATTTTACTGACACATGAGGAATTCACATATCTCTTTTTTCTTAATTAAAGTTTATTGGGATGACAATTGTTAGCAAAGTTACAAAGATTTCAGGTGTACAATTCTGTATTACATCATCCATATATCACATTGTGTATTCACCACCCAGAGTCAGTTCTCGTTCCATCACCATATATGGAGTTCACATATTTACTGGAACTAACACTGACACTGTGTCAAATCAAATTTTTATTGTCAGCAGAAAATTCAGTGCGTATTGTGTTTTATAAATAGTGGAGTTGGGGTGAGTAAAAAAATGCAAGTATTTCCTTATGTGTTTACCAATAATTAATATAAAAATTTAATATTTGTGTCTCCCTCAAATATATTTTCATAAAAAGTAACAGATCAAAACGAGCTGCAATGTATAAATGGTCTTTCATAAATAATCTTGAATATATGCTACCAAAGCTTAATAATCTTGTCAGCCCAGATTTTTCCCCTTTATATCCCTCTCTGCTGATTGAATTTCTATACTACTATAAATTGTCTGGAAGCATATGTATATGGCCATGTTATTCTTATTGCTTAATGGTTCTTTTCCTATTTAGTAATGAGGAAAAAACCCCAGAAAGAGCATAAAGCATGCATCCTACTATATAGAGTTATAACTATTTATGATCGTGACTAACTGAAAGCATATGCTTTAACTGTTAAGGATGATGAAACTGTCACAATTAGGAGCATGCTTGGAGAACTCCCATATTGTTGCAGTTCAAACGTCCTGTTCATTCTTTGGTACTGCCTTTATAACACTATGCATTACACAACACTAAATCAGGTTTAGCCATTCCAAAGCTACAGCCTAAATTCATTTACATTTAAACATTTATGCATCTGAAGAAAGGGTGAAAAGTATTTTTTAAACGTGTTTTGTAAAATCCATTTGGAGAACAGTGAAGGGAGGGTAATATTAATTAGGTAACAGTATAAGTTACAAGTTGAGGAAATGTTCATTTCATCCAACTATTGTTTAAATTTTATTTTCTGATATCTCAAATTAAATTTATATGAAGATTATGGAAATTTCAGCAGTAAGCAGTTTGGAAGTTGAAATACACAGATAATAACATCAGTTATTCCCTTCCAAACTAATGTGTACAAAGATACACAAATTCCATTTTGGCTATATCATTGATCTTTTCAAATAACTCTAAAATGCGTCACTAACAGGTATGAAAATAGTAAGTTATTCAACTTAAATATAACAATCATTTAAATTCACAGCGAACGGTGTTAGCCCAACTTCAAAGAAGCTGCATTCTATGCTGGAGAGATTTTTTTAAAGGACTAGTGTACTGGAAAACTAGTAATATGTGTCAGAATATGTGTATCATCTGTCCTACTTGCTTCGGTAGACCTAAACTGTAGAAAGGGAAAACTGCAAGAATGTGCTGGGAGGGTGGGAGGTGAAGAAGATGGAGTATGCAGCACTCACTACAAGCATCATGGGAATTTGTCAGAGGTAGTCTCTGAAGGTAATCGGACTCCCAAGGAGCCAAGACAGCTTTTCTTTGAGAATTTCATTAGATTCAAACTAAAGCAACCTTTTAGGCAAATTCAAAGAAAGGGTTTTAATTAAGCATTCTTGCTTCTTGCATATACCCTGGCTCTTTCTTCCATGACTGAGAAACAGAGAAGACAAATGTTTCTCTGTCTGACAATCCAAGGGGGGGATTGGATTGGTGGGAATCTAGGAAAGCATTATTTCAATAGCAAATAAGAAAAGAGAAGAAGAAACAGAAAAGATGAGCCATTGCAGGACTTTGTCTTAGTCATGGCACCCATGGCACCTTAGCACAATGCACCGCACACGGGGGTGAGGGGCAAGTGATAAATAATGAATTCGATTTAATTCAATACACTCTCATTTGTACTGTGCTTTGCAGTTACAAAGCACTTTCCACATATTAGAAAAGAAAAACGAAATAAATGAGGGATAAAGGGGGCATGTAAGAAAACAGAAGGAAAGCAAACGGATAAAAGAAAATTCATAAGAATAAGAAAAAGCTGAAAAGGTATGGGAAAAGAATTAAAAAATGAGTTTCTCCTGTCGTTCTCAATTATTTCTAATCACCCCACCTTTCGTTCTAAAGCACCTGGATGTTGGAAAGTCTGCCTGCTAAGCAAGCCCTAAGAAGGGGCTTCCTCATGTCGGAAACGGTAAGCCTTTGGTCCCTGATGAATATACCTAGAGTTTTGTGCCTAGGAATAACTACGAGCAAAGCTTTAACATCTCCCAAGTGTGGCCAGAAATCCTTTATTCCGTGCCATCCCTGTCAGCATTCCCCAAATCTTAGGAATCTTGGGGACGGGAGGTGGGGGTGGAGTGGTCGTGAGGAGGGGGGGGTCCTCTACAGGCCCCTTCACTCAGACAACAGAGGGAGACAGTGAGGCAGGAAAACCAGGGACTAGAGAAAAAGCCCACGTTTGCGACTAGGAGAGCGAATGTAAGTATGGTTCTTAGAAATTGCCAGGGTAAAAAGGGGGAGAACCCTCAAGATGGAAGAAATGAGGGGGCATTTGAATGCGCATCACCTTACACCTGGCGTCGAGTTCCCAATAAAAAGCCTCAACCGGCCAGAAGAGGAGGGAGGCAAAAGACGCGCAGGGCTGCCCTGGAGGGAGCTCAGACACCGGTGCGGATGCTGTCCCAGGGGAAACATGTTTTCCTCTCCCTAAAGTAGCGCATCCCCAGCCCAACCTGGGGGGTAGGGGAAGCTCCCCAGATCCAAACTGGGGCGGGCGCCTCCTGACCCCATTATGTGGGCTTAAAAGTTGCCCGGAGAGTTGGCGCTGAAAAAGGCACCTGGCAGGGGCGGCCGCCGAAGGGGCGTCAGGTTTCCCAGGAACAAAGGGGCCGAGGAAAGGGCACCAGCGGAGCAGGTCCCTGGGGGATCCTCCCTGACCGGAGAGGCAAGAGACGTGGCACGTCCTACCGGCCTGGGGGCGCCAAGGGGGAACCGGTAAGCGGGCAAGATGCGCCTTAATTCCGCCACCCCACTGCCAGTCTCCTATCCTCCCGCGCTCTCCGCGCCCCTCTCCGGCTGGGGAGCCACCCGCTGGAGACAATAGGAGACAGGGATCCCAAGCCCCGGCCAGCCCCGGACGACCCCCGGTACCCCGCCCCCCTCCCCGCCGCGCACCACGATCAGCCGGCGGAAGCCTCAGCCCCGGCGGGCTCCCCTTCCCTCCCGCGCGCTGGGACCCCGCGCGCTGGGACCCCACGCCCCAGGGCCGCCTCACCCTCCGCACAGTGGGCATTACCTTTCATCCAGTCCACTACTTGACTCGGAGACCATTTGCTCACCGGTTCCATGATCAGAGCCATGGGCACGGGCTCGGTTCCGCGCGGGGCGCGAAGCTCCGACACAAAACGAACTCAGCAGCCCGAGCCGCGCTCAGGTGGGGTCCCTCACTGGCCGCTGCCTCGCTGGACCCGCGGCGCGGAGAAAGCGGCTTTTGTGTGTCGGGTCTCGCGGCTACAATGTCTCTAAGCACACGGCCGGCAGCAGCGGTGGGAGCGGTGACGGGGAGCGAAACGCGTTGGGGTCGCGGCTCCACTCGATCACCGCTGAGGCTGCGGCTGCTGTGGTTGCTCTGCCACTTCGCTCGGGTCTCCGTCCCTCCGAGGCTTCAGTTCATGGCTTGCATTGCCGAGGGTCGCGGCGCTTGAGGGAAGGAGCCTCCGCCGCACGCCCGCAGCCAACTTGCCCGGTTGCCTCGCGCGCGGGAGTGAAGCCGCGGCACGACAAGCTGCCGGGCGGAAATGACGAGGGGCCTCCTGCCACCCAAAATATCTCTCCGCAGCCCTCGGGTGCGAGGCGCGCGCTCCACGAGCCCCCCGCCCGCTCGCGGCCGCGCGGTCCCGCCCCCGGGGCCGACGGCAGGCGCGTGAGGCGCGTGCGCGTGCGCGCGCCGGCACGAGGCCCCAGTCGGGGGTCTGCCTGTCAGTTAGGCAGGTGCCGGCAGCCCGCCGCCTCACGTTCCCGCCCCACCGGCCGCCCCGGGACAGGGGCGCGCGAGGAGCGCGTGCGCGGCAACGGCGGCGGCGGCGGCGGCGGCGGCGGTGCGAGCCTCAGCCCGGGTCAGTCAGTCAGTCAGGTGCTGGCAGCTGGAGCGCGGCCCGGAAGGGCCTCGGAGCGATCGCAGCGGCGGTGGGACGGTCCGCCCACCAGTTGAACGCTAACTGCTGAGGCGGCTGAGGAGGTACCTGCGGCCCCGCCGCCGAGGGGAGGGGGACCCCGCTGAGCGCGGGGTTACCGCAGGAGCCCGGGCTTTCCTCGCTCCTGCCCGCCCCGCTGCTGAGTGGGCTCCCGAGGTGATTCCCGAACCCCGCACACGCCTGCGGAGACGGAGGCGTGGAATGCCGCGGACTGGAACCGGGCTCCGCCAGCCCAAAACGCAGCGATGACGAGGCAGGAGGGCCAGTGCTGTGGGGCCGCCCCCAGTGGTGCGCTGTGCCCGGGACCTGCAAGTGCGGTGGTGGTGATACCGAGACAGGTCGGGCCCACGTGCCTTTTGAGGGGCTCTGTGTTGGATTTTCGGCCAACTCCTCCAACGCTGTGAGCGCCCACTACCTATTTTAGAGGATGTCCCTTTGTTTTCAGATATTCTTATATTAGAACTGAAGGGGAACACTGGAATTGTAAACATGATTCTTCAGAACTCATGTTCTTCAGAAACCTTACACAAGCTACTATGCAGCCCTTAGTAAGACAGTTCGCCTAATGAGGCTTCACTTTAAACCACAAATAATCCTAGAAAGTATAGATGCAAACACTCTACCACCATTATAGGTGTTTTCTCTTTGTCATTCTTAAACAGCTCTGTTGAGTAAAAGAAAAACTCATTTTTATAACCATTTCAATAATGTCAATAGGTTTTGCCAGCTCCTGCAGTAACCCATTTTCTCTAGTTCAATTGCATAAGATGCACAACTGCCACTTTTCTTATGAGTTGACATCCCTCCACCCTCCTCCCCACACACAAAGAGCTGAAACAACAGTAGTTAAAATATTTTGATGTTTTCAGGCTAGTGATACAAACCAAGTAAAACTTAAGATGGCCTGTCTGTAGACGTGTTTATTTTTCTAATAATCCAAACTTAAAAGTATATGGGAAATTCTGGAAAGAAATTTAGAAGATTATCTCGTAGACAAATCTATGCTCAGATACAGGTATAGCACCTTTCATAATCCAGATTATGGTTGTGATTTACAATTTTTTCTTAGCTAACCAGGTGTAAAAGGTATTTTGGAGTGCTTACATTCCAATTGAGTCTCAGAACATTGCATCAGTATTTCTAGAAAAGATCATTTCCAGCATCAGTAATCTATGAAGTAGCTTTATATTCAGAAACGTAATGGAATGGATGCCTTGTGAATCGTTAGAGGTTAGTCATAGGGAGATGTTTAAAGTAATTTTATCAAAATAATACTGCTAATAATAACAATGAATATTTATTGAGCACTTTGCTAAGTACATACATTTTCATCCTCAAAACAGCTCAATTATTAGATACATTTTATAGATGAGAAAAACCTTGGCAATCACATTTACTTCCTATCCCCAGGGCCTATTACACATAGTTCAATAAATGTTGAATAAGTTAATGAATAAGGCTTTAAGAGGTTAAGTAATCTGTCTGAGGTCATGACGCATTATTGTAATACCAAGTTAAGATGATTCCAGAATATGAGCTTTTAAAACTAGTAAGAAGGGTTTGTATCAGTGACACAAAAAGAACAGTACTTTGGAAGGGGAAGGCCCATTGAATGTAAACTGAATATGTCTCATCAGAAGTTAACTACAAAGGAAACCTAGAGTTATCATGAGTGTGCCTGAGGAGAACCTAACCAGCAGTGTAGGAAGTGAGCAAATTTGGCTGCAACACCAAACTGCATATCCTGACTGGGCTTGCGTGACAAGCAACTGGACTACATCATATTGCAAGCAAGTTTAAAGAGAGATGTTTGCATAATGAATAGAAAATCAATCAAAATAAATGCCAAAGACCAGGATGCAGTAAAAAAGATGTATTTCATGAAAAGATCAATGCCAAAGAAGATGGACAAAAAGATCCCAGAGAAAGAGGACTTTGAGGAAGACCCTACATCAGAATTAAGTTGTATATTTCTCCTCCTACATATATTACAGTAAGGAATTTATTTTGTCCAGTCACCTGAGATAACTTTAAAAAAATGATTCTAAGAACTAAGTGACTAAGCCGAAATGTGGGTGTGGAGTTCACCAAAGCTTTAGGTATTTGTCCTAAGTCCTCCTTGAGGTTTCCCCTACAAAACACACACAAAAAAATTCAAAAATTTGCCTTTGATTTTGACAATATAGTAGGCATTAATTATTTCACTCAATTCCTTCAGAACATAACTGGCTTTTCACTCTAATATTCTTGATTTGGGAAGAAGAAAAATAAAAGGATTAAATCATCATTGCCTTCACACTTTTATTTCTAACTCCAAATGACTCAGCTAAATCCTGTACTTTTCTTTCCACAACTTTTCAAATAATTTAGCTTTTATATACTTTGACTATTATTCAAAATGTTAATGTCTTCCCCCATTTTTGTAAGTATAGTATAGTGTGGTTATATGCAAACTTCAGCAGCTTTATTTTGCCTTCTCTTAATGCACAATACAATCTCAAAGATTGGTGGTATGCCATCATAAAATGCATATAAAAACATAACACACTAAATGACATGATGTCACACATACTTCAACTGTCTAGATACCAAAGCCAAACTGATTCTTTGGAAGCAGACTTGGATTCTTTTTGGAAGCAGGCAGAGGAGAAATATTAAATTGATTAAGTTAATTGGAGACATAAAACTTGTGAGATGTTTGCAACCATATCAAAACAAATCACTTTAAATCATCTTTTAATTCAATTGTTACAGTTTTGTCCTTTTTATTCTCCCTCTAGATTTTAATAAAAAATTAAAATCTCTTGACCAAATTACTTCCAGTTAAGATTTTGTAGTATACATAATGAGTCTAATTACTTCAGATATGGAATTTACAAAGGTCCTTTGACTGGAATCTAGATGCTCAATGGATCTGACTCTTAGGGATTGGGTCAGATAGGGAAGGAGCCTTCCATTAGAAAAATGGCTTCAAGCCTTTGTCTCTTTGGAGCCAAAGACAGGAGTAAATAACATGAATGTTTCTTTTGGAGCTTCAAGCTGAATATCTCTAACCACATTTTCCAACCTAGGTTATTTTATAGGGGCTTTAATCTTCACTTCCCATTTCTTCTGCTAAGAAGCTTGCTATGCAAGAGACCTCAGACTTGCCATGAAAGACATTTTAATGTTTTTTTAGTTATTTAACATTTAGACAAAATGTCTTGCAGAGCCCTTTCTGGTGATTTTCCCAGTTTGCTTAAATGATGTTTCTTGCTATAGCTGTCTGTATAATTTTTAGATTTCTTGCTTTTTTAATGAGTAATATTTTACCATAAATTATTTTTCTCTTTTAACTTACATGTTTCAATGATTAGTGAGAAGTTACAACACAGAGAGAACAGCTATGAGGGTGATCAGTGTCCTAAAACAGGAAAGGATAGAAGCGCTCTTTTTTCTATTCAGTTTTGCCCAGACCTTTCCTATAAGTTCAAAAGTAGGTGTTCTATGATGGCACAAGTTGTATACCTTGTTCAGAAACATTAGTGAGGCAATTCTGATAAGACCAGTAGTGATAAAACACAACTTATTCTCAAGAACAATATATGAAACTTGCTCCAGAGAAAGCTTAGCAAAATGTTTGGAACGTTTTTTGCTTCCTTGCAGTGTAATTCAACTAACAGCTACTTACAGCTATGAATAAAGAACCAAAGCCTCTGATGTAACCAACCACCAGATAGCTATCTATGCCCGCAATAGTCAGAGAAGCAAATAGGAAGAGACCTTTAACTGTACATGGGCGTTCAGTGTGCTGCTCTGGGCCAAACCTCCCTTTAGATTATCAGGGAGCAGCACCCAGAGACTCTAATTAAATTAGTAGAATCCTTTCTTTGCTGTTCGGCCTCTAGTGTAAACTGTATTAACTCATGTCCTTTCCAGACCAAGATTCACAGCAATTTCTGGGTGAAGAGAAATTGCCTCAAGTCGAGGTTATCCCGACAGGGTATTTTTTTTTTTAAAATTTATTGGGGTGACAATTGTTAGTAAAATTACATAAATTTCAGGTGTACAATTCTCTATTACATCATCTATAAATCCCATTGTGTATTCACGACCCAGAGTCAGTTCTCCTTCCATCACCATATATTTGATCCCCCTTACCCTCATCTCCCACCCCCCATCCCCCTTACCCTCTGGTAACCACTAAACTATTGTCTGTGTCTATGAGTTTCTGTTTCTCATTTGTTTCTCTTGTTCTTTTGTTGTTTTTGGTTTATATACCACATATCAGTGAAATAATATGGTTCTCTTTTTTTTGTCTGACTTATTTCGCTTAGCATCATACTCTCAAGATCCATCCATGTTGTCACAAATGGTCCTATATCATCTTTTCTTACCATCGAATAGTGTTCCATTGTGTATATATACCACAACTTCTTTATCCATTCATCTATCGAAGTACATTTTGGTTGTTTCCATGCCTTGGCTACTGTAAACAAAGCTGCAATGAACATTGGAGCACATGTGTCTTTATGTATAAATGTTTTCAGGTTTTATGGGTAGATACCCAGGACTGGGATTGCTGGGTCATATGGTAATTCTATTCGTAATTTTTTGAGGAACGTCCACACTGCCTTCCATAGCGGCTGCACCAGTCTGCATTCCCACCAACAGTGGATGAGGGTTCCTTTTTCTCCACAGCCTCTCCAACACTTGTTACTATTTGTCTTGTTGATGATAGCCATTCTGACTGGGGTGAGGTGATATCTCATTGTGGTTTTTATTTGCATTTCTCTGATGATTAGTGATGTTGAGCATTTTTTCATATGTCTATTTGCCATTTGTATGTCCTCTTTGGAGAAATGTCTCTTCAAGTCCTCTGCCCATTTTTCAATTGGGTTGTTTGTTCTTTGTTGTTGAGTTTCATGAGTTCCTTGTATATTTTGGATATTAGCCCCTTATCAGATGCACTGTTTGCAAAAATCTTCTCCATTTCAGTTGGTTGCCTCTTTATTTTGTCGATGTTTTCTTTTGCTGTGCAGAAGCTTTTAAGTTTCATATAGTCGCATTCGTTTATTTTAGCTTTTACTTCCATTGCCTTTGGAGTCAAATTCATAAAATGCTCTTTGAACCCAGGTCCATTAGTTTAGTACCTATGTTTTCTTTTATGCAGTTTATTGTGTCAGGTCTTATGCTTAAGTCTTTGATCCATTTTGAATTAACTTTGGTACATGGTGACAGATAGCAGTCCAGTTTCATTCTTTTGCACGTGGCTATCCAATTCTCCCAGCACCATTTATTGAAGAGGCTGTCTTTGCTCCATTGTATGTTTTTAGCTTCTTTGTCAAAAATTATCTGTCCATATTTATGTGGTTTTATTTCTGGGTTCTCAATTCTATTCCATTGGTCTGTGTGTCTGTTTTTCTGCCAATACCATGCTGTTTTGATTATTGTAGCCCTGTAGTACAAGCTAAAGTCAGGGAGTGTGATACCTCCAGTATTGTTCTTTTTTCTTAAGATTGCTTTGGCTATTCGGGGTCTTTTGTGGTTCCAAACAAATCGGATGATTTTTTGTTCTATTTCTTTAAAAAATGCCATTGGGATTTTCATGAGGATTGCATTAAATCTGTATATTGCTTTGGGTAATATGGCCATTTTAACTATGTTGATTCTTCCAATCCATGAGCACGGAATGTCTTTCCATTTCTTTGTGTCTTCTTCAATTTCTTTCAAAAATGTCTTATAGTTTTCAGCATATAGGTCCTTCACATCCTTGGTTAAGTTTATTCCTAGGTATTTTATTCTTTTTGCTGCAATTGCAAAAGGAATTGTTTTTTGTATTTCTTTTTCTGAGATTTCATTGTTGGTATATAGGAAAGCAATGGACTTTTGTACATTGATCATGTAGCCAGCAACTTTACTGTATTCGTTGATTGTGTCTAATAGCTTTTTGGTGGAGTCTTTAGAGTTTTCTATATACAGCATCATGTCATCTGCAAAGAGTGACAATTTAACTTCTTCATTCCCAATTTGGATGCCTTTTATTTGTTTCTCTTGCCTGATTGCTCTAGCAAGGACTTCCAACACTATGTTGAAAAGCAGAGGTGATAGGGGACAGCCCTGTCGTGTTCCTGAACATAGAGCAAAGAGCTTCAGTTTTCCACCATTAATTATGAGATTAGCTGAGGGCTTGTCATATACGGCCTTTATTATGTTAAGGTATTTTCTTTCTGTAACTATTTTATTAAGTGTTTTAATCATAAATAGATGTTGTATCTTGTCAAATGCTTTTTCTGCATCAATTGATATAATCATATGATATTTGTCCTTTATTTTGTTTATGTGATGTATCACATTGATGGATTTGCAGATGTTGAACCATCCTTGTGCCCCAGGGATGAACCCCACTTAGTCGTGATGAATATCTTTGTAATGCATTGTTGTATTCGATTTGCTAGAATTTTGTTTAGGATTTTTGCATCTGTATTCATCAGTGATATTGGTCTGCAGCATTCTTTTTTGTGTTGTCCTTACCAGGTTTTGGTATCAGGGTAATGTTGGCCTCATAAGATGAGTTAGGGAGTACTGTCTCTTCTTCAATTTTTTGGAAGAGTTTGAGCAGAATTCATATTAGATCCCCTTTGAAGGTTTGGCAGAATTCAATAGTGAAGCCATCTGGTCCTGGACTTTTGCTTTTGAGAAGGTTGGATGACTGATTCGATTTCGTTACTGGTGATCAGTGTGTTTAGATTTTCCAATTTTGCATGGTTCAGCCTTGGAAGGCTATGTGTTTCTAAGAACTTGTCCGTTTCTTCTAGATTATTGAATGTGGTGGCATATAGTCCATAATATTCTTGGATGATCCTTTGTATTTCTGTAGTGTCCGTGATAACTTCCCCTTTTTCATTTCTGATTTTGTTAATTAGTGTCTTCTCTCTTTTTATCTTAGTGAGTCTAGCCAAGGGTTTGTCAATTTTGTTAATCTCTTCAAAGAACCAGCTCTTTGTCACATTAATTTTTCTATTGTATTTTTGTTCTCTTTTTCGTTTAGTTCTGCTCTGATTTTTGTTATTTCCTTTCTTCTGCAGACCTTGGGTTTCACTTGTTCTTCTTTTTCTAGTTTTTTAAGGTGCAACATGAGGTTATTTATTTGGGAGTTTTCTTGTTTCTTGACATAGGCATGTAATGATATAAATTTCACTCTTAAAACTGCTTTCGCTGCATCCCAAAAATTTTGGTAGGATGTATTTTCATTGTCATTTGTTTCTATGTATCTTTTGATCTCTCCTCTAATTTCTTCTTTGACCCAGTCATTCTTTAAAAGTATGTTGTTTAATCTCCATGTATTTGTGTATTTTCCTGCATTCTTTTTGCAGTTGATGTCCAATTTCAAAGCCTTGTGATTAGAGAATATGCTTGGTATGATTTCAATCTTCTTAAATTTGCTGAGGCTGATTTTATGTGCCAATATATGGTCTATCCTTGAGAATGTTCCGTGTACACTAGAAAAAAATGTATAGTCTGATGTTTTAAGATGAAGTGCTCTATATATGTCAATTATGTCCATTTCATCGAATGTGTCATTTAGGGCTGCTATTTCGTTATTTATTTTCTGTTTGGATGATCTATCCATAGCTGCCAATGATGCATTTAAGTCCCCTAGTATAATTGTGTTTTGGTCAATTTCTCCCTTTAGTTCTGTTAGTACTTGCTTGGTATATTTCAGTGCTCCCTGACTGGGGGCTTAAATATTGATGACTGTTATGTCTTCTTGTTGTATAGTCCCCTTTACCATTGTGAAATGTCCATCTTTGTCTCTTGTTATCTTTTTCACCCAGAAGTCTGTTTTATCTGATATCATTATGGCTACACCTGATTTTCTCTGGATACCATTTGCTTGGAGTGTCAATTTCTGCCCTTTCACTTTGAGTCTATGCTTGTCCTTGTAGCTGAGATGTGTCTCTTGGAGACAGCATATGGTTGGGTTTAGTTTTTTTTATCCAATCTGCTACTCAGTGCCTTTTTATTGGTGAGTTCAGTCCATTTACATTTAGGGTGATTATTGATATGTGAGGATTTCCGGTCATTCTATCTTTAGTTTTCTGGTAAGGCCGTGTCTCCATTGTTTCTTTGCCTTTTTGTTGTTGTCTATTATTTCTGTGTGGTGGTATTCTATGATATTTCCCTCTGTTTCTTCTTTTATTACAGTATATATTTCAGTCCTGGATTTTTTTTTGAGTGGTTACCCTTAAGTTTATGTAAAAGAAAGTTTGATATTTCGAGTATTCCATTTTCTTTAGCACGCTTACTTTCTCCATTCCCATATTCCGGCTTAGGCCTTTACTCTCCCCCTTTTTGAGTTGTGGTTGCCACAAATTGTCCCTGTTGATGGTGGTCGAATAGCCTCCTTTAGTATTTCTTGTAGTGCAGGTCGTGTATTAGAAAATTCCCTCAGCTTCTGTATGTCTGAAAAGGTCTTTATTCTTCCTTCATATCTAAAGGATGTCTTTGCTGGGTATATTATTCTTGGGTCAAAATTTCTCTCTTTCAATAGTTTGAATATTTGGTTCCACTCTCTCCTGGCTTGTAGAGTTTCTTCTGAAAAATCTGATGATAATCTAATGGGCTTTCCTTTGTAGGTTACCGTCTTCTTTTCCCTGGCTGCCTTGAGGATTGTTTCTTTGTCATTGATTTTTGACAGCTTGAATACAGTGTGCCTTGGAGATGTCCTGTTGGCGTTGAGGTAATTAGGTGTTCTGTTTGCTTCTTGGATTCAAGGATCCAGTTCTGTCCACAAGTTTGGGAATTTCTCATCAACAATGTTTTGAATATATCCTCTGTTCCCTTCTCTCTTTTTTCTCCTTCTGGTATGCTCATTATTCTTACATTGCTGTTTCTGTGGAGTCAGAAAGTTCTTGTAGAGTTCTTTCATTTCTTTTAAGTCTCAAGTCTCTTTCTTCTTCCATCTGTGTAATTTCCAGGTTTCTATCTTCGATGTCACTGATTCTTTCCTCCATCTGGTCAACTCTACTACCTAAGCTGGTTATTTCATTCTTTTTTTTTTAAATTTATTTTTAAAATTTATTGGGGTGACAATTGTTAGTAAAATTACATAGATTTCAGGTGTACAATTCTGTATTACATCACCTATAAATCCCATTGTGTGTTCACCACCCAGTTTCTTCTATTGAGTTCTTAATCTGCAGAAATTCTATTTAGTTCTTTTTTAAAATTTCAATCTCTTTCGTAAAATGCTCATGTTGTTCTTTGATTGTGTTTCTGAGTTCATTAAACTGCCTGTCTGTGTTTTCTTGCATCTCATTGAGTTTTTTTAGAACTGCAATCTTGAATTCTCTGTCATTTAAGTCACATATTTCCATATCTTTAAGTTCCTTTTCTGGAGACTTTTCACTTTCTTTCTGAGCTGTCTTGTTGCCTTGGTTATTCATGGCAATTACTGATTTATTATTTCTCTTCCTAGACATCTACAGGAGTGGCTTCTGCAACAGGTTGATAGGAAGAGGTCTTTCTTTTGTTTTCCATTACTTGTTGGTAGAATGTTTTATTTTCTCTCCGACTGCAGCCTTTTTTTTCTCTCTCGCACGGTAGTGCTATGTTTTCTTTGCACTATTCCAACTTCTCACACAATGGGGGCATTCTCTGGGAGACGGGCTTCTCCTCTGTTTATAGTTCGCCTGGGTCACAGGGTGCAGTGTCCGTGTGGGTATGCGGAGAGCTTTGAAGTTCCAAAGCTCTTCCTGCACCAGATTCAGAGCCCGTATGTTTCAGCAGTTCTGTTTACTCCTTCAGGGATCCGCCCAGATAGGTGGGGTCAGGGGCGGGGTGAGTTGTGAGAGGTGGCCCAGAGCAATGGCGGCGACCACCACCACAGCTAGTCCTGCTTCCACAGCTCCCTCCCCTTTGTCGGAACTAGTTGTGCTGCGAATCGGTGTCTGTGGTCCACAGTTCTCAGAACTGCAAATATTCTGTTCTTTTGATCTGACACGGTGTGGGGGCAGAGCCCCAGAAAGTAGTTTCCAGGCTCTCAGCCTCACATAGACAGGTGCTGGCTCAGGTAGTAAATGGCCATCAACTGTGATTGGATGGCCATCAGCTGTGGCTAGTTGGCCGTCAGCTGTAACCAGTGAGCCATTGGCCACTAATATAACTGCTGTGGCTAGGCTAGCAGAGAGAAGAATGGGGGCTGGCAAGGAGATGGTGGCTGGGCTGGCAAGCATGGATGGCGGTTTGCGGACAGTGTGGATCCAGCCTCCAGTGAGAGTATAGTGCCGCCAGAGAGAATATAGTGGTATGACTCCCCCATCTATGGCTCCATGGGTTATCCTTTTTGGCCTCACCATGTCCTTCGTTCTTATGTGGGGAGCGGGAGCAGAGACCCCGCCGGCCGCCCCGCACGACGAATGGTGCAGCGAGCAGGGTCTCCTTCATGACACACGGCTACTGTTCTGCTTCTAGCACCAGGCAGGTGGGGGCAGGGAGAGCTCTGGGAGGGTAGGGAGGGGCCGGCTAGTCTCAGTGCCTAAGGCTCCCTTCTCTGCTCGGCAGTGAGAGCTTAAACCACCATTTTCAGCCTTCTTCCCTCAGTCTTTTCTCTGAGGTCTCTGCCATGAGCGTTGGATTCAGCCATGTTATATGCTGCCCCCTCAGCCCTGTGGGCCATAAGCAGAGCCCTAGCAGTCCGAGTTCTTCCCTCTCCCGCAGCTGCAGTAGTTCCAGGATGCAGCGATCTCGGAGCACTGAGCCAGGTCTGTGTCCTGTGGCTGCGCGGCTCTGTTTCCGCACTTCTCCCTTTCCTCCTCCCTCCACTCGCCTGATTCGCCCACGTTAAGGTTAATTCAGTAGTGGTCCTCTTCGTCTTGCCTGTCTGCTGTGCAGGGAGTCCTTTGTGGAGTTATTGTTGTTTGATTAGTTGTAAATTCCAGGGGAGGTTTATAGAGGCTCACCTCACGCCACCATTTTGATTACCCCCAATAGGGTTTTTAAGGTGTTCTTCCCAGGTATTCCCTGCTGTATTAATCGCAGTGTAATTAAAATCTCAGAGCCCGCCTAGATTAGGAAACCAAGTTTTCTTAACCCATGAAGCCCTAGCCCATGAGGAAATTTTCTGGTGCACTTAGCAGCCATTAATGAAGGACACATAAACTTATTCAACAGATATGTTTTGAACACTACCAATGTGCTGACCCAAGTTGTATCCTTTCATCGGAAAAAAATTCGCTTGATTTTGTGGCTGTTGATGACCAAGATGCTCATAGACTGGTAGGGGAAACAGAAACATTCCCAGTTAATTTAACAGGATAATTTGTTAAGTGCAATCATAGATGTGCTCAGTACTATGCACAGAGGAGAACATGACAGCTGTAGGAAGGACTAGATGGAAGGAATAATGCCTGTTCTAGGTCTTAAAGAATGACAGCCAAACAATAATGCAGAAAAGAACTTATAGGCGGAAAGACAGTGTGAGCAAAGTTACAAAGTACTATGTAGAGGTACCTGGATGGCTGGAGTTGAAAAGCGAAGCAAGAGGTGACGAGATGAGGTGGGAAGGGTGGGCAACAGCCAGATCAGGAGAAGAAATCTCAACTTAAAGATAACCTAAGAAGATAGGAGCCAATTAAGAATTTTAAGCAATGAAGTTATATATTTATGTTTTATATTGACTGGCAGATTTGAGAGGGACAGGGTGGGGGAGGAGGTCAATTTGGAGGATGTGATAATAGACCAGTAAAGCGATGACTTAGATCAAAAAAGGCATAGTGGAGGTGGGGATGGAGAGAAGGGAATGGATTTAATTTAATAAATATTCAGGAGAACTTGGTGGTTGATTAGATATGAGGTTAGGAAAAGAACAATACCAAGAATAATTCCCAGGATTCTAACTTGGGTGAATGGGTAAATTTTTTCTTCTCCATCTAAAATAAAAGGAGCAGATTTGGAAGAGGGAAGTGATCTGGGATACTCTGGTTTGGACATTTTAAACATGAGATACCTGTGGAACAGCTGAGAAGGGATTTCTAGTAGGTAGTTTCTGTATTCACGTATATGAGTGTGAATCTCAGTATGAACTGAAGATATAGATTCGAGAGTTACTACTAAAACAAGAATATGAACAAGACAGAGATTGTGAGATATCCATGAAGGAAACCCACAAAATAGAAAGAGAAAATAAGTACATTATAAGAAGTACCAAGAGAATGTAGTGTCATGGTAGCCCAGTGAAAAAAGAATTTCAGGTAGGAAGGAGTGGAAAATAGTGTGATGTGCATAAATGATGTTGTTCCAGTAAGAACCGAGAAAAAAATCTGGTGGTTTGGTCAGTTTGGATATGCTTCATGGCCTTATTAAGATTTGTGAAAGAACTGGACGTCAGAATGGGGAGGCTTGATTTATAGGACATGAACTTTTTCACAAGTCGATTTTCCTTCTATCCTTCCTCACAGCCCACCTACATGTATGTCTTATTCAGATGACTCCACAATGAATGGTAATGATTCTCCAATTTACCACTACTACTTTTATTACTCTTTTCTGATGCAATCCCAGGCACTAATGATGATTCCTAATCTATCTGATTATAGTTTTGCCATTTATGGAATGATGGCACCTTTCAAACTAGGCTGGCTTTGAAATCTCCCCCTCCTCGTCAGATTGTAGAACAGCTTTCCCATGGCACTCTGGTGACGTTCCTTGCACATGTCTACATAGGCCATGTCGGGAAGGCTCAACCACAGTCTGACACATTCCTTGACAAAATGCCCTGTGATCTTTTCTGGAACATGGCAAAACAGTTTTGTGAGGAGCTATCCCAAGTCCATTTCTCATCTGCCATCCTGCTTCCAGTGAGCCATGGGACTTTCCACCTCACCCTAGCTTCAAATACAATTTCAGACCATAGAACTGTTTAGCTGTAGTTTAGAGTTGGCTCTGCAATGAGAGTGACCCACCACTTGTATCATGTATCATCTGGCTCCTCTGGTTTGGTATCATCCTATGGGACTAAGGGCATGGGTAATTGACAGTATGATGATCTTGCATTGCTGTCTATGTAAATAATAAACTTTCTAAATCCATTTGGGTTGTTTTCCCCTTACTGGTTGAATCTATGGAAGTGTGATAAGCTAAGATAGAAGCTGCCACCATATTGCTGCTTAGGTACTGCTTGACCACTTGGCACAGATCAGATCTAGGAAGTCCATAAATACTCCCAAAAGGAGTGAGCTCTGCTGAACTAGGCCAGTTCAGCCCTGGCCTACTAAATCAGCAGCAGCAGCAGCAGCAGCACAAACTAGATTTCAAATTTGAAAAGACTGTTTACCCTAATCATTGGTGTAAACCCATAATTAATAAAAACTTAGTGTTAATGTTACAGGATAAAAATGCCGAGTTAAACCCTTTCTTCTGAACTGTAACATTATATATTTACAAAACACCTAGATTTTAGGGAATTCCCTCATAGTCAAGATGTTAGGTTCATTTTCATCTGAACATTTAACCGTCTTACTTTATAGTGGCACGTGTGAACTGGCAAAATTGGTGCTACATAAGTTCAGCAGTCCTGTTTATAAGTTAACTGGTACATCTCTATAGATCAAATTTTTTAAAAGTAAGAGTGCTTAAGGTAGGAGACAAATTGATTAATCCTTGGGTAATCATTGACTGCAGAAAAGTAAAAATGGGGAGTGGGAAAGAAAGATTGCTTTCTTTCCCCATAGATTTTGTCTTTTTTCTCAAATGGGTCTTATTTACTTCTAGGAAGATTGGAAAATTAAGGATGCTCATACCAAGTGGAACAAATCAGTTATTCCTACTGACCAAGAACTGTATCCAGAAAAAGAGAGAGGCATGTAAGTTTGCCACTGCTTTTTGACATTGTCTTGATTTTGAAAGGAAACTTAGTTATTTCAGTGTTCTAAGTAATGAAAATATTTTTGTTTGTTTAGTTTCTGTTAGGAACTGTTTCAAACACTTTGTAGCACAATGCAACCTATCATTTATTGATTTTTCAACATGAGCATCTACTTTGTATAGGTCCTGTGCTAAGTACTATAGATACAAAAATGAGTAAAACATGGTTGTCCTCAAATCCTGTAAACAAAACAAAGCATACAAACATATGAATTGACAGAGATATACAAAAGTATTTTGGGTGTATTTCACAATATGAAAATATAAATGCATACCAAATAAATAAATAGGCAACTTTCTAGATTGTAGGATGGCAATGTAATTTGTATGTTATACAATGTTGTGTCTCCATTCATTCAACAGACATTTATTAAATGGTTACTGTGTACTGAGTACCATGGATAAACTAGCAAATATAATGGGTATGTCTCCTGTCCCTATGGAGCTTACAATCCAGTGGGAAACATAAGATACACACACACAAAATAGTCAGCAGAGACCAAATGGTGAGCTTTAGTAATGAAAGTAACAACAAGAACAAATATATATATATATATATATATATATATATATATATATATATACACACACACATATATATACGTATATATACATATACATACATATACATATACATACATATACATATACATATACATATACATATACATATACATATACATATACATATACATATACATATATACAATCATGGAAAGTGCTGGTGTAAAATATACACGGTATAGTGATAGATAGAGTTTCCCGGCGGGAATTCCCACCCATTGTCAGGATTTTTTTTTGCTTTCCCATTCCCGAATCCTGAGATATAAACTTTTCTGTTCTCCGCAATGAACTTTTCTCAGGATTTGGGAATGGGAAAGAGAAAAAAGTTCCTGAGAACAGGCAGGAATTCCCTCCTGGAAACCCTAGTGATAGAGAACAATTGGGGTGAGGGAGAGAGGAAACTCCTTAAGGTGATGCGAGATTTCTTTGAGTGGGTGACATTTAGGCACAGTCTTGAGATATTAGATTGGTGCAAAAGTAATTGTGGTTTCGGACCGTGAATTTTTTTTTTTTAATTGGGGAAGGGGAACAGTACTTTATTGGGGAACAGTGTGTACTTCCAGGACTTTTTTCCAAGTCAAGTTGTTGTCCTTTCAGTCTTAGTTGTGGAGGGCGCAGCTCAACTCCAGGTCCAGTTGTCGTTGCTAGTTGCAGAGGGCACAGCCCACCATCCCTTGCAGGAGTCAAACTGGCAACCTTGTGGTTGAGAGGACACGCTCCAACCAACTGAGCCATCTGGAGCTCAGCGGACCGTGAATTTTAAATCATTATAACTAGGCTCAATCACATCTTTATTAATCAAAATAGGAATCATTACAATCAACACATTTTTACCAATGAGAAATAAGTTTATTTATTCCTGTAGCCTAGAAATCCATGCTTCGGGATTTGAAGGACGCTTCGAAAGCATTTTCTGCATCCTGCTGGTTGTCGAAGCATTTTCCCTGCAAAAAGTTGTCGAAATGCTTGAAGTGGCAGTTGGTTGGCGAGAGGTCAGGTGAATACGGCGAATGAGGCAAAACCTCGTAGCCCGATTCATTCAAGTTTTGAAGCATTGGTTGTGCGACGTGCGGTTGGGCATTTTTGTGGAGAAGAATTGGGCCCTTTCTGTTGACCAATGCCAGCTGCAGGCGTTGCAGTTTTCGGTGCATCTCATCGATTTGCTGAGCATACTTCTCAGATGTAATGATTTCTCCAGGATTCAGAAAGCTGTAGCGGATCAGACTGGCAGCAGACCACCAAACAGTGAGCATTACCTTTTTTGGGTGCAGATTTAGCTTTGGGAAGTGCGTTAGAGTTTCTTTTCGGTCCAACCACTGAGCTGGTCATCAATGGTTGTATAAAATCCACTTTTCGTCACAGGTCACAATCTGATCTAGAAATGGTTTATTGTTGTTGCGTAGAATAAGAAGAAAACACTTCAAAACAATGGTTTTTTAATTTTTATTTTCAGTCAGCTCATGAGGTACCCACTTATCAAGCTTTCTCACCTTTCCAATTTGCTTCAAATGCCGAATGACAGTAGAATGGTCGACACTGAGTTCTTCGGCAACTTCTTGTGTAGTTGTAAGAGGATCAGCTTCGATGATTGCTCTCAATTGGTCGTTGTCAACTTCCAATGGCCGGCCACTATGCTCCTCATCTTCAAGGCTCTTGTTTCATTTGCAAAACTTCTTGAACCAGCACTACACTGTACGTTCATTAGCAGTTCCTCAGCCAAATGCATTGTTGATGTTGCGAGTTGTATCTGTTGCTTTACGGCCCATTTTGAACTCAAATAAGAAAATTGCTCAAATTTGCTTTTTGTCTAATGTCATTTCCATAGTCTAAAATAAATATAAAATAAACAGCAAGTAATAAGTCATTAACAAAGAAACATAAAGCGAGATATGTGCATCAAAATGATGTATAACATAACCACATTTGTTTAAGAATGTATTCCATTATCAAATGGCAGATTTCAACAATGCAAAAACCAGAATTACGTTTGCACCAACCTAATATAAGAAAACTATACGGAGGCAAAGATCAGAAATAGCCCGTTCAAGGAAGAAGTAAAAGCATGTGTGAAGTCACTGGAGCTATAGTTTGAGGTGATTGAGGAACAGAAAGGAAATCATTGTGGCTGAAACATTGTGAATGGGTGAGAGCATGAAAGAGGCTGTAGTTGGAAAAAATAGGTCTTGTAAGTCCATGTGGTAACTGGCTTAGAGTGCAGTGAAAAGCCATTAAGACTTGTACGCTGGTCAGAAACATGATTTGTTTTACATTTATAAATTAAGCACAGGGACTTTCACTCTACTTCTAGAAAGATAAAGTAGAGATACCTTTCCCTATTCCTCCCACTAAATACAACTAAAAACCCTGCACATTATATGTAAAATAAACATAAGAAGACTTTGAAAAACAGAGAGAAGAAGGCAGACCAGCAAGGGAAATTAGACCCAAGGAATGACATAGTAGTGAGTTCTCCAGTTTTTTTATTTTTGCCTCATATATCACAGACTTAGAGCTGAAGAAGCTAGAAACCTGGAAACACCGAGGACACAGACCAAAAAGTCCCAAGAAAAGCCTCCTCTCTCTAGCTAAGTGACCAGGAAATAGGCAACCTAGCAAAGCAGAAAACATTGAGATAATAATGTTTATTATTATCTCTAAATAACTCTACTCCTGCAAAACACCACAGAAAAAACTGAAGCGCAACCCACACTTATGCCTGCAAAGGCACAGTAAGGAACCTAGACTTCTATTTTTGCCAGGCTGTAGCAAGGCACTCCAGCACCTCTGCCCTGCTGGTGTCAGAGAAAGCCAAGAGGGAACAGAGATTTTCATCCTTGCCAGGCAGTAAAACCATCCCCCCTTCCAGTGTCAGTGGAGCCTGGATTGCTACCTCTACCCAGCAGTAATTGGAGTATCTCTTTCCCCTCTGGAGTGGTGTCAATGGAATCCTTGTGGAGAGTCAAGACTTTGATCACTGCCTAGCAATAATGAAACCACCTCCCACCCCATAATGTCAGCAGAGACCAAATGGTGAGCTTAACTAATGAAACACTCCTACCTCTCCCATCCTGGGAGGTATTAGTGGAAACCTATAGGAAAGTCAGAACTCCAATCATGGCAGCAGTAATGAGAAGCCCCACTTTCAGGTGTCAATGAAGGCTAAGTAGGGAACCTGGACTTTACCATGCCTGACAGAGGGAAGGCGCACCCCCACCTCCTCGGCTAGAGTGGTGCCACAACTAAAAGAGAAGGTTTACAAAAGATCTATAGGCTCATAACATAATACCCTAAATGCTCAGATTTCAATTGAAATTCATTGATATACTAAGAACCAGGAAGATCTCAAACTGATTGAAAAAAGACAATAAATGGATGCCAATAACAAGATGACAGAGATGTTAGAATTATCTGACAAAGATTTTAAAGCAGCCATTATAAAAACTGCTTCAATCAACAATTACAAAATTACTTGAAATGTATGAAAAAAACAGAAAATCACAGCAAAGAAATAGAAGACATAAAGAAAAAACAAATGAAATGTAAGAACTCAGAAATATAATAACTGAAATGAAAAACTGAATGTAGAGGATAAACAGCAGAAAGGAGGGGACTGAGGAAAGAATCAGTGAACTGTTAGAATAATAGAAATTACCGAATCTTAACAAAAAAGAGGAAATAGACTTAAAAAAAAAAAAAAGAACACAGCTTTAAGGACCTGTGGCATAAAAACAAAAGATCTAACATTTATGTCATTGATATCCTATAGCAGGGGTGTCCAAACTTTTTTCAACGTTTTTCACCAAGGGCCATATGTGGTAAAATACACAAACAGCCGAGCCACTCACTTGAGGTGAAGTACGTATTGCCTCACCTGGTTTATTTAAGTAAACTAAATATATTTTGGGAATTTACTGAGGGCCAATTAACAATGGATCATAGGCCGCAGTTGGCCCGCCGGCAGCAGTTTGGACACCCCTGTCCTGTAGGAAAAGACAAAGAAGGCAAGGCTGAAAAAGGATGCAAAGAAATCATGGCTAAAAACTTCCAAATATGGCAAAAGACAGAAGCCTACAAATCCAAGAGGCTGAATGAACTTCAAATAAGATAACCAAACAAATCCATACCAAGGTATGTCATTGTCAAATTTCTGAAAACTGAAAGCAAAGAAAAAAAATCTCAAAAGCGCTGGACAGAAACAATATCTTACCTATAGGGAAAAATAATGTGGGTGATACCTAATTACTTATGAGAAACCATAGAGTCCAGAAGGATGTCAGCAAAATGGTGAACTAGGAAGCTCCCACGTTTTTGTTTCCCAACAGAAACAGAAAAACAATAACAGCAACCAGAAATTTACATGTAAGAAAATGTATTTGGGTCCTTACCTTATACCATATACAAAAGCTAACTCAAAATGGGTAAAAGACAGATGTAAGAGCTAAAACTATAAAACTCTTAAAGAAAACAATGGAGACAATCTCTATGACATTGAATTTGGCAATGATATATATGACAACAAAGGCAAAGGCAATGAACAAAAAAAAATAGGTAAATCAAACTTCATCGAAATTATAAACTTTTGTGTATTAAAGGACATTATCAAAATAGTGAAAAGGCAACCCACAGAATGGGAGAAAATATTTACAAATCATGTATCTGATTGGAAATTAATATCTAGAATATATAAAGAGTTCCTACAACTTAAGAACAAAAAAATACACACTCTATCCTATAGGACTTGAACAGACATTTCTCTCAAGAAGATATACAAATGACCAAAAAGACATGAAAAAATGTTCACAATCACTAATCATTAAAGAAATGCAAATGAAAGTACAATGAGATACCATTTCATACTCATTAGGTTAGCTACTAAGGAAAAAAACAGAAAATACAAGGATTGCTAAAGATATGGATAAATTAGAACTTTTGCTCATTGATGGTGGGAATGTAAAATGGTGCAGCCACTGTGGAAAATGGTTTGGAAATTCCTCAAAAAAAATTAAAAAAAGAATTACCATATGATTTAGCAATTCAACTTTTAAGTCTATACCCAAACAAATTGAAAGCAGGGACTCAATCAGATACTTGTACACTAGTGTTCATAGCAACATTATTCAAAACAGCCAAAAGTTGGAAACAATCCAAATGTCCATCAACAGATGAATGTATAAACAAAATGTGTATGTATACAATGGAATTTTATTCAGCTTTCAAAAGAATTGGAGTTCTGACACATGCTACAAACATGGATGAACCTGGAAAACACTATGCTAAGTGAAATAAGCCAGACACCAAAAGACAACTATTATATGATTCCACTTATATGAGGTACCTAGAATAGGTAAATTCATAGAAACAGGAAGTAGAATAGTGGTTACTAGGGACTGGGAAAGGGGAGAATGGGGAGTTATTGTCTAATGGATAAAGTTTGGATATGGATAGTGTTGTACAACATTGTTACTAAGGTACAACTTAATACCACTAAATTTTATACTTAAAATGATTAAAATGGTAAACTTTATTTTATGTCTATTTTATCATAATAAAAAAATACTAAAAGAAGGCAACCCCCCAAAAAAACCCATAGAGTCCAGAAAAAAGTGGCACATTTTTCAAGTGCTGAAAGAAAAAAAAAAAGAACTGTCAACCCAGAATTCTATATTCAATAAAAATATCCTGCAAGAATGAAAGGTAAATCAACATATCCTCAGATGAAAGAAAACTAAGAAATTTTGCCAGCAGATCTACCCTAAAAGAATGATTAAAGGAAGTGTTTTTTTTTATTTATTAAAGCTTATTGGGATGACAATTGTTAGTAAAGTTATTAATACATAGGTTTCAGGTGTACAATTTTGTAATACAGGAAGTTTTCTAAATAGAAAGAAAATGATAGAAGATGGAATGGTAGAACCTCCAGAAGGAAGAAAGAATATGAGAAGCAAAAATATGGGTAAATATAATATAGACTTCCCTTGTCCTCTTGAGTTTTCTAAATTATGGCTGATGGTTGAAACAAAAATTATAACTATCTGATATAGTTCTCAATGTATGTAGAAAAAATACACACACACACACACACACACACACACACACACACACACATACACACACACGCAGAGGGTGCCAAAAAATGTATACACATTTTAAGAAACTAAAAAACTATTAAAATTGTAATACTCAATATATACCGATAACAAAAGATGAGTACAAATCACATTTGACCTCTGCAATTACAAGAGGTGTTCAAAGTGGTTACCATCAGCATCTAGACACTTCTGATTATGGCGAACTACTGCTTAAGCAACGTTGACCAAAGTGTCCACTTGTATACATATTTTTGGCACCCCTGGTATGTATATGTATATGTATATATGTGTTTATATATATATATATATATATATATATATATATATATATATATATATGTATATGTATATATATACACATATATATGTATATATATACATATACATATACATATATATATCTATATGTATGTATATATATATATATATATATATATATATATGACTGTATAGTATAAATTGGGCAGAGTAAAGTCATATGAAGAGGGGTAAGGTTTCTAAACTTTAATTAAACTGGTAAAATGATGATACCAGTAACCTGTAATGTTATGTATATATAATGTAATACCTAGAATAAACTATACAAGAGATATACTCAAAAACACTATGGATAAAATGAAATTCTAAAACATATTCAAGTAACCCACAGGAAAACAGGAAAAAAAACAGAAATGAAAAACAGAAACAAACAGAAAACAAAAAATAAAATGGCAGACTTAAGCTCCAACATAATGGCAATTACCTTAAACATAATTGTCCTAAGTACACCAATTGAAAGACAGAGATTTGCAGAGTGAATTAAAAAACATGACCCAAATATATGCTGTCTACAAGAAACTCCAAATATCACAATGTAGGCAGGTTGAAAGTAAAACGGTGGAAAAATATATTTTGAGCAAACGTTAATTTAAAAAAGCAGGAGTAGCTATATTAATGTCAGATAAAGTAGACTTCAAGGAGGGAAGAAAACTAAAGGGGAAAATAGAAGTGCTGGTATACTCATCTTACATGGCAGAGAGTCAAGGGATACTTTACATAGTTGATAGAAAAGGAAATAAACACCTAAATACATATTTTTAAAGTTACAATGGTGAGCAATACAGAAAGTAAAAACAATCACTTTGGGGGAATGAATGAAGCAGTAGAGGTATGGTCTAAATTAGTTAAGTCCTCTTCTGCCTGGCAGAAAGTCCATGGTAATGTCCTAAATTAACCAATCTATGAATAGTGACATTCAGCTTAAATGAGATAAAATGGGAGTACTTAAGAGTGGGGCAGAGGACTATGGTTTTCTCACTTAAGTTTTTCTTTACAATTTATTAAAGCTTGTGCATGTATTACTTTAGTAAACATTTTTTATTACAATACTTGTCTTCTTTTAATCTTTTAAAAATTGAGATATACTGTATAATTCACCCCTTTAAAGTATACAATTCAGTCTTTCTTTCTATATTCACAAAGTTGTGCAACCATCATCACTATCTAATTTAAGTATATTTTCATCACCTCCAAAAGAAACTTCATACTTATAAGCAGTCACCCCCTCCTTATTCCCTCCCTCCCCTAACCCCTGGCAACCACTAATGTGTTTTCTGTCTTTATGAATTGGCCTGTTCTGGACATTTCACATAAATAGAATCATACAATATGTGGTCTTTTGTGTCTGGCCTTTTTCACTTAGCATGTCTTTAAAGTTCAACCATGTTGTAGCATGTATCAGTACTTCATTCCTTTTGATGGCCAAGTAATATTCTATTGTATAGACATACCACATTTTCTTTCTTTTTTATTAGTTTCAGGTGCACAGAACATCATAATGATTAGACATTTATATACCTCACAAAGTGATAACCCCAATAAATCTATTACCCATCTGACACTACATGTAGTTATCACAATATTATTGACTATTTTCCCTATGTTGTACTATATATCTCTATGACTATTTTTTAAAAAATTATAATTGGCATTCAATATTATTTTATATTAGTTTCAGGTGAATTGCATAGTGATTAGACATTTATATAATTTACAAAGTAATCCCCCCAATAAATCTAATACCTATCTGACATTATACATAGATTTTATAATAGTAGTGACTATATTTCCTATATTGTATTTCACATCCCCATGATTCTTTTGTAACTACCAATTTGTACTTCTTAATTCCTTCACCTTTCTCAGCCCCCTAATCCCTGTCCCATCTAGTAATCATCAGTTTGTTTTCTGTATCTATGAGCCTATTTGTTTTGTTTGTTTCTTTATGTTGTTCTTTAGATTCCACATGTAAGTGAGATCATATGGTATTTGTCTTTCTCAGTCTGACTTATTTCACTTAGCATAATACCTCCTGGGTCCATTCATAGTGTCACAAATTGTAAGATTTCATCCTTTTTATGGCTGAGTAATATTCCACTGTATATACACAATTTATACCACACATATGTACCACAATTTCTTTATCCAATCGTCTATCAATGGGTATTTCAGTTGTTTCCATTATTTCAGTAAACATTTTAAAAAATATTTTAAATAAGTCGAGAAGTCTCTACTGTGACTGACTAGAGCATAAACACTGAAATCCTTTGCATGGTGGTCAAAATCACTTATGGGCAGACTTCAACCTAGCTTTACCTCTATTTCTAGCCATTCTTCAGAACACTTTGTTTTAGCCACATAAAAAAACTCAGTCTTGCTTCTCTTGTTTTCTTCCTCAAGTACCCTGCTCACCCATCAAGACCCTACTGAAATATAACTTCCTCTATGGAGCCTTTCCCACATCAATCACCCTCCACTTCCAAGGGTAGAATTATCTCTTTTCCAGTCCATTTTGTTTTTATTTATTTTTTATATGCAATGGGTATACAATACACCTTTTGAGTTCTAGTAAGTAAATAGAAACACATTCTGGGAATTCAAAAAGGAAAGCATTTCACATATTCACAGGGAAAAAGTGAAAGAATTGTGCCTATAATAAGAAAATATAAGGACAACCACATTAAAAAGAAGGGACATTTGTTAGTAGGAAAGTGCAGTCTGTCCCCCTGGCAATTTAATGTAGCACATTTCATGACAACTCCTCCTCTCTCCCTGACTTCATGACTATTCACCATATGTCTTCAAGTCAGAAATCTTATTTTTAGAACAATATATTATTTCTAAGCTTTACTGAAGCAGCAAATCTTTTCTAGTTAGAGATATACTTTTCCCCATGTCATACAACTTTAAGTTAACCCAATTTTCATGGGATTTGGAATGTGATAGAAGAAACAGAAATCAGTTGATAATGAGACTTTGACAGTATTTTCTTGATTCCCAAGCAAATAACTTTTTACAAAAGTCCTGTGATGAAGGCATAATCACCAAGCCTTTTCCCTCTGACATGTGGCCACTTCTAATATTCTCCAAAAGCAATCTTATATTTTGGTTTATTTCATGGCCAATTATGGCTATTAAGAGAAAGGGTGTATTATTTTTATTTTTATTTTGTTAAAAAACAAGATTGGACCAAGTAAATTTTAAAGATCATATTGGCTTTTTTCAGTGATTCATGAATAGGGCAGCATCCCATCTAGTAGGTAGAAAGGAGCTCCGAAAAACTTTTCAAAATGAAAGACTTCTTTCAGGCAGAAGTGGGTAGGACAAGGAAGTTATACTAGCAAAGAGCTTATTGTTTGTGGCAAGGTCACCTTTCTTTAGTGGACAGCAGGAGCCTATTGTCTTCTTTTTAAAAATTTGAATGTGTCCAGATTTTTAAAGTGGTATCAAGGGTTGGTTGTTCTGATACAATGATTCTTGTGGAACCAGATGTCTGGAAATATGGAAGTAACAATTTGAGGCTTTCCATCTACTTAATTATTAATTTGAATGTGTAAATTCAAAAGGCAAAGTTAAGGATGTTCTCAGTAGCAACCTTAATTTTTATTGAAGTATATATATCCTCATCAAAATTATCTCATAGAGTAGCTGCATAATTATATTATTACAACTTATATGAAAAGAAATTTGATATAAAATTATAAGAAAAATCATAAGCTTGACGGAACATATAAAATTGTAAAGCTATATGACATACTTAGAAAGAGAACTAAATTAGGAGTGAGAAGAGTTGATCCTTCTGTCTAAACTTCAAGTTCAAGGCCCTGTAATATTGATAAATCAGATAATCCTACTAATCCTCAGGAATTTCATCTGCAATATGGTGATTCCTAATTGGAATTATCAGGCTCAAATGAGAAAGTGTATTCAAAATCACTGTAAAGTATACAAATGTAAGCTAATGTTGTTCAAACTGCATAGAATTCATGGCATAATCTTCTAAATGTTCTCAAAATTGACAATCCCTTTTTTCTTTTGAGAAAACTTTGGTAGTCAAAATTCATGACTGGGCGTTTCTAGTTCTTTTCCAATTGGGGCTTTTGTTGCTTTTGACTTGTTGATAATTTCCTCCTTGAAATTCCTTCCATGATACTATTTCTCTTAACACTTTCTCTGTTCTCCTCTTAACTCTACTCTCATGGTTTCAATGGCCTAAACATCATGGAAGGATACATATATATTTAACTCTTATAATACAGTTCCAATCAGATGCCTTAGCATCATTTCAAATTCCACATGTCTCTTTACACTCTTCTTATCCTTTCCCCAAATCTCTTGTTAAAATTCATTCTGTAACTCCTTTGCAAACAGTACAATCACTTATTTGCCATTAGAAACCTGGGAGTTGACAAACAAGATGGCGCAGTAGGTAAATGCTAATCTACAAAATAGCCATTATTGAGAATTGCCTAAAATCAAGCTAAACTGAAGCCTTTCAACTAAGGACATGCAGAAGAAGCCACCTCCAGACTGGTAGGAAGGTCAGAGATGTGGAATGGGCTGGTCCCACACCCATGTGTAGCCATTAAAGATTGGGAGGGCAGTTTGGGCTGTGGGGGTCCCTTCTCATCCCATAGAAGGGTGAGAGATCCCAGACCCACTCCAGCCCAGGGTTCTAGTGCTGGGGAGAAAAGTCTCCATAATTCCTGGCTGTGAAAACAAGCAGAGATTGTGACTGAGACTGAGTGCAGCTGCACTCACTGGTGCTCCTCTTAAAGGGACCGCATGTGGACTTAGCAACAGAATCACTTGCTCTGAGCTCCAGTGCTGGGGTAGCAGCTGAAAAGATGGCAGGGACAAAAGGTGGGGAATTGAGTTGTCTGACTTGGGATGGGGTCTGGAGGGGCAACTTTCTTCTGGACAGAGAAACTGGCAGACGCTGTTGTTTCTTTGTTGAACCCTCTCACTTCCCAGCGCACAAACACAGGTGGCCAGACACCATATCTGAGTCTCCACAGTTCATTCGCCACGCCCTGGTGATTTGAGACCTGGCCCTGCCCAACTTGGACACACCCAGGCTGCTTTCGATAGATTTTTCATGCAGATCACCTGCCTTGGCTCAAGCTGCAGACTTTCCTAGATTCTCAAAGGTTCGCAGAACCCAGACAAACAGCATCTGGCTCGAGTGTGTCCTGTGCCTCTGGCTGAGCAGCCCTAACCCGGCACAAGCGGCAGCTGGCCTAGGTTCTCGACTTGGCCTCTCAAGGCGCTTTCAAGGACAGCACTGGTGGCAGCCATCTGCAGATTTCTTTCTGGCTCCCGCTGAGTGGCCCTGGGTGGGGCTTGGGCTGTGGCTGAACTTGACCTACAGTGGATCCCCTCCAACGTGGTCCTGTGGCTGGCACCCCCAGTGTCCAGCTTCTAAATGAGCTGGAGCCATAGGGTCAGCCCCTGCACAACAACTCTTCCACTGTAGTCATGGCCAGTGCTCACAACTAGTGAGCCCAAGAGTCAGTCCCTCCCATTGATATGCAATTATCAATCAAGGCTCAACTACAAGAGGAGGGCACACACAACACACAAAAGGGACACACCTGGAGTGTATGGCTCAGGTGACCAGAAAGACTGTGCCACTGAACCCCACAGCATGCCTACTACATAAGACCATTCTACTAAGATCGGAAAACATAGCAGCTCTACCTAATACGTAGAAACAAACACAGGGAGGCAGCCAAAATGGGGAGGCAGAGAAACATGTCCCAAATTAAAGAACAGAACAAAGCTCCAGAAAAAGAACTAAGCAAAACGGAGACACAGAGTTCCAAACACTGGTTATAAGAATGCTCAGTGCTCTCAGGGAGAACTTCAACAGAGAGATAGGAAGTATAATAATGGAGATGAAAACTATAAAAAAGAATGAGTCAGAAATAAAGGATACAATAACGGAAATGAAGAATATATTACAGGTGGGCCGGCCTGGTGGCTCAGGTGGTTGGAGCACCGTGCTCCTAAACGCCGATGTTGCCGGTTCGATTCCCACATGGGCCAGTGAGCTGCACCCTCTACAGCTAAGATTGTGAACAACAGCTCTCCCTGGAGTTGGGCTGCCGTGAGTAACTGGAGGTTGGCGTAAGTTGCTGCGAGCTGCCATGGGCTGCTGTGAGTGGCCAACCGACAACTGGTGACTGACTGCCTCAGCTGGAGGGAGCACAAGGCTCATAATACCAGATGGGCAAGGGAGCTGTGTCCTACACAACTAGACTGAGAAACAACGGCTTGAACCGGAGTTGGGGGGGCGAAGAAGGAGGAAAAAGAAGAATATATTACAGGAATTTAGCAGTAGATTAGGTGAAGCAGAGAATCCAACCAGTGATGTAGAAGATACAGTAATAGAAAACACCCAACCAGAACAGCAAAAAGAAAAAAGAATCCAAAAAATTGAGGAGAGTTTAAGGGGCTTCCAGGACAATATCAAGCATACCAACATTCACATTGTAAAGGTACCAGAAGGAGAAGAGAGAAAGCAAGAAACTTAAAACCTATTTGAGGAAATAATGACAGAACACTTCCCTAACCTGATGAAGGAAATAGACATTTAAGCCCGGGAAGCACATAGAGTCCCAAACAAGATGAACCCAAAGAGGCCAACACCGAGACACATCATAATTAAAATGTCAAAGGTTAAACACAAAGAGAGAATTTTGAAAGCAGCAAGAGAAAAACAGTTAGTTGCTTACAAGGGAGCCCCCATCAGACTGTCAGCTGATTTCTCAATGGAAACTTTGCAGGCCAGAAGAGATTGACAGGAAATATTCAAAGTGATGAAAAACAAGGACCTACAACAAAGATCACTCTACTCAGCGAAGCTATCATTTAGAATTGAAGGATAAAAAGCTTCCCAGACAAGAAAAAGCTGAAGGAGTTCATCACCATCTAACCAGTATTACAAGGAATCTTAGAGGGTCTTCTTTAAGATGGGAGGGAGGTTGAGGATGGGTAAAGGGGAAAAGATTCAGAAGTATAAATTGGTTATTATACAGTACTCATGGGGATGTAGGGTATAACATAAGGAATATACTCAATAATATTGTAACAACTAGGTATGGTGCCAGACAGGTACTAGATCTATAAGGGTGATAGTTGGGAATGGGGTTGGGGGCAGGTTGAAAAAGGTGAAGGCATTAAGAAATACAAATTGGTAATTAATACAGTATGGGGTATATAATCAGCAATGTTGTAAAGATCATGTAGGGTGCCAGATGGGCACTGGACTTATCAGGGGGATCATGTCATAGACTGTGTAGATGCCTGACCAATGCACTGTACACCTGAAGCTGATGTAGAATAATATTGAATGTCAACTATAACTAAATATATAGGTAGATATAATCACGGGATGTGGACTACAACATAGGGAAGATAGTCGATGGTATTGTAACAGTTATATAAGATGTCAGAGCAGTAGTAACTTGAGGGGTGGGCTATCACTTTATGAGGGGTTTAAATGTCTAACTATTACGTTGCTTTGTACATTTGAAACTAATAAAAGAAAAAAAGAAAAAAGAAAAAGAAAAAAAGAAACCTGTGTCTCCCTCATAGCTCACATTTCATTAATTACCAAACCCTGCTAAATATTTGTAGAACTCACTCCCTTTTTCTTCAAGCTCAAGCCCTCAGTATTTCACCTAGATTATTGTAATACAGTCTTGCTTTCCTTATCATCAATAGTATACTCCTCAAATCCATCCTCATCCCAATTGAAATGATCTATCTAAAATGCAAATCTAACCTTTTTGTTGCTTTGCTTAAATCTCAAGTGTTCCCTTTACTTCCAAATTGCATGATATGGAAATTTTGGCCCTCTGTTATCTAGCTACTGCTTGCCCTTTGTGCCATCTTCCACTCCTTTCTTCACTATGCTTCAGTGACACATAAATGTTTACATTTCCTCCTATACACCATGTTCTTTCTTTTATCTTTTTGCTCAAACCATCTTTTCTGCCTATATACTACTCAGCTTAGGAAATCTTCCCTGAGCCCCCTGGGTTGGAATAAGTGCATTCCCTCTGCTGTCTCATAATACCCTGTGGTATAAGTTCTGTCTTCCATGCTAGAAATCTGTTTGATCAACTTGATTGTGTCGTATTTTAAGACTTGGATTTATCTCTCATTCTTCTTGTATCCACAACATTTAGTACACAACCTGCTATTCAGTAAGTCTTTATCAAATGAATTTAATGAATGGTTGTTGATTTTACTTCTGTGAAGCTTCTCTCATCAAAGTAACTGACCTCTTAACAACTTTATTCTATGATAGGTCTCATTTCTTGGACATTAAAGAGTATAAAGCATGATACACTGGTTTTGAAATTAAGCTTGTGAAAAACCACCATTCGAAATGACAATAAGGGCAAGAGCTAAATTAAGATATTTTCACCTTCTATGTTTTCCAAAATCTTTGTTTAGCAGTCTGGTCAAATAACTGATATTGCTCCATTGGTAATAGAGCTGTTCTGAAACTTAGGTGATCCACTGTACAAACCAACATTTATTGAGCATATTATCTAGTAACTGAGAATATAAAGATAAACAAGATTAACCCTCAGAGGAGCTCACACTTTCCAGGGAACTAAAGAAAAATGAACAAATAATTGGGAGAGTGTCTTATTTTGGCCATGGGGCAGGGAGACAGAGTTGATGGATTTTTTTTCTTTTGTATGCCTGTTCAGCATCAATCTGTTTCTAGCTAGACTCACTATAACAAATCAGTCCATTTGGTCAAGAGGAGCAAGTCTGTGGTTAAGAAAAATTTGTAAACTGGGAAAACAAAAACAAACGAACAAACAAAACACAAAACAAAAGCACAAGCCAAAAATAAAAACAAACAAATAACCAAAAACAAAAATCAACTTGAGAGTGCATGCCTTACAGATGAGTCAATAACATCACCTTTCTAGATGAATGACAGTTCCTGATTCACCAGGGGTTGCAGTGGTAAAGAAGTACTTGCTTTACTACTAAAGGTCCTAAATTAAACTACTGATAATAGTCACTGGTTTGAATTATTTGGGAGTATGAGTTGTTTCCTAGGATTGAAACAGTCATCATAAACTCTGTGTGGAAGAAATACAGAAGATGGATAATTCTTCCACTCTCTTTTTTAAAAAGACAATTATTCAGTTCTGTCACCAGGCATCAAATTTATCTTTCAATTAGGTCAAGTTGTCTCTGCAGAGCAATCAAAACACACATTCGTTCATTTTGCCAATAAACTGGTAGACCAGTTACATAATATTTTCATCTTCTACTCTCCTGTTTTAATCTGAAGAAAAAATTATTATAAACCAGACAATTGTTTTCCAATAAAAAATACTTCTTTAAACCATATCATTTATGCAAAGTTAAACAGTCTGTCTTCATTAAACAGGCAATTTGATTTGCGATGTGATATTTTTTTAATAGATCGAGCAACTAAGTTGGACTTTTTCATTAGCTAGTTCCAAATAAAACTCCCAGGATTCTTTAAAAGCCTACGTCTCTTCTATATATGCCGTGCATAATAAAATTTTTATGATATCTCTTTTTAAGAAAAGGAAAGTTTAGTTCTGGTAACCACTGAGCTCCCTTACCTCCTATGTATAAAAGTTAGCATTAAATCCCTGATTGATGCCCAAGTCCAAATACCTATGCCAGTATATCATATTGTGACATATTTCCCCTTCACCTGTCCTGCAAATCATCTGTCTCCTCACCACTTGTTTTAATAACTACTTCTCATTTATAGAATGTATTATGTTTTTCCAAGTGCTCATAATTTTTCGACAAGAAAGAATTTAGAGAATCATATATTTAAAAATACGTTTTAAAATAGATAATATATTCAGATGGTATAAAATTCAAATGGTACTAAAGAGCACATGGTGAAAAGTAACTCTAAAACTTCACCAATTTCCTTCCGTAGAGATAATCATTATTATTAATTTGTTTCCTTCCAGAGAAATGCATGTATAAGCATAGAGATGTAAAAGTACATCATGGAATTTTATTTGTAATATTTTAAATTTAAGAATAATTGGCATGTAATAGCCTGTTGGTTTCAGGTGTACATCATAGTGATGTGATCATTACAAAGTGATCACCACAGTAAGTCTAGTTACCATCTGTAACCATGCAAAGTAATTACAATATTATTGACTATATTTCTTATACTGTACATAATCATGGGATTTTAAAGATAAGCCTTAGAAATAATAAACACCATACCACAGCATCTTTTGTCGTCTGTCTTGTATTATTCAATTGCATATAGAATATTCCTTCCAATAGGCGACCAGCTTCCCAGGAGCAGATACAGTAGTCTTCCTCATCTGCCTATCTTTAATGTTACTTAACATATATTTTTGCCATTATAGGAAATATTTATTCAATTAACATTGGGAGGGTTTTGACCAAAAAATAATATTGTCCAGCAACGTTTGAGGAGGTCAAGTAATTTAAGATAGTGGCTAGATATTTGCCCAGTTCATCATAGATGTAATGATGATACAAGACTGCATTTATAATTGGCATCTGTTTCCTTGTCTCTATTCACACTGCTGCTATCCTATTTCAAGTCCTTATTACCCCTCACTTTAGGTAAGGTATCCTAACAAGCCACCGTCTCTCGATCCTCGACCGCTCCCATAAATTCCCTATACACTGCTGCCAAGTTATTCTCCTAAATCCACAGCTTTAATCATCTTACTTTATAAACCTACTCCTAAATTCCAAGGGCTCCTGCTGTCTACCAATGTAAAGTCCAAAATCCTTTGTACACCAACCCACTTCCAATATGACTTCAAATTACTTTTCTAGTGTTATCTCTAGAACTCATGTGCTCACTTCCGTCAAATTGGACTACTGCATTTCCACCAAACAAAAGTTGGTAAGGTACAGCATTATATGAGAAGATATAATGGATTTTTTCAAGAATATTAATCTCTCTCACAAACAAAGGACATTTCCCTATAATTTGTAGTTTAATTTTTTCATACTCAATGATATAGGCAGCAGAAAGAAAAGTTAACCACTTCAACTGAGATGTACAAAAAATAATGCACAGACCTTCGTTTTCTATACTAGCATGACTTAAGAGACTTATAATTAAGTCAATTCACTTTTTAAAAATAGCATGAATTTCTCTGGCCATAGCATGTTTTATTACAAAGCATTATTCTTGAATAAATGAAACATCTTTTCCCTATGCATATGCACTCAGATATTTGTTGAATTTTACTCCTTTAGGGTTACCGCATTTCTTGTGGACTGTTCTCCAGATTTAAGCATTTCCTTGTAAAGATTTAAAAAGCTGGTCTAGAGAGAATTTAGTTTCAAAACTCAATGAACATTAAACTGGCAAAAGCATTTGTCAATCCAATAGTGAAAGAATGGCACTCATGACGTTTCGCAGATTTCCTTTCACTTTGTCTTAAATTTCTTCGAATTACTAGTGGGGTGATTTTGCTATCCCTGTGAGCTGAGTTACTCTTTAAAACAATGTGCTAAAAGAATTGTCTAATTTACGTGGATTCTAGAAGAGTTCAAAGTTTGTGTCTTCCATTTTCTCTATACAATAATTATATTTAAGTCATTTCTACCTGTCAGATGAACTCAGTGGTGGGAACCTTCAAAAGGACAGGAAGATGTATTTTCATATGCCTGCCCCCTTAATTGGGAGTGGGTCATTTTTCTCCAAATGTCCATATGTCTGTCCATAAACAGTAGAAAGAATAGATAAACATTGGTACATTTATAATTGACATAGTATATGGTGATGAGAATGAACCAGTTATTGTTACACTCAACATGGGTAAATCTCACAAACTACCCAGCAAATATTATAGCGTTGCCAGTAACTTAGAGGCCCGGTAATTCAAAAGTAATTAAAAAGAACTAGTCTTTTGATTCCAACTTTTTAAAAAGATTTTTATCTAAACATAGCTAACATATAGTATTATATTAGTTTCAGGTGTATACCATAGTTATTCAACATTTATATACCTAAAGAAGTGAGCACCATGATTAAGTCCAACAACCATCTGACACTGTAGCACGCTATCACAATATTATTCACTATATTCCCTATGCTTTATTTTACATCCCCATGACTGTTTTGTGACTACTGATTTGCACTTCCTAATCCTTTCACCTTTTTCACCCTGACCCCCAAACCCCTCCCATCTCTCACACTGATACATCTAGTACCCATCTGACAGCATACATAATTATTACATATTATTAACTATATTCCTTATGCTATACCCTACATCCCCAAGACTACTTTTTAACAACCATTTTGTGCTTCCTAATCCCTTCCTTTTTTTTTACCCATCCCCAACCCCCTCCCATATGGTAACAATCAAAATGTTCTCTGTATCAATTAGTTTGTTTCTGTTTTGTTTGTTTATTTTGTTCTTTAGATTTCACATATATGTGAAATCACATTTCATCTGTCTTTCTCTGTCTGACATATTCCACTCAACACAAGCAGATGGCAAGAAATATTCCATTCTCTGCCATGGCCCAGCAATATTCCATTTTATATATGTATATACCAACTACTCTTCATGCATTCATCCATTGGGACACCCAGGCTACCTCCACATCTTGGCCATTGTAAACAATGCTGCAATGAACATGTGGATGCACACATCTGCTCGAAGTAGTGTTTTAGATTTCTTTGAATAAATACCCAGAAGTGGGCTTACTGGGTCCGTCTTTGTCTCTTGTTATAGCCTTTATTTTAAAGTCTGTTTTGTTGGGTATACATATTGCTACCCCAGCTTGTTTTGGTTTTGGGGTGTTTTTTTTTGTTTCCATTTTCATGAAATAACTTTTTCCATCCCTTTACCTTCAGTCTCTGTGTGTCTTTCAATTGGAAGTGAGTCTCTTGTAGGCAGCATATGTCAGGGTCTTGTCTTATTCATTCAGCCACCTTACCTTTTGATTACAGCATTTAATCCATTTACATTTAAAGTAATTATTGATAGATATGTAGTTATGGCTATTTTATTATTCATATTTTTGATTTTTTTTTTCCATCTTAAAGAAATTCCTCTAAGATTCCTTGTAATACTGATATGGTGGTGATGAACTCCTTTAGCTTTTTCTTGTCTGGGAAGCTTCTTATCTGTCCTTTGATTTTAAATGATAGCTTTGCTGGGTATAGTAATCTTGGTTGTAGTACTTTGCTTTTCATCACTGAATATTTCCTGCCAATCCCTTCTGGCCTACAAAGTTTCTGTTGAGAAATCAGCTGACAGTATTATGGGAGCTCCCTTGTAGGAAACTAACTGCTTTTCTCTTGCTGCTTTTAAGATTCTTTCTTTGTCTTTAACCTTCGCCATTTTAATTATGATGTGTCTTGGTGTGGGCCTCTTTGGGTTTATCTTGTTTGGGACTCTCTGCACTTCCTGGGCTTGTATATCTGTTTCCTTTGCCAGGTTAGGGAAGTTTTTCATCATTATTTTTTAAAATAGGTTTTCAATTTTTTGCTATCTTCTTCTTCTGGTACCCCTATGGTGAGAATGTTGGTATGCTTGATGTTGTCCCAGAGGTCCCTTAAACTATCCTCTTTTTTAAGATTCTTTTTTCTTTTTGCTATTCTGTTTGTGTGTTTCCTGCTACCTTGTCTTCTAAATTGCTGATTCAATCCTCTACTTCATGTAATTTCCTGTTGATTCCCTCTAACGTATACTTCATTTTAGTTATTGTATTCTTTATTTCTTACTGGTTCTTTTTTATGTTTTCTATCTCAATTTTTGTGTTCCCTATCTCTTTATTGATGTTCTCCCTGAGATTATTAGCATCCTTATAACCACTCTTTTGAACTCTGCATCTGGTATATTGCTTGTCTCCATTTTGTTTAGTTCTTTTTCTGGCGCTTTGTTCTGTTCTTTCATTTGGGATATGTTTTTTTCTGTTTTCCCATTTTGGCTGCCTCTGTGTGTTTGTTTCTATGTATAAGGTAGGGATACTGTGCCTCCTGGTCTTAGTAGAATGGTCTTATGTAGTAGGTGTCCTGTGGGGCCCAGTGGTGCAGACTCCCTGGTCACCAGAGCCAGGTGCTTCAGGTATGTTTCTTCTGTGGGTTGTGTGTGCCCTCCTGTTGTAGTTGAGCCTTGGTTGCTGTTTGCATGTCAGTGGGAGGGATTAACCCTCAAGCTGATTGGTTGTGAGGACTGGCTGTGACTACAGTGGAGGAGCTGTGGTGCAGGGGCTGACCCTACGGAGCAGGGTTTGCTTTAACAGGGCTCTGGTGCCTGCCCAGTTTGCCCTTTGGGTATGTTGTCCTTGGAGGTGTCCAGGTGATGCTCTGGCTTTGTCCAAAGCTGTCCACTGGATGTGCCAGCTCTGGAGGCTCCTGTTAGGGGACACACTACAAGCCAAGTTCAGGTGCAGCCTGTGCCCTGCATCGGGCTGCCTGGCATGAGCCACAAAGCAATCTTCAAATGGTCGCCAACTGCATTGGGCTTCAAGTTGCCTAGAGAGGCCAAGCAATGAACAAAGGATGGCTGTTGGTAGTGCCTGGCTTGTGGCTGCTCAGCAAGAGGTACAGGACATGCCAAAGCCAGATGCTTTTTGTTTGGAGTTTGTGAACCTTTGAGATTTTAGGAAAGTTCACAGCATGATCAAGACAGGCTGTTCAGAAAAGCCACTGGACATGGCTTGAGTGTGCCTGAAAGTTGGGTGGGGTGGGGTCTCAGGGAATCACCAGGGTGAAGTGGATGAATAGTGTTAGCCAGGTTGATGGAGACTGAGATATGGTGGCTGCTAACATCTGGAACTTGGGAGGGAAGAGGGCTCAACAAAGAAACAATGGCTTCCACCAGCTCCCCTGTCCAGGAAAACACTGCCCCTCTAGCCCTTTACCTGAAGCCAGACAAGTCAGTTCCTCCTCGTATGTCCCTGGCACCTTTTGAGCTTCTGCCCCAGTGCTGGATCTCAGAGTGAGTGAGTCTGTCAGCGAGTAAGTCTGTACATGGTCCCTTTAAGAGGACCAGTCATCCCCCGTCTCAGTCAGCCACAATCCCCTCTGGTTTTCACGACCATAAGTTATGGGGACTTGTCTCCTGGGCACTGGACCCTCGGCTGGGGAGCCTGGTGTGGGGCTGGGACCCTTTGCTCTTCTGGGGGGGGACCACCACAGCTAAGATAGTCCTCCTGATTTTTAATGGTCATGTGCAGGTGTGGGACTAGCCTGTTCAGGGTCTCTGCCCCTCCTTCCAGTCTGGAGGTCTGGAGGTGACATCTTGTGTATGTCCTTAGTTGTAGCACTTCGGTTCACCTAGACTTAAGGTGATTCTCGATGATTGTTCTGTAGTTTAATTGTAATTTTGATGTGGTCATGAGAGGAGGTAAGAACAGCTTTTACCTATTCCATCATCTTGACCAGAAATCTTGATTCCCACTTTTTGAAGTTGGGAAATGCTCTTATTCAAGACTTCCCCTCCACAAAACCATTGGTTTGGAGGGGTTAAAAGAGTGCTTGATGTCCATACAGCTGTCAAGGCAAAAGCTTAAAGTCTCTAGGATCCAGTAAAAACTCTCAGGATGAGGCTGATTTTGACACTAACTTAAATCCCAAGTTTCACTTTGACTTTTATAGAATTTTTCCTTTTGTATCAGCTCACCAGTACACTTAAAAAGATGTTCCTTTTTAGTTGAGAGTTTGATTGGAGTAATTATTTTGCCATCTGACCACCGTGGAAATGCATTCATTCATTCATTCAGGATGATAGCTTTAAGATGGAAAGAAAGTGTCTGTCATAATACAGTTACAGCAATGAAGTCTTCGCATGGTTCTTGTCTCTGTAAGTACTAGCTTGGGTATCAAAGTCACTGATGGAAATGGTCAATCTTGAGATAGGAAATCCCAAGTTTTTTCGTGTGTGTTCTCAGAATTAGGAAGGTAGCCGAAGCCTTTATTCTAAATCATCTGTGTGGTTTTAATAGCTGATTTAAGATTTGGATTCAGTGAACATTTTCTGAGCCAGAAGAAATAGATGCTTAGTGTCATCACAATTTTTGTTTGTATTAATTATTGCTTATTTAAACTCTTTTAGTTTATGATTTACAGTAAGTCAGGCTACCTATTGCCTATCACAAAGTTGGTACATCTCTCAGTGTACTTACAGTCAGTCATATTAAGTCTTATCACTTATTATTTGAGCAGATAGAATATCAAACTATGCAGCCACAAATTCAAATGGTGAGACAGCATAGCTGTGAAATATGAGATATCAACAGAGGAAGACAAATCTGGATCGTAGTGATTAGACATGTAGAAAGGGTTTTGTTTGCTGCTTGATTGTTTGATTGTCTAGGTATGGAATTCCAGGCTGTATTGATTATTTTGAATATGCATAAAAACAATGGGTCTTAGGCTATATCTACCTTCAGTGAGAAATATGATTGTTCATGAGTGAGTACAAATATTTTATTTCTGAAGGGTCAGTAGGTTTACTTTGGGGTACACTTATGACTAAACTAAGCAGTGAAAATAGAGAAAATTTGTAGCTCTGTTTGCTGACTCAAGGCATGCTTTTTGCATAAGTACTAGTTATTTAAGGAGACTAGGTTAGTTAAGGAGACAGAGCTGTGGATAGCAATATGTTCGACATATTTATGGCTAGATTACATTAAATCCTTTTGTTTTGTGCTCTTTTATTTTACTCATCAAGCTTATAATGTATTATCTACTTTTAGACTTTAAAGTCTATGAAGGAGAGCATTTGTTATTGTTTGTGTCTGTAGTTCACTGCCTGTCACATTGCTGAGTTTTGAGTACACACACACACACACACACACACACACACATTTATTTATTTATATTTTAATATTCAGTTGTTATGGCTGAGAGTTGAAGGACAGTGTTTATATACACTGGATGAAGAATGAATTGTTTATCAAGTGTCTCTCACCCCTCTCCAAACACTGCCCCTACCAAGCACTCTTGAAAACAATGAGCATGATCATTCATTTCAAAGGACAAGACAGAATACCCGGTTCTGAATTTTCAATGCTAGGAATGAATTGGCAGTGCCACAGAAAAATCCTCAGCTCTTACATTGAAGGATTCAGTTTTTCAGACCAGCAAAGCAGAAAGTGACTCTAAGCACAAATTGCTTTTCATTTCCAATCCCTAGATCTCTCTCCATAGAATAAAACATTTGAAGAACATACATTTGGCAGCAAAGTAATTGCCATTTGGTTGACAAGGTAATTCCCCTGTCGGGCAAAATTTTAAAGTCAGTTTGTTCTAAAGTAATTTTTAAAAATGCAGACCTGTTAATCTTCTTTATTTAACACATCTGATAATCATCAGCTTCATTTCCCCTCCCGCACCTTGGAGATCTCCTACTTGGACCCCACTGCCCCCTCTTCCTGGTTTGTTGCTTTCTGGGTTTGCTGTCCAGTCCTCTCTTGAAACTTCCCTTTACCATAATCCTGGGAGTTTCCTTCATTCCTCTCGTGTGTGGAGTCACTTCTGTCTTGGAACTCACGTTTTCCTCTTTCTTGGTTTATTCCTCCTTTGGAGGGTGCACATCCGCCAGTAGCTTTTGGAAAAGGGGGACATGAGAGGTACATTTTTTGAGTTCTTCACTGTCTGAAAATGTCTTTATACAACTGTCACATTATATTGGCTTTGTATAGAATTCTAAGTTGGAAATAATTTTCCCTCAGAATTTTGAAGGCAGTGTCTTCTTCTAGTTTCCAGTGTTGTTTTAAGAAGTGCAATGGCATTCTAATTTCCAATCTTTTGTATGTGCACTGTATTTTCTCTCTGGAAGCTTTTGGGGTCATCCTTTTATCTCCAGTTTTCTGAAGTTTTACTATAATATTGCTTTGATGTGGGTCTCTTATTCATTGTGTTGAGCACTTGCTGGGTCCTTGAAGAAGCTTGTGCTCTTTAATTGTGGGAAAATTTTTTGGATTATTTCTTTGATCATTTTTTTCTTCCCTGTTTTCTTTCCTCTCTCTGTATCTCCTAATTCTCAGATAATAGACCTCTAGTGTGGAGTCTAACTTTCTTGTCTTTTGTATTGTCTCTTTATCTTTTTATACTTCATCCCTAGGTTTCCTCAACTCTGTTTGCTAATTCTTCTATTCATATTTTTTCATTAAGTAAATACGATTTTTATCCACAATTCCCAAAGTTAACCTTTAACACGTGCAATTTTATTGTTAAGAGATAGTAACTCTTGTCCAGATACTGTTTATTTTAATCTTACTTCTGATTACAAAAGCAGTACATGCTAGATTTTTAAAAATACCTCAAAGAACACCAGTAATATAAACAGTAGAAACCGAGACTCTCCTATAATTGTATTACCTAGTAAGAAGCCCTTTTAATATTTTTCTATGAAATTTTTAATGTCTGTGTGTGTGCCTGTGTAGTCATACCATGGATACTATTTTGTAACTCACAAAAAATGTCTTGGATATTTTCAGTCTCTGTTTTATTTATTGATTTATTTTATTTTTGTTTTTTATTAAATTTATTGGGGTAACATTTGTTAGTAAAATTATATAGGTTTAAGTGTACAATTCTATAATAAATCATCTATGTTTATTATATAGATATTATATTGCATTGTGTGTTCACCACCCAGAATTAGTTCTCCTTCCATCACCATATATTTGACCCCGCTTTCCCTCTCCAAACCCCTTCCCCACTTACCCTCTGGTAACCACTAAACTGTTACCTGTGTCTATGAGTTTTTGTTTGTCTTGTTCCTTTGTTGCTTTCAGTTTTATATCCTATGTATGAGTGAAGTCATATGGTTCTCGATTTTTTTTTTGTCTGACTTATTTTGCTTAGCATGATAATCTCAAGATCCATCCATGTTGTCACAAATGGCAGTCTTTAATTTTTTTTCTTATAGCCAAGTAGTATTTCATTGTATATATGTACTACATCTTCTTTATCCAATCATCTATCAAAGGACACTTTGGTTGTTTCCATGTCTTGGCCACCATGAATAATGCTGCAATAAACATAGGGGTACATAGATCTTTACAGATAAATATCAAAGTCTCTATTTTTAAAATGGCTGCACAATATTCCATTTTGTGTATGTACCATTATTTATTTATTTTCTTATTGAAGGTTATTTGAGTTTTTGTAATTTTTTGCTAATACAAAAATTCTACAGTGAAAATCCCTATGCGTATATCTTTGTACACTTGTATACTTGTATCTGTGGGATAATTCCCTAGAATTTCCATAACTGGGGTCAATGTTTAAAGTACTTGTTTTTAAGTTTATAGCATACATTTTATAACAATTTAATAGTCACTTTGCTGCTTTAATTGGTATTTAAGGTGTCACAAGAAATGCTTTTTCTTCTGTAATCAGCATTGTGTTTACCCCTGATTTCTTACTATACAACAAGCAGTTGCTATAATTACCATCTTAATTGGTTATGAATCGATTGCAGAGCCTACAGAATGTATATAAATAAAGGTAAAGGCAGATCAAATAAGCCACAGCATGACCTCATTATCCTAATGGCATCAACTTTATTATCAAACATAGGAAGTGTACATATCCCCATTTAGATGCTTCATCAGCCTAGAAATAAAACACAATGCATTGTCAAGAGAATGGGAGTAGGAATTGCCTATTTCCCAGATTGCTCCTAAGGAAAGGATGTGTCAGAAGTTGTGGATCATTTCTTTAGAAAGCTTGCTTTTTTCCAGGGTGTGAAGGCAATACTTATGACCAAAGGCTGTTCTTAATTTCAGAAAATCCTGGTCTATCACAGTGATTTTCAGATAGATGACATCCTATACTCATGTCAGGAACTCCCTGCTAATCTATTTTTCCATTTCTAAAATATGTGTCAAGTGCTAAAGTACTTATAAATATTATTTGAGAAATAACTAATGAACATGATTGTCCAACATGCTGAAAGTATAAAGCTATAGAAATCTAAATAAATTTATAAATAAATACGTTTCTGCTAAATTAAACTTTTTTCTTTTTAGAATGTGTGAAACAATCAACCATCTTGTTTTCCCGAAAATAATACCTAGCCAGACAATCAGCTGTAATGCGTCTTTTGGAGCAAAAATTAATATAAAACCCGGTATTATATTACATTACCTTACATTATATTATATTATATAAGACCTGGTATTATGTTATGTTATGTTATGTTATATTATATTATATTATATTATATTATATTATATTATACCCAGTGTTATGTTATGTTATGTTATATTATGCTATAATATGTAAGACCCAAGCTTATATTATAGTAAAATAAGGCGAGGTCTCATATTAATTTTTGCTCAAAAAGACGCATTAGAGCTGATTGTCTGGCTAGGTCTTATTTTTGGGGAAACACGGCATTTAAAAACATTTCCTCTTCAGCACATAGTGTATTGTAGCATTCAATAAATATTAGGCACTAACTGTCATCGTTATGCATTTATTGTGGCATTTAGAACATGTTTGAGAATAAATAAGTTTAAGAAATTAAAGAAAATTTTCATAATCCCGTTTAATATCTCTTGAGTTATATGTAGTTGGTAACAAATGTTGGAAGAAGAATCATAAGAGATGGTAATGGCTGAAAATGTATGTAGATAGCACAAAACTTATTAATTACAATTATAGTGGATTATTAGGGGAAACTGGGCTTATTTGGGAGTATAGTTCTTACATTTTGAGGATGATGACCCAAAACTGCCCAAATACCCATCTTTCCTCTTGCAGAGAAAAGGTGCTACAGTTTTTTGGGCCTTGGGACTTAACCCTTTGCCTGACCTTTTTTTTTTCCATTTAGAAGAAATGACCCAAATCACAATCATCTCATGGTTATTTGTTACTCTTACTTAATAATCTAAAAAACAAAGGAGTAAAAATTCTTTACTCCTTCCTGACATTTACTTTTTTTTGCTTCTTTCTAGAGCTCAGAGACCCAAGTTTAGGCTCTAGTCTGCTATTAACTTATTCTATTAGTCACTAACTCTCTAGGCTTTACTGTCCTTATCTCTATAATAAAATATTTAAACAAAATAATCACTATGGACTCTTCTAGTTTTATATTTTGAGATTACATAAAGGGCAATCCCTCCACAACCCTTCAATGGCTTTCTACTGCACTAAAAATGAAATCAAAACCTCTTTCCACAGCCTATAAGGCCTTCCATTATCAGCCCTTCCTCCGTCTTCTTCTACTTCCATCTCATGCTGCAATCCTGTGCTCACTCACTACAAGGCAGTCACATCAACTTCCCATCCGTTTAGGGATCAGCTCAAATACTACCTTGTCAGAAAGATTTTCCTTGACTCCTTTATTTAACTTAAGCCACCTCATGGAAGTTACTCGGGCACTATCATATTACTTTTTAAATCTCCTTCAAACTCTATCACAACCAGTTATTAGCTTTGTTTGTTTCTTCTCATGCCAGATTAGGATGTTAGTTCCATGTAGATGGTACCTGGTTTATCTTATTTATTCCTGTATCTTTAGTGCCAGCACAGTTCCTGGCACATAAAAGATGTTAAAAAATACTTGCTAAGTGTTTCTTGTTGGAAAGAGACTGATAAAGGTGGAAATGATATCTGAACCAAGAAGAAGGGGCCAAAAGAGGCTCTATGGTATATTGTGGTGTTTACAATTGTCAATGAAACCCTGTGGTCTACTTATAACAACCACACGGCCAAACAGTCAATCTAAATTGATGTCTTGGGTAGCTCTGGTATAAACCATAGAAGAAATTGCAATATTTGATGGCTCTTTCTCAGGAAGATAGTTCTGTTGAGAGGACTGAGAGTGCCTTAGTGCACTTATAGGTCCCCATTGTTCTCTAACCAGGGCTTTCTTCTTTTACCTCTTCTCATATTAGGCTCCAGAGATAATAATATTAGGAAATATAAACTGAAGTAGACCCTTGAGCAATTTCAGGGAAGAAAGAGTCAGGGTGAGGTTTGGATGATATCAAACATTTTATTACTTAGTTTTTGTTGTTGTTACAACAATGTTAGTGTATAAGGCAAAGAAAAACTACTGGGAAAAAATCCCATAAGTTAGGATTTAATCAAGTGTCTATCTGATTTAACCAAAATCCTAGAAGGAAGTAGTTTAATAACTTTTTTCAAAAGTAATAAAAGCAACTTAATTCATATAAAAAGAATATGTATATTAGAATCTCAGAGGCCTAAGTTTAGGCTCTGCTTTATTAGTTATTTCAATTTATTAGGCCTCCGTGTCCTTATATATAATAATAAAATAAATAAAATGATCACTATAGTCTCTTCCAGTTTAATATTTTGTGGTTTTATGATATGTATCAAGTATTCATATGTGAACCATGATCTTTGCCTTTTAAAAATTTGTCCCTTGAAACTGTATTTTTGAATGAGAAAGTGTAATGTCAGAACTCAGAATGGAGCTAAGTATTTAGAAAAAAAACAGAGATCATATTGTATACGTATTCTTTATAATACTTAACAAGTAGCAGGCACCAATTCTTTGGGTATTATAATTTAATCAAGTCCAAGTTGTGGTTTATTTAGGTACATCCAACCTATCATGTTATAGTACCTTTGGATAAGTAGATTTTCCCCCAAAAGCGTGTCTACTACATTTATAATCTATAACTAAAATAAGACCATAATGTCCCATTTATTGATATGAGAACTAAATGGTCACTGGAGATGGTTGGATAGATTCTCAGGTCTTTTTCCTTTTTTCCTAGAAATCCAATAGGAAGTATTTCATTTCAGTATTGGCTTTGTCACTATCTATGTTTATATGGATAAATATGATTGACTGTTATGAAAATCACATCACAGCTATTTTTTTCTACTTTGAACAAAGTGACCTTTCTCATTCACATTCACCTGCTGTCTCCATGTGTCACAAAGGAATCAACCACCATGTGAGAAATGAGTTATCTATTCAAAGAAAATGCAGCCTGCTAAGACCCATACTTCTTTTACTTAACTCACGTTAGCTTAGAAGTTAAACTATAGTGACGAGGTGGGATTGTTTACTCAGGCAACATATGCAGGTGAATCTTATTTATAATTCTTTATGTAAATAAGTCATGTTAATCAGGAAGCATCACAAAATTAGAATTGCTTTGTGTTATGCCTGAGATGGATAGCATTCTCACCACTTGCTTATCCACAGTGTGAGGAACCATGCTATGGTAGCAGTTGAAAGACAGAGGTAGCATAGTTGAAAAAATAATCCCTAAATTGCAAGATGAAGGCAATTGCCTGAGAAGAGACTTCAGATGAACCCCAGAACTAAAGCAGTCCTGAGGATATAAGATATGTACAAATATGATATAGTTACACAATGATTTGTAGATTTTAAAGTTTTTTTCATATTCATTCTCTCATTTGAATCTCATTAGCTGGTGAGTTAGCAGGACAGGCATTATGATTATTTTTAAGAGGTGAAACAGTGTCTTGCTCTTAACAGACACTCAATCAATGGTAAGTAGGGTCATACTTGGGCATTTACTGCTATGTTTACATTATAATATAATTTAAAAGATCTCCACTAATTTATTTTCTATATGTCTGTGTAGAGGATGCTGACCATAAGCAAATAAATTTTGACACTGACTGAATTGCCAGGTGACATGTCATTATAAAAGTAAATTATGCTCTTGGTATTCTAATTGACAACACATGATATTAGAAATTTTGTGTTGGCTATATAAATGCTTTATTACAAGAATAAAAGATAGCTTCATGGAAGTTGTCTAATACTGTATTTTATTGTTTCTCAAGTATTGATTTGACACCCGTTCACCTTGATTTAAAAGTTTACATTTTATTTTGAATTCAGTTCCCGCCCAATTAAGTTTAAAATGAATGTAAGCATGGTATTGAACATAAATTATTTAAAAATAAACCGTTTGTCATTGGAGTGAAATTAAGTAATGGGATTTATAGCAGCTGTCAGTTCAATGAAATGCTGCCCTCTTATTATATCTTTGAATCATTTCATTTTTTGATGTTCACACTTCCGTTTTCCATGCTTATTTCTATGTACTGGCTGCTACCATACTCCACAATAAAGGGCATAGTTTTCAACTTCCTCCACTTTCAGAAGGCACACTTTCTTGCATATCAGTTTATGAACAAAAATGATCAATATTTATTATTGTAGTGAAATCAATACACTGTTTTATTTGCACAAAGAATTAGGACCAATTCTTTGTACTCTGCTAATAAAAATTCACGTTTTTCAATTCAGGAGAAACATTAGCACCTGTTTTTTTTATCATCCTTAAGCAGCTCGCTGACATAATAATGATGTTAATATTTTAAATTGGATGAAAATATCATAGGGTAATAAGACACTTAAATTTTTAGTATTTCTTATATTGTAATGAAATAGTAATAATGACTTCCCTCCACATTCTTTTAACATCCATTAGGTCACTTAGACCTTATATTGTATGAAGAAACAATTATCATCAAAATATTGTCTCTTACTCAATATGAAAAACATTCTAATTTAATCAAACAAGTATTGAGAATTCTAAGGGAATTAAATCTCTCTCTTTTGTGAACACAGTGAAAACTTCCTCTTTGCTGTGGCCAGGAATGCTCCATCTAGAGATGGTCCAAGCGACTCAAGAGAAGACTCAAGGAAACATACGGTTTTAGCAGCTTAATGAAAGAGCAGAGCCTTTACTTAAGGAACTATAATTATAAAGACCTATAATCATCCTGCTAAATCAGGGTGGGGAATTCTCAGCACCTCACAATAATTATCTAGGGATATGAAAGAACAGAACACCTGGAGGCTCCAACAAGGGACATGACCTGAGGTAGGGTCAGCTTCATGGATATGGGACCTGTGCAGTTGCCAAGGGCTCAGAAGGGCCTTGCACTTAGTTTAATGCTCTGCTTTTGCTTTTTTGTAATGCTTAAAAATTTTTGAACAAGGGGCCCCACATTTTCCTTTTGCTTTGGGCCTTGCAAATATGTAGCCAGTCCTGACATGAGGTTGCCTGAGAGAGCAACTTTTGGATGAGGTAGCTGGTTAGGTAGAATGAGAAATACCCATGCTAGCATCTTTGCCAGTAGGGAACATTGAGTAAACTAAAGAGTAGAGAGCAGTGCCGGCTGGGCCCTCCTCAGAGGGGAGTATTAATTTTGGAGAATAATGAACATTTTTGGAGGACTTTTGAGGAGAAAAGCAAAAGGAAGGAGATGGCTGCTTCTTTCCCTTTGGTACCTTGTGTCCTACATTATTTAAAATGGATTTCCCAACTGGCTTTCTAGATCAGCATTCTCCAAACATTTCTAATTGTCTGCTCCTATCATTATAAAAATGTGTAAACACGAACCTCTTCTAATACAGGTTTATTAGTTTAAAACTTATATATTGTGTTACTATAAAACTATGTTATGTCAGCATTATCAAAGATAAATACAGTGTGAGCCACAAATGAGAGCCATGTATGTAATATTAAATTTTCCAGGAGCCAAATTAAAAAAAAATAAAAGGAACAAATGGAATTAATTTTAATAATGTGTTTTAATTAAGCCAACATATAAAAAATATTATAATTTCAACATGACATCAATATAAAAATTATAATGAGCTACTTTACATTTTTTAATATAAAATCTTTGAAATCTCATGTATAGTTTAAACTTTCAGCATCTGAATTCAGACTAGCCATGTTTCAAGTGTTCAATTACCATGTGTGGCTGATGGCTACAGTATTTGATAGTGTAGTTTTATATATTTTAAAACATATAAAATATAAATTAAAGATGTATGAGAACAAAAAATAGACAATGTTAAAGGAAGTTTCAAGTTCTAACATTTTTTTCCATATCCTAGTGGATGGCCTTGCCGATCCTCTGGGGTGTGTGAATCACACATTGAAAACTGGTGATCTAGAGTCATGATTGGATTTATCACATTTCTAGTTATGACAGTCCTGAAACATGGAATTTTTTAATACCACGGTTAGCATTGATGCAAGTATTCTCTCTCTCTCTCTCTCTCTCTCTCTCTCTCTCTCTCTCTCTCTCTCTCACACACACACACACACACACACACGCATGCACACATGGTCATTTATTTCAAGAGAAGGGAGCATAGAGCCTGTCTCTTACTGGGAGGATTGTCAACTTTCACATTGAAGAAGTGTATGGGATGAGATACATTCTGGCAGCCATCTTTGGAAAATACAGACTGCCACAATTCCTTAACTACTGTGTAAAGTTGAAGCTCTAGGAAGCTGCACTATGCTGATCCCTCTCGCATACTTTTCCATACCTCTGGGCTCACACATATTCCTCTTTGGGAAGCTCAGAAAGAAATATGAGAAACTGCAGCAGTAGTTAGTATATAAAAGGTCATGGAAGATTTCTTGTACCATGCCATGGAGCTTGAAACTTTATCTCATTGGTGATTTTTCAGCAGGGGGATAGCATAGTCAGAGTTGTGTTTTTAAATATGTTCCTCTGACTGCAGTAGGAAGATGGATTTAAGAGGTCAAGACAAGGCCTAAGGAAAGTAGAAAGCAAACTAGTGTACGAGTATTACAGCAATGGTCTCAGCTTGCTCACCAAATCTCATCTGATACGTATGCTTTTTTTTTATTAAGATGTTCTAGTTGGAGCATTTGTCAAATGAAGTTCTAAAAATAGTAACAGAAAAGAAGCAATTGAAAAAGCATGTAATGAAAATGTTAACTGTTTGAATCTTAATGACTTTGAGCCTATGCTTAATAGTGTCCACTCCTGTTTCCTTCTCCACATTCTCCTTCTACTTCCCCACAAATCCAAACACATTTATCTGAAATGAAAGAGAGATTCTAATTGAAGACACCTTTAGCTCTCCCTATGGCATCCATATACCCAAAAGAAGTCAAAGACCCAGAGAGCAGGGGTGAAGATGGTTGATGTCAGGACTATATTAAGACAACTGAAGAACATTCCACAGAAAAATTGATTCTATACTTTTCAAAAATGTCAATATCACAAAATATAAAAAAGACCAAAGGATTATTTTAGATTAAAGGATATTAAAGAGCTATGATAACTAAATGCAATCCTGGATTGATTGGATCCTGGATTGAAAATATTTACTATAAAGCATATTATTGGGATCACTGGGGAAGTTTGTGGACTATGTATTAGATAATAAATAGTATTGTATCAATGTTACATTTCCTGAATTTGACAATTGTAATCTTGTTATATAAGAGAGTATCCTTATTCTCAAGAGATAAATGCTGAAATATTTCATGGTGAAGGGTCATAATATCTGCAACTTACATTTACATGACTCAACAAAAAAAATTTGAATATGCTTGCACATATATTTATATACCACATAAAAAAGATACAGCAAATTTGGCAAAAATGTTAGCAGTTGGTAATCTTGGTAAGGAAGTACAGGTATTCATTGAGCTGCATTTACAATTTTTCTGAAGATTTGAATTTTTCAAAAAGATATATTTTAGAGATGGACAGTTAAATACTTACAAATACAATGATATGATGTCTGAAATTTGCTGTAGAATAATGACGGGTGGGGAGTGAGAGTGGGTGGAAGTATGAGGTCTCACAATTAAGTTGGCGAACTTGTTACAACGATGTTGCTAACCTTTTTTGATATCAGAGGGAGTATTCATTAGGAATTTGTACCAACTGGACAAACAGTTAACCAAGTTTACTATTTGGAAGTGCTGAAAAGGCTGCGTGAAAAAGTTAGATGACCTGAACTTTTCACCAACAATTCATGGCTCTTGCATCACGACAATACACCAGCTCACACGGCACTGTCTGTGAGGGAGTGTTTAGCCAGTAAACAAATAACCATTGGAACACCCTCCCTGCTCACCTGATCTGGCCCCCAATGACTCTTTACCCAAAGATAAAGGAAGACATTTCGATGACATTCAGGACTTCAATACAATGACAGCTCTGATGGCCATTCCAGAAAAAGAGTTCCAAAATTGCTTTGAAGGGTGAACTTCGAAGGTGACTGTAGTGATATTCAGCCATGAGATATGTGACACTTTTTCTAGGATTAGTTTGCGACCTTAATTGTCAGACTTCGTCTACATGAAATAATTATCAAGAGTTATAGGTTGTTGAAGCTGGGTGATAGGTATATGGGGGTTCGTTATACTACTCTCTCTACTTTGGTATATATTTGAAAGTATCCATAATAAAACATTAAAAAAAGAAGACAACAATTAGAGGCCGTAAACAAAGAAGAGTATGGTGCTCCTCTCTCTTAAATAAGTAAAAAGAAACAATGCTAATACTAAAGGGAAGAATTCCATCTTAGTTGTAACTTTGCCAAGTGTACTTTAATGCTGGGGTTGGTGTGGGCACAGATATCAAATATCACATTCTTTCAAAAAGAGTTTTCAGGTGCTGCTGTTGTATTGGTGTCCTAGCATATACTTAATTTGTTTATTGAATAATTCAGGATTGGTTGAGTTAAGGAGAGGAACTAAAAGGAAAATTAGGGAACTGCATAATAGATTTATTCTGGCTGAAAAAGTTACATGATAAAAACGGAAACTTCCAGGAATGTCCTCATTTTTTCAGACTCTGGATTTTATAAGTATTGATCTGTATAAAGCTATGAGGTTAGTTGGTAAAAGTCTAAATGCTTGTATGCTTTTCCAATGATTTAGAGACTAAGAGGTTTCTAACACAGCTGTTTTCTTTTCATGACCCCCTCCTAACCCTCACATATAAATGTCTTGTCTGCCAAACATTTGTCAGAAACAATTCATACAGAATCCCAAATTCTTGATGAGATGCAAACTCTTGTTTCACAGTTGTGCCGTTTTTTCAAAATTCCCTATGTGACACTTCTCCAAAACACAGAGTTACAGAAAAATGAAAACAATTCTGCCAGGATTATGAGTTCTGTTATGAGTTCAGTTATGAGGCCCTTTGAACAGCACACAAAAACATAGCCTATTTTGTGTTACCTTATGAATTATGAAGGGATTAACCCTGGGAAAGGACTTTAATAGGGGCAAAATGTTGTGAAACACACCAACCACAGTGAATAGGTAAGTTTTTTGGTTCATTCCTTTGCTTAAGAGGAGATTTATAGCCACCTTCAAAAGTGAAGTGTCTACATACTAGTACACATTCTCTCTTCACATTAGATAATTTTCTGTGATATTAACAAACCCTAAACTCTTGGTATTAGATAAAATAATTTCTAGGCCATGCTACTCAGGCCTTACCTATAATATACAAAATGTCCACTAAGTTCCCAGGTGATTTGCAAAAGAATCGGTTACGATCCATGATAAGTAGGGTAGTTACATAGTATATAGAGAGTACATAAAATCTGCCAGGCTAGTTTTGCAAATACTATTTTATAGATTTTCATTCAATAATTAAAATATATGAGCAGTTACCATCAATCATTAGAGAAAATTAAAATCTCAAAAATATGGGACATGTTTTTTGAACCTTAACAGACATATAAACACAAATTCAATATTATCAGATGATATGATAAATTCTGACCTTAGAAACTATATTATATATTGTGAATTTTTTCATTATTTAAATATATAAATGAAATTTCCTTAAGTTTTCCCTTAAGTCAGTGTTAATTACGAATATAAAGGTGATTGCCAAAAATGTAGGGAAAACATATCATCAATTATTTTATTTTTCTTAAAAAAGGGGAAATTTCATAAGCATATTGATAAACAAAATTACCATTTTTAGATATAGAGTTGAATTAATATATTAGAAAGCATTATACTATTACTCTAACCTATAAAGTTATATTAAATACCTACTTAATGTGGTAAGTTCTAAAGTAAGTTAAGATGAACATGTAACATTGGATTGAAATAATTAAATAATGATGTGATGTATATATGTAAAAAGAAAGCAACTGAAATAAACAATTCCAAATACTTTAATGTTAGTTGTGATAAAGCTTCTTTCAAATTATTCTATTCTTCTGAATCACTCGAGTAAACTCTTGTTTTAGATATAGCAAATTCTATTTCCTCTCTTTTCTTTTGGTTCCACATAGTTATTATGATTTAGCTAAAATATGATGAAATATTTATTGGCAGAGTGAAACTATCCCAATGATTCTCAACTGAAGGATCAACTATAACTTCACTCATTTGGGCTTATTTCTTAGCATTGTCTGAGCATAGTAGATTCTTTATAATAAAATAGAAAAAAATACCCCAAATGTGGTAAGTTGAAGGACTTTTTTTCTATGGCATTTCCCATTGTGTATTACTATATGCAACAGTATTCTAGGAGTTTGGCATATATTTCAAAATACGTGAATAAAATTACTTATGCTTACAGTATGAATTTTGGTGTATTGTATTTGGTCAATCAATGCAGCATTTGTGTTTATACATAAGTACAAATTTTAGAACAGTATGTGATTTTAGAATTTGTGAAAAGAACAAATTCTCATTTTACAGCTGACGGAAGTGAAGCCCCAAGAAGGCCTTGGGGATGCAAATCTGAAGTGCATTCTACATGTTTCCTGGCAGAGTTCCCAGTGGATTTGAGCCCAGTTATCCACAGCACTACCTAGCTCAGTAAGACACTCCTTGATTGGCTTTCCTTCTTCCCCTATTTCAGTCTTTCCATATCCCCAAAACAAACCACCTGCATGTAAGCCCTTGTGTCAGACTCTGCTCTTTTGAGGAACCCATCCTAAGACAAACAGATTTCAGAATATGAGGTCAGACAATTAAGTTCACTAACTTATTCTAGAAAAAGTGCTACATATCTCATTGCTGAATATCACTATGGTCACCTGTGAAGTACTCCCCTTGGGAAGCTATGCATTGACACCAGTGCCTAGTCCAACCTTCAAAGCAATTTTGGAACTCTTTTTCTGGAATGACCATCAGAACTGTCTTTGTATTATTTATCTTAATTTAATCTTATTCCCACGAAAAGAAACAATGAAGAATGCAAGTACAATTCATTCTCCATTCTGTCCCTTTCTCTGGAAAGCTTGTGAGGCCATGTGTGTGTAACACCAAAATATCCCATCAATTAATTTTAAATTGTCATGTCACTGGTTTATACTAGTGTTGATAACCCATCTGTGACAATTGGGAATTTTCCAGCTAAGTAGAAGACCCAACTAAAATTGACTTAAACAATTAGGATGTTTATTATTTCACATAATCAGAAGTCTGGAGGTGAGATTTTTTTGTGTGCTGAGAACATTTAATTTTTGAGGAATCTCCACACTACCTTCCATACTGGCTGCACCAATCCGCATTTCCACCAACAGTGTATCAGGGTTCCTTTCTCTCCACAGCCTCTCCAACACTTGTTATTATTTGTCTTGTTGATGATAGCCATTGTAACTGGTGTGAGGTGATATCTCGTGATTTTTGTTTGCATTTCTCTGATGATTAGTGATGTTGAGCATTTTTTCATATGTCTATTGGCCGTTTGTATGTCCTCTTTGGAGAAATGTCACAAATCCTCTGCCCATTTTTGAATTGGATTGTTTGTTTCTTTGTTATTGAGTTGTATGAATTCTTTATATATTTTGGGTATTAGCCCCTTATTGGAAGTGTTGTTTGCAAAAATCTCCCATTCGGTTGGTTGCCTCTTTATTTTGTTGATGGTTTCTTTGGCTGTGCAAAAGCTTTTTAGTTTGATATAGTCTCGTTCATTTATTTTAGCTTTTACTTCCCTTGCCTTTGAAGTCAAATTCATAAAATGCTCTTTGAATCCAAGGTCCATAAGTTTAGTACCTGAGTTTTCTTCTACGTAGTTTATTGTTTCGGGTCTTATGTATAGGTCTTTGATCCATTTTCAGTTAATTTTGGTACACAATGAAAGATAGCAGTCTAGTTTCATTCTTTTGCATGTGGCATTCCAATTGTCCCAGCACCACTTATTGAAGAGGCTGTCTTTTCTCCATTGTATGTTTTTGGCTCCTTAGAGGAAAACTATCTGTCCATATTTATGTGGGTTCATTTCTGGGTTCTCGATTCTATTCCATTGGTCTGTGTGTCTTTTTCTGCCAATACCATACTGGAATAATAGAATTACCATATGACTTAGCAATCTCTCTCTTGAGTATCTACCCGAAATACCAGAAAACATTTATTCATCAAGATATATGTGCTCTGGTGTTCATTGCAACTTTATTTATGGTGGTCAAGACATGGAAACAACCAAAGTGTCCTTCGATAGATGATGGGATAACGAAGTTGTGGTATATATACACGATGGAATACTATTCTGCCATAAGAAAAGATGAAATAGTGCCATTTGTGACAACATGGATGTATCTTGAGATTATAATGCTAAGTGAAATAAGTCAGGCAGCAAAAATCGAGAACCATGTGATTTCACTGGTATGTGGGATATAAAACTAAAACAAAAAAGGAACAAGACAAGCAAATGAGGAAACAAAAACTCATACACACGGACAATAGTTTAGTGGTTACCAGAGGGTAAGGGGGGAGGAGGATGGTAGATGAGGGTAAACCGGATGAAAGATATGGTGAGGGAAGGAGAACTGACTCTGGGTGGTGAACACACAATGTAATATATAGATGATGTATTACATAACTGTACACCTGAAACCTACATAACTTTACTAACAATTGTCACCCCAATAAACTTTAATTAAAAAAGAACATTTAACATAAGATCTACTCTCTGAGCAAATTTTAAGTATCCAATACAATATTCTTAGTTATAGGCAGTATACATTATAGTAGAGCTCCAGAACTCTTTAAACTTGCACAATTGAAGCTTTGTACCCTTTGACCATCACCTCTCCCAGCCCCTGGCAACCACCATTCTCCTCTCTGCTTCTATGATTTTAACTAGTTTTGATTCCACATATAATCATATAGTATTTGCCTTTCTGTGTTTGCGTAAAGTCCTCCAGGTCCATTCTTGCCACAAATGTCAGGATTTTCTTCTTTTTAAAGGCCAAATACTATTCCAGTGTATGTATATACCACATTTTCTTTATCCATTCATCCATCGATGGACAAGTAGGTTGTTTCCATATCTTGGCTATTGTAAATAATGCTGCAATGAACATGGGAGTGCAGGTATCTCTTTGAGATCCTGATTTCATTTCTTTGGGCAAATGCCTACAAGTGGGATTCCTACATCACAAGGTAGTTCTATTTTTAATTTTTTTGAGGAACCTCCATACTGTTTTCCATAATTGCTGTATCACTTTACATTCCCACCAAGAGTATACTACTTTTCTCTACAATCTTGCCAACATTTGTTTTTTTTCCTTTGTTAAAGTAATAACCATCCTGACAGGTGTGAGTAATAACTCACTGTGGTTTTGATGTGCATTTCCCATATGATTAGTGATGTTGATCACCTTTTTAAAAATTAATTAATTAAAATTTTTATTAGTTTTTGGTATTCAAAACAGCATAGTGATTAGACATTTACATGCTTCACAAAGTGATGATGCCCACAAGTCTCCAACCCATCTGACATCATACATAGCTATTATAATACCATTGACTATATTCCGTATACTGTAGTTTACATTCCATGACTATATATTCTTTTAATTATAGTTGACATTTAGTATTATTTTATATTAGCTTCAGGTGTACAGCATAGTGGTTAGACATTTGTACAATTTATGAAGTGATCCCCCGATAAGTCTAGAACTCATCTGACACTATACATACTCGTAGTTTTTGCAGTTATCGACTATATTCCTCATACTATATTTCACATTTCTGTGACTATTTTGTAGCTACCAATTTGCACTTTCTAATCCCTTCAGCTTTCTTAACCATTCTCCCAGCCCCACTGCCTTCTAACAACCATAAGTGTGTTCTCTGTATCTATGAGTCTATTTCTGTTTTGTTTATTCATTTGTTTTGTTCTTTAGATTCCACGTATAAGTAAGATCATATGGTATTTGTCTTTCTCAGTCTAACTTATTTCACTTAGCATAATACCCTCTAGGTCCATCCATATTGTTGCAAATGGTAAGATTTCATTCTTTTTTTATAGCAGAGTAATACTGCATTGTATATATGTACCACTATTTTTTTTCAAGATTTTTATTAAAATATACTTAACATACAACGTTATATAAATTTCAGGTGTGCACCATAGTTATTCCACATTTATATACATAAAGAAGTGTTCACCATAATAAGTCCAGAAACCATTTGACCCTGTACCATGCTATTACGATATTACTGACTATATTCCCTATTCTGTACATCACATCCCCATAACTTATTTGTTTTATACCTAGAGATTTGAACCTCTTATTCCCCTTCACCTTCCTTGCCTTTTTAATTTTTCAATTACAGTTCACATTCAATAGTATATATATATATTTTTTTAATTGAAATTTATTGTGGTGAGAATGGTTAGTAAAATTACAAAAATTACATAGGTAAGTGGGAGGGGGTGGTAGATGAGGATATTATTTTATATTAATATCAGGTATACAGCATAGTGGTTAGACATTTGTATAATTTAAAAAATGATTCCCCTAATGGAATTGTAATAGATATATACGATGCCAGAGGGGCAATAGATTGGGGGAGGGGAGTTATCATTTTGTGATGGGTGAAATGTCTAACTAATACATGGTTTTGTACACCTGGAACTGATGATAATAAAACAATGATCCCCCTGACTAGTCTAGTACTCACCTGGCACTATAATAGTTATTACCATATTATTGACTATATTCCCTATGCTTTACTTTACATCCCCATGGCTATTTTGTAACTATCACTTTGTACTTCTTACTTCCTTCATCTTTTACACCCTGTCCCAACCCCTTCCCATCTATCACCTCAATAAATCTAGTATCCATCTGGCACCATAACTAGTTATTACAATATTATTGACTATATTCCTTATGCTATACCCTATATCTCCATGATTACTGTGTATTAACCAATTTGTACTTCTTAATCCATTCCACTTTTTCACTCATTCCCAGCACCCATCCCATCTGGCAACCATCAAAATGTTCTCTGTATCTATGAGTTTGTTTCCATTTTTCTTATTTATTTTGTTCTTTCTATTCCCCATATAAGTGAAATGTCGTTGTATCTGTCTTTCTCTGTCTGACACTCCACTCAGCACAATATCCTCCAGGTCCATCTATGCTGCTGCAGATGGCAAGAACCCATTCCCTTCCTTGGCCAAGCAATATTCTACTGTGTAAAATATGTACCACCTCCTTTTTATCCATTCCTCCATCGACACACACTCAGGCTGCCTCCACATCTTGGCCAGGGTAAACCATGCTGCAATGAACATATGGATGCATACATCCCTTTGAAGTAGCATTTGAGTTTCTTCATATAAATACCCTGAACTGGAATTACTGGGTCCTTCTTTGTATCTTGTTATAGCCTTTGTTTTAAAGTCATTTTTTGGGGTATAAGTATTACTATCCCAGGTGTTTTTTTTTCATGGCCATGTTCATGAAATATCTTTTTCCATCCCTTTACATTCTGTCTCTGTGTGTCTTTTGATCTGAAGTGAGTCTCTTGTAGGCAGCAGATGTAAGGGACTTGCTTTATTATCCATTCAGGCCTCCTATACCTTTTGAGTGGAGCATTTAATCCATTTATATTGAAGGTAATTGATAGATATGTAGCTATTGCCATTTTATTGTTCATAATTTTTACCTTTTTCATCTTAAAGAAATCCCTCTATGATTCCTAGTAATAGTTGTTTAGTGGTGATGAACTCCTTTCACTTTTTCTTGTCTGGCAAGTTCTTTAACTGTCCTTCAATTCTAAATGATAGCTTTGCTGGGTAGAGTAATCTTGGTTGTAGGTCCTTTTTTTCATCACATTGAATATTTCCTTCCAATCCCTTCTGGTCTGCAAAGTTTCTGCTGATAAATTAGCTGACAATCTTATGGGAGCTCCCTTATAAGTTACTAGTTGCCTTTCTCTTGCTGCTTTTAGGATTCTCTCTTTGTTTTTAACCTTTGCCATTTTAATTATAATGTGTCTAAGTGTGGGCCTGTTTGGGTTCATCTTGTTTGGTACTTTCAGGGCTTCCTGGACTTGTATGTCTATTTCCTTCACCAGTTTAGGAAAGTTTTCAGTATTATTTTTTCAAATATGTTCTCAATCTCTTGCTTTCTCTCTTCTTCTGGTACCCCTATGAGATGAATGTTGTTACACTTGATGTTGTCCCAGAGATCTCTTAAACTATCCTCATTTTTTGGATTCTTTTTTCTTTTTGATGTTCCGATTGGATGTGTTCTGCTACCTTGTCTTCCAAATCACTGATTCGATCCTCTGCTTCATCTAGTCTGTTGGTGATTCCTTCTAGTGCATTCTTCATTTCAGTTATTGTATTCTTCACTTCTGACTGGTTCTTTTTTATGGTTTCTATGTCCTTTTATATGCTTGCTATCTCTTTGTTGAAGTTCTCACTAAGTTCCTAGAGCATCCTTGTAACCATTGTTTTGGACTCTGCCTCGGGTAAGTTGCTTACCCCCATTTTGTGTAGTTCTTTTCCTGGATTTTCCCCCTGTTCTTTCATTTGGAATTTATTTCTTCATTTCCTCTTTTTGGCTGCCTCTCTGTTTGTTTCTATGTAGTAGGTAGATCTGCTACATCCCCCCGTCTTGGTCATTTAGCCTTATGTAGCAGGTGCCTTGTGGAGCTCAGTAGCACAGTCTCCCTGGTCACCTGCTCTGGGTGATCCAGGATTGTCCCTTGTGTGGGTTGTGTTGACTCTCTTGTTATATTTGAGCCTTGGTGGCTATTGCATGTCGATGGGTGGGATTGACCCTCAGCCTGATTGGTTGTGGGTTTGGCTACTTCCATGGCTAACAGGCTGCTGTGTCGGGGTTTTACCCCACTGAATGGGATTTGCCCCAGCGGAATCTGGTGCCTATTGTGACTTACCTTTGGGTGTGCTGCTTATGAGGCTAATTGGGTGGTGTTCTGCTGTGGTCTGAAGTCAACCTCCAAAGAAGTTTGTCCTGGGCCCTCTTGGTATGGTCTTTGGTGCAGGCCCAGGTCAGCCACTGCCTTTGACTGGCTGGGGACTACCTGGTAAGAGCTACAGAGTGATTCACAGTTGTTTGCTGCCTGTGCTAACCCTGAAGGCATGTGGGAGAAGCCATGGTGTAAGCAGAGGATGGCTGCCAACCAGGACCAGGCCTGGGGTAGCTCCACAAAATGCCAGGACATCCTGAGGCCTCCTGCCACCTGCCGGCTCCCTTGAGGTTTAGTCACTGATAAAGCCTCATGTGGTATGCAGGTTGGGTGAAGCAGGGTCTCAAGGATTTACCAGAGTGGGAAGAGTTGTGGTCACTAGGTTAATGTAAATTCTGGTGTAGTGCCAGTGCTGAGCCTGAAGCTACACTTATCAAAAGTCTCAGAGTACACAGAGGCGAATTGTCACCCACCTGTGGTTTCTTGTATTCTGATAGTTTACCACGAAAGAGTGTAATGTGGGCAGGACTTGCTGCTTTTGGAGAAAATGCCTCCAGCTTTGGGGGAATTGGGTGGAGTGGTGCTCCATTGATTCAGCAGGCCTAGCAGCAGAGCTCACCAGACCAATCAGATTCAGATTTTGCCATAAGCATAGAGGAACGGCTCAACACAGAAAAGATGCCAGCCTCACGACTGCATGGGAGAAAAACCCCTCACAGGGAAAATGCTGACTGTTCTCTAGCCCTCATCTGGAGACCACACAACTCAGTCTGCACCCCCTCTATGTCTCCGACAACCCCTGAGTTACTATCCCTCCACTGGAGCCCAAGGTGAGTACCTGCGATTGAGAGAGTCTGTGTCTGGGCCCTTTTAGAGGATGTCTGTGTTTCCTGCCACCTTCCATTCCACTCTATTTCACAGCTAGATGTTGTGGTAGCTCCTCTTCCCAGCACCAGTACTGGTGTAAGGCTGGGGTCTCTCACCTTTCTGGTGGGAACATCCACAGCTAACATATCCATCCCGGCTCTCAACTGCTATGCAGGTTTGGTGTTAGCCATTTCCACTTCTCTGCCCCTCCTATCAGTCTTGATGTGCCTTCTTCTTTATATCCTTAGTTATAAAACTTCTGTTCAGCCAGACTTCAGATTGTTCTCCAGGTTGATTGTTCTATAATTTAGTTGTAATTTTAATTTGTTCATGAAAGGAAGGAGGCACCGTGTTTATCTACTCCTCCATCTTGTATCTCTCAACTGTACCACTGTTTCTTTATCCAGTCATCTAATGATGGGTGTTTCAGTTGTTTCCTTACCTTGGCTATTGTCAATATCATTGCAGTAAACATAGGAGTGTATTATATCTTTTTGAATTATTGTTTTTGATTTTTTTGGATAAATACCCAGGAGAATAATTGCTGGGTCATAGGTAGTTCTATTTTTATTTTTGGAGGAACCTCCACATTGTTTTCCATAGTGGCTGCATCAATTTGTAATCCCACTAACAGTGCACAAGCATTCCCTTTTCTCCACATCCTTGCCAACACTTGTTGTTTGTTGATTTATTGATGGTGGCCATTCTGACAGGTGTGACATGATGTCTCATTTTGGTTTTTATTTGAATTTCTCTTGATCACCTTTTTATATACTTGTTGGCCATGTGTATTTCTTCTTTGGAGAAATGTCTATCCAGGTTCTTCATTCATTTTTAAAAATCAGGGTATTTTTTATTTAGTTGGGTAAGTTCTTTATATGTTTTAGATATTAACCCCTTATCAAATACATAGTTTTCAAATATTTTCTCCCCTTTCATAGGTCACCTTTTCATTTAGTTAATTCTTTCCTTTTTTGTGAAGAAACTTTTTAGTAGGATATAATCTCACTTGTTTATTTTTGCTTTTGTTGCCTGTGTTTTTGTGTCATGTCTGAAAAGTCATTGCCAAAACCAATGTCAAGGAGCTTTTACACAATGTTTTATTTCAAGAATTTTATGGTTTCAGGTATTATGTTTAAATCTTTAATCTATTTTGAATTGATTTTTGTGTTTCATGTAAGCTAAGCGTCCAAATTCTTTTGCATGTGGATATCCAGTTTTCCCTATCATTTATTTATTACCACTTATAAATTTATCATTACATTTACATTTATTTAATTATTTATAAAGTTACCAAATAAAACCAATTTGTTACCATTTGAAAGCCATTAAAAAGGTATATGCATTTTAAAACCAGTGAAGTTGTTGCCTAACAAACCAGGATGAGATAGGCTTTATATGAGCACTTTCAGTTCTGGAATCCTTTTCTTAAAGGTTAGGTGTTTCCTTTTGTTTGGTTTTGGAATGACTGTGTGGGAAGGAGAATAAATAATCTAGTAGCTATGTTGGAGTTCTATAGCAAGAGTCTACTGTTGACTACCTACACATTTGACTCTTGAGTGGATGAAACCAGGATTAGAGAAATTCCAAAGTAATTTAAAAAGACTATTCTCATATAGGGTATCTGATGGACACTTGTCTTATTAGAGAGACCACTTCATGGACGGTGTAGATGCCTGACCACTGCAGTATACACCTGAAATTGAAGCTGAATAATACTAAATGTCAACTATAATTTAATCTCTCTCTCTCTCTATATATATATATATATATATATATATATCTATATATCTATATATATACATATCTACATATAGGTATGTATATATATCGGTATATATGTATAGTCACAGGATGTGGAGTACAGCATAGAGAATAGAGTCAAAAGAATTGTAACAGCTATCTATATACGATGTCAGAGGGTTAGTAGATGGGGGAAGGGGGCTACCACTTTGTGAGGGGTGTAAATGTCTAACTATTACATTGTTTTGTACACCTGAAACTAATAAAAAAAAGTATCACAAGGACTCATATTTTTTTGTCACATGGTAATAGACATAAAGATAGTTGGTACGTAAGACTTGCAAATATTCTACTCATTACTCTTCTTTTTTAGCCTCTTAGACTTCTTTTTGTTTCTTTTCTTTTTCAGCAATATTTGATTTTTTTTTTTGCCATTGTGAAGTTTCTTAGTGCTTCATCAGGTGTCTTTGAGAAAATATGAATATATCATTATTGAAGCTCAAAAGTTATAATAATAAAAACAAAAGTCACTGAAATTTAAGGTGGTATAAAGACTGCTTTTATCTGTATTTTAGACAAAAGAGCTCTCAATTCATGTTTTGGCAATTTTCTCTATCAAATTTAAGCTCTTTCTTTATACATTTACATAAAACTCCTATATTCCCTATGAAAATAGTGATGGTAATTTAAATCCAGATAGTTAATCACTGTCAACATTTATGTCACTACCTGCCAGAAATACTTGTGAAGCACCGATCTCCCTTAAAAAAATAGAAGAAGGGATTTGGGACAAACTTACAAGAGAAAACAATATTGAAGTCTTGTGTATTATCGATTGCTTCATAACAAATTACTCCAAAAATTGATGTCTTAAAACAATAATATATGTTATCTCAGTTTCTGTGGTTCAGGATTCCAGACATGGCTTAGCTGTGTTTTCTGGCTCAAGGTATTTCACAAGGCTTCAGTCAAAGTGCTGGCAGGGGCTGCAGTCATCGCAAGGCTTGACTGGAGGAGGTACCTGTTTCCAAGCTCACTCAAGTAGTTGTTGGTAGGAATCAGTTTCTCACTGGCCATTGGATTGGAAGCTTAGTTCCTTACTGGCTGTTGGCCAGGGGACTTCCTCAGTTCCTTGTGACATGAGCTTCTCAATAGGGCAGTTCACAACATGGCAGCAGTCTTCTCTCAAAGCAAGCAAGAGAGTGAGAAAAGGAGAGCAAGATAGAAACCAGGTCTTTATAAAACCTGATCTCAGAAGTGACATTCATTGCTTTTGCTATATTCTATCCATTAGAAGAGAGTCACTAGGTCCAGCCCACTCTAAAGGGGGAGACGATTACACATGGGTGTGGATATGAGGAGGCCGGGATGGTTTGGGACTGTCTTAGATGTTGTGTACCACACTGCTTTTGTGGAAAGGCCTCATTCCCTAGGCTAGCTGGTTGGCAGAGGGACCACTTCAGACCAAAATGTACTGTTAATGGTTGGTTTTCAATGAAAATATATAAAATTAAATAAAACATGACAAGTGTCTGAGACTATTAGGAATTGAGAAGGAGGATCGACTAAATAAACTCAAATAGTCTTCCTTGTACCTTCCTCACAGTTATGTAACATTTTCTTTTTTTAAAAGTTTCACATGACAAATAAGAAAAAGCAAAGGTAGAGAAGGTATGAGATTAATGACAGCTGCCCATTGGGAAGGTTGGAGCAAAATAGATCTCTCATTGGAAGACCCAGAATTGGGTGTATGGGGGCTGAGGGAGAGAAATCATATCACAATCTTAGTTTTAACATCTTGTTAAATGACTTTCAAGAAACAGCACAAACCAGGGATAGTAAATACATAGCCCTCATTCCAGGAATAAAATCTGTTAGAAAAACAAGCAAAAAAAACTTTTGCTTTTACAACTGGGTGTAAAAGGGATCTCAAAGCATAATCTCACATCCTTATTGAGCTTTCTTCTGGTAGGGCTTATGAATACTGGTTCAAAATTATGATATAATTTTTAAGATTATACCAGTGGAATTGCAATTGGGAGCCTCTCCTATAACATGAGCTGCAGAGGTATGGCTAATAGGAAAATGCCGTGTTATATTCTAGCTTTTATAATTTTGTCAGGAATTTTCTATTTAACGACTCGAGTAAGAGTCACGGAAATTAGGTTACAGCACTAGTCCAAAAGGATTCCCGTGATGAGGCTGTCCTTCTTGCTCTAAACCCTGAATCCCATCTAGCTATCTGTTTTTAGAGTTAAAGGGGTTGTAGTAGATACTGCCTCACTTAGATTCTCTTTACTGAACTGATGCATCCATTTGCCAGCTGCTGTGAATGTGGAGTGCTAAAGGCTCACAGCTGCACCTTTCTCTGGAAGGAACTAACCTTGACAGAGAGGAACTGCCTATCCTGGGTGACCAGCAGCACATTTCTCTGTGGAGACACCCTGCGTCCAGTGACTGAGTGAAACTGAAGTTCCAAAACATGGCCATCTTGTCTTGAGGTTAAATTCAAACTTTGGAACTTCTCAGAGGATCAAGCTGAAACTAGTCTCCAGCTGACAACACATCTTCGCTTAGCTCTTCCCCTGCCCTGTCTTGATTCCTTCACTCCTTTACAGAACCCTTCTGAGTGTGCTCTCTCAGTAAATCACTTGCACAAGAATTTCTATCTCAGGTTCTGCTTCTAGGAACCTGATCTAAGACATGGGTCAACTGGAAATCAAATGGGAGGCTGGACTGTTCTTTTCCACAATATTAAAGAGTAAGAACCTACTTTTCTTTTTCAGTTTAGGGCACTATATATCATTAGAATTGTTTCCTTGTGTGGGACTTGTTCCTTTCATCTAAAATTATAGGATTGAAAAATAGGTAAAATAATTAAACTGTAATACTCTGGCCTTCCTGTGAACAAACCTCCTTCCCTCCCTGCCTCCCTCTCTCCCTTCCTCCTTTCCTCCTTTTCTCTCTCCCTCCCTTCTTCCTTTTCTCCCTTCTTCCTTTCCTTCCTTCCCTGGCTTGCTCCAGAAATGAGTTAAGGTGTCTAAATTAAAACATGGAAAAAAATGGCATATGGTAACAAGTGTACCCAGAATGCCCTTTTCACAAAACTCTCTAAGCCAGTATCCCCCATACAGGCTAATACTGAATTCTCAATCTATATAGAACAAAGAAGTGGCCGAACCCCCTTACTGACATTCTGAGTTCAAGAAGATTGAAAAATAATTATCAGAAAAAATATAGAGCTTTCAATCCCATGTGTTTCATAAATTCTCTATCCTTAGATTATGTACACCAGAGAAAACCCATAGTTTTGGAAAGTAATGCAAACGGAAGGCAGTCCCTGTGGAGGACCTTCTGTTCTGGAGGCCAGATGCTCTATGCTACTGACTGTTGAGCTACTGGGTCTTCACTCACTTTTAGTGTGTGCCTTTTATTTTTATTTACTTATTTTTTTAAGTGTGTGTCTTTTAAATTAATGCTTCAACAATTCTTGACTTGATCCCAGATACAGGAGGCATTCTGCAAAACTCATTTTCATGACCTGTGGGTTTTCTGTTTTTTTGAGAAAAGATAGCCACTCTTAATCTTGGTACATTTTTGACTGCCCTTTACTTGCTACACTTCATACGGTTTCCCGTCGTACATTTTCACAGCACAACTTGTGTTGTTTTTGCTAGAGGGCCCTGGTAAAAGTAACCATGGCTAAAAAAGGTCACTTTATGTTTCACTTTTAATAGAAAACTACTCAAAACCAGGAGCACAAAATATTATCCCTCAAGTTTCCATAATACTCCTTAGTGGCAGTTCTGACCCTGGTGAGTGTTGGCAGTCAACCATAGACTTCAGCCAAAGTTTTGTGCTACCTCTGAACACTAATATTCTCTGCCTTTGGACAAGTCATTACATCTTTGTGAATTTCTTTTTTGTTTTAATTTATTTTTTAAATTTATTGAGGTGACAATTGTTAGTAAAATTACATAGATTTCAGGTGTACAATTCTGTATTACATCATCTATAAATCCCATTGTGTGTTCACCACCCAGAGTCAGTTCTCCTTCCATCACCATATATTTGATCCCCCTTACCCTCATCTCCCACCCTCCAACCTCCTTACCCTATGGTAACCACTAAACTACTGTCTGTGTCTATCAGTTTTTGATTCTCATTTGTTGGTCTTGTTCTTTTGTTCTTTATGGTTTATATAACACATATCAGTGAAATCACATGGTTCTCTGCTTTTTCTGTCTGACTTATTTCTCTTAGCATCATACTCTCAAGATCCATCCATGTTGTCACAAAAGTTCCTATATCATCTTTTCTTACCACCGAATAGTATTCCATTGTGTATATATACCACAACTTCTTTATCCATTCATCTCTCAAAGGACATTTTGGTTGTTTCCATGTCTTGGCCACCATAAATAAAGCTGCAGTGAACGTTGGAGCACACGTGTCATTATGGATAATTTTTTTCAGATTTTTTTGGTAGATACCCAGGAGAGGGATTGCTAGGTCATATGGTAATTCTATTCGTAATTTTTTCAGGAACCTCCACACTGCCTTCCATAATGGCTGCACCAGTCTGCACTCCCACCAACAGTGTATGAGGGTTCTTTTTCTCCACAGCCTCTCCAACACTTGTTACTATTGGTCTTGTTGATGATAGCCATTCTGATTGGGGTGAGGTGATATCTCATTGTGGTTTTTATTAGCATTTCTCTGATGATTAGTGATGTTGAGCATTTTTTCATATGTCTATTTGTCATTTGTATGTCCTCTTTGGAGAAATGTCTCTTCAGGTCCTCTGCCCATTTTTCAATTGGGTTGTTTGTTTTTTTGTTGTTGAGTTGCATGAGTTCCTTGTATATTTTGGATATTAGCCCCTTATCGGAGGCACTGTTTGCAAAAATCTTCTCCCATTCAGTTGGTTGCCTCTTTATTTTGTCGATGGTTTCTTTTGCTGTGCAGAAGCTTTTAAGTTTCATATAGTCCCATTAGTTTATTTTAGCTTTTACTTCCATTGCCTTTGGAGTCAAATTCATAAAACGCTCTTTGAACCCAAGGTCCATAAGTTTAGTACCTATGTTTTCTTCTATGCAGTTTATTGTGTCAGGTCTTATGCTTAAGTCTTTGATCCATTTTGAATTAATTTTGGTACATGGTGACAGATAGCAGTCCAGTTTCATTCTTTTGCACGTGGCTATCCAATTCTCCCAGCACCATTTATTGAAGAGGCTGTCTTTCCTCCATTGTATGTTTTTAGCTTCTTTGTCAAAAATTATCTGTCCATATTTATGTGGTTTTATTTCTGGGTTCTAATTCTATTCCATTGGTCTATGTGTCTGTTTTTCTGCCAATACCATGCTGTTTTGACTATTGTAGTCCTGTAGTACAAGCTAAAGTCAGGGAGTGTGATACCTCCAGTATTGTTCTTTTTTCTTAAGACTGCTTTGGCTATTCGGGGTCTTTTGTGGTTCCAAACAAATCTGATGATTTTTTGTTCTATTTCCTTAAAAAACGCCATTGGGATTTTGATGGGGATTGCATTAAATCTGTATAATGCTTTGGGTAATATGGCCATTTTAACTATGTTGATTCTTCCAATCCATGAGCACAGAATGTCTTTCCAATTCCTTGTGTCTTCTTCAATTTCCTTCAAAAATGTCTTATAGTTTTCAGCATATAGGTCCTTCACATCCTTGGTTAAGTTATTCCTAGGTATTTTACTCTTTTTGCTGCAATTGCAAAATAAATTGTTTTTGGTATTTCTTTTTCTGAGATTTCATTCTTACTATACAGGAATGCAATGGACTTTGTATGTTGATTTTGTAGCCAGCAACTTTACTGTATTCTTTGATTGTTTCTAATAGCTTTTTGGTGGAGTCTTTAGGGTTTTCTATATATAGCATCATGTCATCTGCAAAGAGTGATAATTTAACTTCTTCATTTCCAATTTGGATGCCTTTTATTTCTTTCCCTTGCCTGATTGCTTTGGCAAGGGCTTCCAACACTATGTTGAAAAGCAGATGTGATAGGGGACAGCCCTGTCGTGTTCCTGAACGTAGAGCAAAGGGCTTCAGTTTTTCACCATGAATTATGAGATTAGCTGAGAGCTTGTCATATATGGCCTTTATTATGTTAAGGTATTTTTCTTCTATTTCTATTTTGTTAAGTGTTTTGATCATAAATGGATGTTGTTGGATGGATCTTGAGAGAGTAATGCTGAGCAAAACAAGTCAGACAGAAAAAGCAGAGAACCATGTGATTTCACTGATATGAGGTATATAAACCAAAAACAACAAAAGAACAAGACAAACAAATGAGAAACAGAAACTCTTAGACACAGACAATAGTTTAGTGGTTGCCAGAGGGTAACGGGGGCGGGGGTGGGGGGTGGGAAATGAGGGTAAGGGGGATCGAATATATGGTGATGGAAGGAGAACTGACTCTGGGTGATGAACACACAATGGGATTTATAGATGATGTAATACAGAATTGTACACCTGAAATCTGTGTAATTTTACTAAGAATTGTCACCCCAATAAATTTAATAAAATAAAATTTGAAAAAAAAAAAGAAAGAAAAAAATAAAATAAATGGATGTTGTATCTTGTCAAATGCTTTTTCTGCATCAATTGACATAATCATATGAGTTTTCTCCTTTATTTTGTTTATGTGATGTATCACATTGCTGGATTTGCGGATGTTGAACCATCCTTGTGCCCCGGGGATGAACCCCACTTGGTCATGATGAATAATCTTTCTAATGCATTGCTGTATTCGATTTGCTAGAATTTTGTTTAGGATTTTTGCATCTGTATTCATCAGAGATATTGCTCTGCAGTTTTCTTTTTGTGTGTTGTCCTTACCAGGTTTTGGTATCAGGGTAATGTTGGCCTCATAAAATGAGTTAGGGAGTACTGTCTCTTCTTCAATTTTTTGGAAGAGTTTGAGCAGGATTGGTATTAGATCCTCTTTGAAAGTTTGGCAGAATTCACTAGTGAAGCCATCTGGTCCTGGACTTTTGCTTTTGGGAAGGCTTTGGGTGACTGATTCAATTTCATTACCGGTGATCGGTCTGTTTAGATTTTCTGTTTCTTCATGGTTCAATCTTGGAAGGCTATATGTTTCTAAGAACTTGTCCATTTCTTCTAGGTTATTGAATGTGGTGGCATATACTCCCTCATAGTATTCTTGGATGATCCTTTGTATTTCTGTGGTGTCCATGATAACTTCCTCTTTTTAATTTCTGATTTTGTTAATTAGTGTCTTCTCTCTTTTCATCTTACTGAGTCTAGCCAAGGGTTTGTCAATTTTGTTAATCTTTTCAAAGAACCAGCTCTTTGTCACATTAATTTTTTCTATTGTATTTTTGTTCTCTTTTTCGTTTAGTTCTGCTCTGATTTTTGTTATTTCCTTTCTTCTGCTGACTTTGGGTTTCACTTGTTCTTCTTTTTCTAGTTCTTTAAGGTGTAACATGAGGTTATTTATTTGGGATTTTTCTTGTTTCTTGACATAGGCCTGTAATGATATAAATTTCCCTCTTAAAAGTGCATTCGCTGCATCCCAAAAATTTTGGTAGGATGTATTTTCATTGTCATTTGTTTCTATGTATCTTTTGATCTATCCTCTAATTTCTTCTTTGACCCAGTCGTTCTTTAAACGTATGTTGTTTAATCTCCATGTATTTGTGTTTTTTCCCGCTTTCTTTTTGCAGTTGATATCCAATTTCAAAGCCTTGTGATCAGAGAATATGCTTGGTATGATTTCAGTCTTAGATTTGCTGAGGCTGATGTTATGTCCCAATATATGGTCTATCCTTGAGAATGTTCCATGTACACTAGAAAAGAATGTATAGTCTGATGTTTTAGGATGAAGTGCTCTATATATGTCAATTATGTCCATTTCATCGAATGTGTCATTTAGGGCTGCTATTTCGTTATTTATTTTCTGTTTGGATGGTCTATCCATAGCTGCCAATGATGTATTTAAGTCCCCTGGTATAATTGTGTTTTGGTCAATTTCTCCCTTTAGTTCTGTTAGTAGTTGCTTGGTATATTTCGATGCTCCCTGATTGGCGGCATAGATATTGATGACTGTTATGTCTTCTTGTTGTATAGTCCCCTTTACCATTATGAAATGTACATCTTTGTCTCCTGTTATCCTTTTCACCCTGAAGTCTGTTTCATCTGATATCATTATGGCTACACCTGATTTTCTCTGGGTACCATTTGCTTGGAGTGTCAATTTCCACCCTTTCACTTTGAGTCTATGCTTGTTCTTGTAGCTGATATGTGTCTCTTGGGGACAACATATGGTTGGGTTTAGTTTTTTGATCCAATCTGCTACTCTGTGCCTTTTTATTGGTGAGTTCAATCCTTTTACATTTAGGGTGATTATTGATATGTGAGGATTTCGTGTCATTCTATCTTTAGTTTTCTGGTAAGGCTGTGTCTCCATTGTTTCTTTGCCTTTTTGTTATTGTCTATTATTTCTGTGTGGTGTGGTATTCTATGATGTTTCCCTCTGTTTCTTCTTTTATTACAGTATATATTTCAGTTCTGGATTTTTATTGAGTGGTTACCCTTAAGTTTATGTAAAAGGAAGTTTGATATTTAGAGTATTCCAGCTTCTCACACAATGGGGGGATTCCCTGGGAGACAGGCTTGTCCTCTGTTAATAGTTCACTTGAGTCACAGGGCACAGTGTCCGTGGGGGTATGCGGAGATCTTTTGAAATTCCAAAGCTCTTCCTGCACCAGATTCAGAGCCTGTATGTTTCAGCAGTTCTCTTTATTCCTGCAGGGATCCTCCCAGATACGTGGGGCCATAGGCGGGGTGAGTTGTGAGAGGTGGCCCAGAGCAATGGCGGCAACCACTACCACAGCCGGTCCTGCTTCCACAGCTCCCTCCCCTTTGCCAGAACTAGTTGGGCTGCGAATCTGTGTCTGTGGTCCACAGTTCTCAGAACAGCAAATATTCTGTTCTCTTGATCGGACACTGCTACTGTTCTGCTTCTAGCACTGGGGAAGTGGGGGCAGGGAGAGCTCTGGGGGGTGTACCGGGGAGTGGTGGCTAGTCTCAGTGCCTAAGGCTTCTGTTCTCTGCTTGGCAGTGAGGGCTTAAACTACTGTTTTCAGCATTCTTCCCTCAGTCTTTTCTCCGAGGTCTCTGCCGTGAGCGTTGTGTTCAGCCGTGTTATATTCTGTCCCCTCAGCCCTGTGGGCCATAAGTGGAGCCCTAGCAGTCCGAGTTCTTCCCTCTCCCACAGCTGCGGTAGTTCCGGGAAGCAGCGAGCTCGGAGCACTGAGCTAGGTCTGCATCCTGCACCTGCGTGGCTCTGTCTCCGCACTTCTCCCTTCCCTCCTCCTCCCCCCGCTCGCGCAATTCGCCCACCTTTAGGTGAATTCCGTAGTGGGCCTCCTCGTCTTGCCTGTCTGCTGTGCGGGGAGTCCTTTGTGGAGTTATTGTTGTTCGAGTAGTTGTAAATTCCAGGGGAGCTTTACAGAGGCTCACCTCATGCCGCCATTTTGATGACGTTCAAGTTGATCTCATTGTTCTTAATAGTTACCCTTGATATGATTCAAGTGTTTATTTCGTGTGTGTGTGTCTTGATTTATTAAACCACCCAGTCCTTTTAGAAAATCCAGCTTGAGATAACTCTCAGTGGGATTCACCTCATACTACCTGATACGCATCCCCTGCTCCAAACCCTAAATATCCTTACTGGAACTCCAAGTCAGGTCCTCTTACCTTACACCTTGGAAGCACTGGGATGTCAGCACAGGCTGTTTGATCAGGCCTTCTGTGCCTAGGCAGGGAGAAAGGATGAAGAGATCATTGATACTGACAGCACGTTTCCAAACCCCATATTCTCACTTTCCAACAGGAAGGTGAAAAAGTAAAATGCCTTCAACTTATATTGGAGTAGTTACTTCGTTTTTCTCTTTATAGTAGTAACCAGAAGTGATAGATGATATTATTTGTTTATAATTCTTTCCCTCCCTGTCCTTGCCATGGATTTTCCATGTGTAGAATATACTTTCTCAATCCAGTAATATTTGGCTTGGTCATAAGGTTTGCTTTAGCCAGTAAAATGTGGGCAGAATTTAGAGCATAACATTTTTCACTCATAGGCTTCAAAGAAACATGGAAAGTTTCTACTAGCCCTCTTTGCAAACCTATCCTCTGTTATGAAAACATGAACTGTTGAATACGTGCTGGTTCCAGAATGAAGAGATGTGTAAAACTGACATGCAGTCAGTTATAGCCAGGAACCAAGCCAGGCAGGCGTAGTCAAGTTCATTTGACCAACAGCTTACCTGCAGACCTGTAAGAGAGAAGTAAATATTTTTTTTTGTAAACCACTGAGAGTTGGAGGGGAGAGAGTAGGGAGAAGTCACTGTTGAGCAGCATTAATGTAGTAAACCTGACTCATCCAGCAGACTAATTTCATGGTAGGCACCTCAAAACATCATGAAGGAAGACACCACACATTGAGTTGTGGTCAACAGCCAGGTTTTCCCCTTGAATAAAAAGCTCTGTCTTGGAGATTCAGTAAGGTACTTAAGGTTTTCAGCAAGGGGTGGGGATCAGGTTGTAAGAAGAGATGATTACCACTGAGAGTTTTCCTAGCCTAGATTTTCTGAAGAGATTGGGTGGTCTAATAAAGCAAGAGTCATATGAAAAAAAATTGTACTGTGTCAAGAGTAACTTTTATTTTGAGATTGGTGAGATCTGAGCCCCTACAAAATATTGGGTAGGACCCTCACCAAAGCATTAGCAGCTAAGAAGTCTTGAAGTAGCTATATGATTGATACCCGCTCAAGTCTCTTCACACTTTAAAAGTCAGTGGAATGAATGAAAAAGAAGAATTCCAAAGGAAATGGCTAGGAATAGTAGTAAAATGACACTGCATGTGTCTGGGGAAAAAATGAGGAGAAATACCTGAAGCAGATAGGAGCAGTTTGGTATGAATTGTAATGGAGCCCATATTGGAGACTGCTTCAAAGTTAATTAGCACTTGGAGACTTGGTAATGAAACCTGAACAATTATGCTGGAATGAGGGGCATGATTTACACAGCTGAAGGGAATGCTTGGATTGCCAATTGAAGTTACTGTGGAGAATGTTATTAAATTAAGTCTGATGAAGGAATGGAGTGAAACACCATCAGCTATATTTCCATCAACATTTAATATTTCATAGGATCACAGAATATTTTCTAGCTCGAAGGGATTTTGGGGTTTGGTCTAATGCTTCCATTTTTACGGGAAGTTGAGATGCAAAAAGATTGAGTGGTTCTGCCCAAATTCATACCGATAGATAGTAGCAGATTTGACACTAGAGTCAAGGATCCTGAGTCTACTGCCTCTTTTCAACTTTTGTTTGTTGTCTTTTTTATTCTAAATTTTAATCATTGAATCAAATTATTGTATGAGGAAAAAAGAGAAATAAAAAGAAAAGAAAATTTTCTTAAAACTGCTACCTGATCTTTTCCTTGAAAGTTTGATATTTTGCTGAGAGAGTATGGGCAATTGATTTAGACCCTTAGCTTCTTCACCTTATATTCTGACAAAGTATTTGAAGATATTTTTCTTTCTGCTACTATTACTTGGAAATTGTAGTACTTCAAAGCCTTATGTACACTTCACTTCAGACAGGAGGTGCTGGGAAAACACAAGGGCAAAATGAGAGGTTTTTAAGGTTCTAAGGGTATATACCGATAAAAATACAGGTCTTTGTTTGAGGATAAGGAATGCCTAGATTACTTCCTACTTGCTTTCAGTTGGTTCTGTGTAGCCTTCTTTTATTTAATTGACAATTTTAATTGAGATAATTGTAGATCACATGCAGTTGTTAGAATAGCACAGAGAAATCTATGTGCCCTTTAATACAATATCCCCAAATGAAAACATCTTGCAAAACTATAGTACAATATCACAAAGGATGTTAACATTGATATAATTTACCAATCTAATTCAGATTTCCCCATTTCTGCCAATATTCGTGTATATATGTGTGTGTGTGTGTATATTTAGTTCTATATAATTTTATCATATGTGCTCACATATTCACTACTACAGTCTACAAAAAAACAAACAGTTCTATCACTAGAAAGATTCCTTATATTGCCCACCTCCCTCCGCATGCCTACCCCCTGTCCTGATCCATAATCTGTTTTTCATTTCTGTAATTTTGTCATTTCAAAATGTTATAATCATGGAATTATACAGCATGTAACCTTTTAGAATTGGCTTTTTTCACTCAACGTAATTTCCTGAAAATTCATCCCAGTTGTTTTGTGTATGAATAGTTCGTTCCTTTCTGTTGCTGAGTAGTATGCCATTGTATGGATATACAATAGTTTGTTTAATCACTTACCTGTTGAAAGATATCTGGGTTGTTTCCAGTTGTTGGTTATTATGAAAAAAAAGCTGTTATAAACATTTGGGTATAGGCTTTTGTGTGAACAAAAGTTTTCTTTCTCTGAGATAAATACCAAGAGTGCAATTGCTGGCTTTTGTGGTAATTGTATGTTTAGTTTTTAAATAATTTGTCAAACTGTTTTCCAGAGTGGTTGTACCAGTTTACATTCTTACCAATAATTTGTGAGCAATCCACTTTTTCCAAATCCTCACCAACATTTGCTATTGTTCAAAGTTTTTTATTTTAGCTCTTCTGATGAGTGTGTAGTGATCTCTCATTGTGGTTTTAATTTTCATTTCCCTGATGGTCAATGACGTTGAACATATTTTCATGTACTTGATGTGATGTATTTTTTTGGATAAATTTATCAAGTTTGTTCTTTTATGGATTGTGTTTTTGGTATCAAGTATAGCCCTAGATCCTGAAGATTTTCTCTTATGTTTTTTTCCTAAAAGTTTCATATTTTACATTTAAGCTTATTATGATATTTGAGGTAATTTTTGTATAATGCGTGAGGATTAAATTAAAGTTTCCCCCCAGCCCCCACTTGTATTCATTTGCTCCAGTACCAGTTGTTGAAAAGGCTATCTTTTTTCCTTTGAATTGCTTTGCTTATGCACCATTGTCAAAAATTAATTGAACATACTGATTTGAGTCTTTTTCTAGGTTCTCTATTCTATTACATTGATCTGTGTGTCTATCCCTCTGCTCATACTACATTGTTGTGATTATGTAGCTATATATTAAGTCTTAATATTTTGTAGAGGGATTATTCCCACTTTATTCTTCTTTTTCAATATTATTGTAGGTATTCTGGGGCCTGTGTCTTTTCATACCAATTTTAGAAAATAATCTCAAATCTACAAAAATATTGCTGGAATTTTGATAGAAATTATATTAAACCTGTAAATCAATTTTGGGAGAATTGACATATTTGTTATGTTGATTCCTCTAATACATGGACACAATATGCCTCTCCATATATTTAGGTCATCTTTGATTTTTTTTATCAGCATTTTGAAATATTTAGCGTACAAAACCTGTATATATTTTGGTAAATGTGTAACTAAGTAGTTACTTTTCTTTGGAATAATTATAAATGACATCATATTTTAAATTTAGTTTTTAATTCTGTATATTCATTGTTAGTATATAAAAATGCAATTGATTTTTGTGGTTACTGGATATTGTATTTTGTGACTTTTCTAAATTTACTTATTAGTTCTAGGATTTTGGGGAGATTCCTTGGGATTTCCTACATAGAAAATCATGTTATCCACAAATAGGGACAGTTTATTTTCTCCTTTTCAAACTGTATGTTTTTATTTCTTTCTCTTGCCTTATTGCAGTGGTTCTAACTTCAAGTACTATTTTAAATAAAAAAGGTGAGGATGGATGTTCTTCTCTTGTTACCAATCTTAGGGAGAAAGCATTGAATCTTTCTCCATGAAGTATGATGTTAGCTGTAGGTATTGTGTAGATACTGTATTTTAAGTTGAAGTAATTCCCCTCTAAGTTGCTGAGAGTTTTTTTATCATGAGTGAGTACTGAATTTTGTTAAATGCTTTTTCTACACAAATTGATAGGATCATATCACTTTTCTTCTTTAGTCTGTTTATATGGTGGATTACATTGATTTTCAAATGTTAAACCAGCCTTGTATAACTGAAATAAATCTTACTTGGTCATGTTAGATAATTTTTTAATACATTTTTGGATTTGGTTTACTAATATTTATTTTTGAGAATTTTGTATGTAAGTTTGTAAGAGGTGTTCATCTGTAACTTTCTATTTTTGGACTGTCTTTGATTTTATTTTGGTATAAGAAATTATGAACTTATAAATTATGGATTCAATTTCCTGAAGAGGACAATTCAGATGATCATTTTGGTTGAGGTTTGGTAGAAATTGGTCCCTTTCTTCTAAGTTGTCATGTTAATAAGCATAATTTTTCATATTTGTATTAATTTCCTAGGTCTGTCATAACAAAGTACCATAAACTGGATGACTGAGAACAACAGAAATTTATTTTCCTACTGGAAGCTATAAATCCAAAACCAAGGTGTTGGAAAGGCCATGTTCCCTCTGACACCTGTAAGGGAAGGATCCTTCCTTGACTCTTCAGCTTCTAGCAGCCCCAGTTGTTCCTTGGCAGCATAATTTCAATCTCTGCTTCCATCTTCACATGGCATTCTCTCTGTGCCTCTTCACATCATCCCTCTTTGTGTGTCTGTCTCTGTGTCCAAATTTCTCCTCTTTATAATGACACCAGTTATATTGGATTTAAAGACCACCCTAAAAACCCCATTTTAACTCGATTACTTCTGTAAAGATCCCATTTCCAAATAAGGTCCCATTTTGATATACTGGAGGTTAGGACTTAAACATATCTTTTTGGGAGGAGCACAGTTCAACTCATAACTGTATTATTCTCTTTTTATTATTCTTATGGCTTTATGATCTCTAGTGGTAGTCTTTACTTCATTCCTTGCTAGAGGTTTATCAGTTTTATTGATTTTTTTCAAAGAACCAGCTTTTTGTTTCATTGATTTCCTCTTTTGTTTCCTATATTCAATTTCATTATCTATTCACCTTTATTATTTATTTCCTTCTGCTTGCCTTGGGTTTAGTTTGCTCTTCCTTTTCTGGTTTCTTGTAGTGGGAACTTAGATTAATTGATTTGTCACTTTTCTTCATTTCTATTACAAGCATTTCATACCATATATTTCCCTCTCAACACTACTTTAATGGCATCCCACATATTTAAACATGTATTTTCATTTCAATTGTTTTATCTATTTAAAAATTTCCTTTTAGACTTCCTCTTGGACCCATGGATTATGTAAAAATGTGTTATTTAATTCCTATGTATTTAGATATTTTCCTGTTGTCTTTCTGTTATTGATATCTAGCTTGATTCTACCTTGATTCTTCTATGGTGGGAGAACATAGTCTACATGATTTTACCTTTTTTAAATTTGTTAAGGGTTGTTTTATAGCCCAGAATATAATCTATATGATGAATATTACATGGGTGCTTGACAAATTGTGTATTCTGCTATTGTTGGGTGAAGTAGTCTATATACCCGTATGTCACTTAGGTCATGTTGGTTGAATGTATTATGCAGAATTCCTATATCCTTGCTGATTTTTTATCTACTAGTTCAATCTATTGTTGAGAAGGAGTTTTGATATACTCAACTATAATTTTGGATTTGTCTATTTTTCCTTTCAGCTTTATAAGTTTTTTCTTTATATATTATAAGGCTCTTTTGTTTGGTATGTACGCATTTAAGATTATTTTGTCTTCCTGGTATATTAATCCTTTTGTCATTATGTAGTATCACGCTTTGCCTTATGTAGGTTTATTTGTTTCGAAGTCTACATTATATGATATTCATGTAGCCACTTCTACTTTTTAATGTTTGTGTGGTGTATCCTTTTTCCATCTTTTGACTTTCAACCCACCTATGCTGTTGAATTTGAAGTCAGTTTCTTATAAATAGCATATAGGTGGGTCATGCTTTTTCAGCTATTCTGCCAATCTCTGTCTTTTGACTGGTTTATTTAGACCATTTACATTTAAGGTAATCATTGATATTTTAGAGTTTAAGTATGCCATTTTATTGTTTTCTATTTGTTTTCACTGGTTCTTATTCATTTGTTTCTCTTTCATGCCTCCCTGTGTTTTACTATTTCTTAGGAGTCCATCTTGATTTATTTATAGTGTTTCTGAATTTATGTCTTTAGCATTTTATAGTAATTTATCTGTGTGTGTGTGATGTCTACTGGTATTAACATTATACCACTTCTAGTGAAATATGAAACCATACTTCCATTTATGATTTCATTTACCATTCTATTTACTCACCCCGTTTTTAAATATCAGTGTCTTGAGAATCATATGGTATTATAATTTTTGTTTTGATTATCAAATATAATTTATATTGAATGTCAACTGTAACTGAAAAAATAACTTAAAAAAGATATAGAGGGTAAGGGGGAGGGGCATGGTAGATGAGGGTAAAGGGGATCAAACATGTGGTGATGGAAGGAGAACTGACTCTGGGTGGTGAACACACAATGTGATTTATAGATGATGTAGTACAGAATTGTACACTTGAAACCTATGTAACTTTGCTAACCATTGTCACCCCAATAAACTTTAGTTTAAAAAAAAAAGAAAAGATATAAAACATAAAACTAATGCAGAGGATAATCTATTTTATATACGCACTTTTTTCTCTTTTCATTGTTCTTTCTTTCTGGTGCTCTAATATTCCTTCTTTTATCTTTTTTTTCCCAAAGAAATTCCTTTAACAAATCTTTAAGGGTATATTTTTTAGGACAAATCCTTTTAGTTTTCCTTTATCTGAGAATATTTTGATTTTTCCCTTCATTTATGAAAGATAGTTTGACCAGATAAAGTATTTGAAGTTTACAGTTCTTTTCTGCACTTGAAGAATGTTTGCCACTTCCGCCTGGCCTTCATGGTTTCAGATATCATTTTAATTGGTGTTCTATAGATAATTTGTTTCTCTCGGTGTGTTTTCAAGAGACTTTATCTTTGGTTTCCAGAAGTTTAAATATGACAGATCTTTTTGTGGATATTTTTTAATTTATCCTACTAGGGTATCACTCAGCTTCTTAAGTCTGAAGGTTTGTATCTTTGCCAAATTTAGGAACTTTTCAGCCATTATTTTGTTTTATACTCTTTCTACTCTTTCAGCCCGATTATGTTCCTTCCACTTTTTTATGATTCTGATGATAGGAATCTTGAATCTTTTTTCATTGCCCCACAGGTCTCTGAGGTTCTGTTGTTTTTTTTTTTTTTTTTTTTTTTTTTTTTTTAATCTATTTTTCTCTCTGTTTTTCATACTAGGTAAATTGTTTTAATCTGTCCTCAAGTTTACTGATTCTATTCTGTGTTATCTCAAATTTACTATTAAGTCCATACAGCAAGATATTTTTTTAAAAATAATTCTTATTATATTTTTCTGTTTGATATTTCCATTTGGTTCTTTTGTAACTTTTTCCTTTTTTAAAAAAATTAAAGTTTATTGGGGTGACAATTGTTAGTAAAGTTACACACGTAGGTTTCAGATATACAATTCTCTGATACATCCGAGAACCACATGATTTCACTCATATGTGGTATATAAAACTGAAAACAACAAAGGAAAAAGACAAACAAATGAAGTAAACTTTTTTCTTTGCTGAGATTTTCTTTCTTTGTTAAGGGAATTTGTTATTGATTGTTGAAGCTTTTTTTTTTTTTTTATGATGGCTGCTTTAAAATCTTTTTCTGATAATTCCAACATCTGACTTGTCCTGGTGTTGATGTCAATTGATTGTTTTTTTTCTCACTCAAGTTTGATTTTCTTGCTTCTTGGAATTACAGGTTATCTTATACTGTGTACAGGACATTTGCTCTTATGTTCGTAGACTCAGAGTCCTGTTTAAATCTTTTATTTTAGCAGGCAGTCACCCAGTTTGGGTTTGGCACACAGGTCTTGATTTACTTTTGTGGGCTTTGGTTCCAGTGACAGTTTAATTTTCAGAGATTTTATAGTTTGGTCTGCTTGGTTTCTCTGGTGCCACTGGGGCTCCCACTGGTCTCTGATGGTGCTGCCTGAAGAGGTAGCGAGTTTCCTTACGTAGGGCTGTCTAGTTTCTCTTGATGGGAGAGGAGAGTCAGTTTCAAGCTTGTGGGGATAAAGAGACTTCCCAGGTTTTGCTGCTTTTTGTGTCAGAATCTTTCTTGGTACTGCCTGGCTAGCCTAATAAAGTTTTAAAGCCTTTTAAAGTTACTTCAGTCATCCTTTCATTAATTAATTGATTAATTTATTCAGTAAAGAAATACATATAGGTCACTCACTATAATAGTCTCTGGAATTTTTGTGATTCTCTAGTTGTTGACAAATAATAATTGTTCAGTATTGAAGTGGTTGTGGGAATGTAAGATCTGAATTGACTTTAATCAAAATTTAAGTTTAGCTAAAGCTTATGAAAAAAGGTCTTACTTTACTTTTCAGAGGTGTAACTAAGTGAGAAATATAACAAGAGAACACTTGACTCAAGGATATTACTCAATTATGTGTTTTAGACTCCTTGTTTTATGCAGTCGATCTAAATATTGATTTTTCTTTTAATGAATATTATTATAGAAAATCTTCATCTTTCAAGATTATATTTAGCCTTTTCTGATTCCTGCTAGGTTTGATTTGTTGTCTTACTCTGAATTTGATACTGTGGTGTTTGCAAAAATAGCCTGATCCACCCTCCTTTCTGCATTCACACTTTTTGCACTGTTACTTTGCTGCTCCTCCAATCAAGAGGTGGAGCCTATATAATTTCTCCTTAAATCTGGGTTGGCTTTGTGACTTCCCTTGGCCAATTGAATGTAGTGGGGTTACAGTGGGCCAGTTACAGGTTTAGGCCTCAGGAGCCCTTATGCACTTCTTGCTCTTTTGCTCCTCTGAGAACTATCCATGGATATCCAAGAACTATCTTGGGCTAGACTGCTGGAAGTTAAGAGAGCAGAGGACACAGAAATAAGTGGTTCCCACTAAGACTTTCATAGACCATGAACAGCTGGCCTGCAAGTTGATGGCATGTCTCTCTCATTCATTAGACATGAGCTTTTGGGGAGTTGGGACTATTCATTTCATTATCCTCTGACTCTGAGGAAGTGTCAAGTGCATAAAAAGCAGTTGGTAAAGTGCTAATAAATGATAAATAAGCAAATGATCAACAATGATGAGATGAAGATCAATAAAAAGCAAAGAAAAATGTGTTGCTGCACAATGACAATTTATTGCCAATATGATTAATTTTTATCAGACAAAAGTAGTGCTAAAATATGTGATTAACCTGTGAGACTAAAATAAATACAAGTTTTTCAACTAGATTGAATTGACATATGGTTCTTTTGTGGAAAGATTTAATTAGAATTAAGGAAAGACCATCTCTTATTTCTCTAAAGAATGTGTATCTTCATTTAATAATATCTGAAAAGTAGAGAGAGAGAAAGTATTACTTAGCCTTGATTTAATTTAAAACCTTTGGAAACTTCTTTTTAGCCTGGATAGTATGCTTTTTGGTTTTTTTGAAAATGTATAAATAGTTAGCTAATCTTGGATTCTTGTGAATGGCAAGAACTACTAACCACATTGCACAGTGAAGCAATGTATTTAAATACAAATAAGAACTCTTAGTAACACAAAGACTACTTAGAAAGGAAGGCCTTGATGCTTTGCCATGATATGAGAAAAGATGGAAGTTTTCAGTTTTCTTAGAAAATTTACAGTGGACACTTTCATTCCACTGTATTTTTGTTATGACAGGACTTAATTTATTACTGACTTTTTTTTCCAGGAACAGTTCTGTATCATTTCAGGAGCAGAAGATTATAATTTGGTGGGTGGCTGCAGAGGCCTTTTTATTGCAGTGAAACAAAAAAGGGTAATAGGAAGTCAGAACATACTAATAAAGGGTTTAGGAATAACCAAGAGATAGAAAAACTGGAGAGAAAATATTTTTCCATCATATCTCTTTTCCATGCACTCCATGACCTCCATGTTTATTGTGTTTTCTGAAATGTAGTGCTACACGTGTAATTAACAATGGGTTCTACATGTGCTCTCTACTTGCAAACATGTGGTTGCTACCATGGCAACAGTAAAGGAACCAACAGAAGAGGCACTCTCTGATTAATGTAATTACACAGCAAGCTGTATAATACCCTTAAACACCATTTATTTCTGCATGAAGAAGACATTAAAATGGGTATTATGTTCAGCAAGTTAACATCCCCAAATTCTTTAGGATCACATGATTTTTATGTGATGATTAAGATAATGTTTATCTTATTCATTCAAGATCATAGCCTAGGAATAGCTATGTTGTATTTTAGTTGAGTGCCAACAATGGGACACAAGCTATTTAGGCTTGCAAATGTTACAACCATGTGTATGGTATGATCCCTGATCTTAAAGACATTACAGTCTAATAGACCTAAATTATTACCAAGCAAATATGATTTTTTTTTAAAAACCCGGAATGTTGTAGTGGACTGGAAAAACACTATTAATTCTTGTGAGTTGTCAAGGCATATTGTATCAGTCAGGGTCTCTGCTGGAAACAGATGGCACAATCAAATTGGGTAATCTGAGAAGAGTTTATTAAAGGTAGTATTTACAAGATGTGGGCAGGGTATAGGATAAACACAGGGTTAGTGGAATACCTCAGGAGATGGTCACAGCAAGGTGTCATCACCACTGAAGGGACAAGGGAAGAGAGCAGTAGCTGGAACCTGGACAGAAATATGGATTGCATGATAGAAATTGTGATTTTCAGTTGAGGTGTCCAGCCATAGTGACCCCACAAGGAGAGTCAGAGGAATAAATATCCTGACATTTCTCTTTTGTTGCCCTCTGCTGGTGCTCCTCCCATTTTCTGAACCTAACATGAAGCAAGAGGGTGAGGAAACCCATTGATGCAATTTACATAGTTCAGTCTCCCTGGATACAAAGTAGGTGGAGAAGAGTGGAGAGAGAATCCAGGGAGGGATCTGGAGAAGGGAAATGGAGGTATTCAGTACATATCTGCATATATATATGCATACTCACTAAAGGCACATGCACACACATACCCCAGATACACATGTCTATATAGCCAAACTTTTATATCTGAATTTAGTACTTATATCCTCTCTTCTGTTTGCTGAGCATGTCTCCAGACATTTTTATATTTGTAGATGATCCATGAGGTCTGACATTTTTATATTTGTAGAAGACCATTTCTGTCCCAGCACCCTATATGAGAGGCTGAATTAATTTTTGGATGAAGATGAAATTCCAATAAATGTGACCCCATGCATCATTTTTCTAAGTGTCATATGGAATGAATTATTTACAGGTTAGATGGTTATCACCAGACATTTCTTGACCACATCCCCATGACAGTATGCTGCTATAGGAAGAAATCTGAAATGAGAGTTAGGAGATAGTCATTCAACTAACAATTTTGAACATGTGCTGAGTTCCTGAGTTTGCTTTGTTGACTCAGCTAAAGGGAGGGACCAGCACGAAATTACAGGACATGAAGTGAGAGACTGAATTTGGGATATCTCTTCCATGTGGCATCATGCTTCATGCATTGGTTCTGGCTATGGTTGAGTCTCTCCATGACTACAGCTTCTACTGTGTGTCTCCTCCTTCACGGTTCAAGCTCTCACTGGTTTCTGTAATACTATTTCTTCTTCTTTCCCCTTCAATCTTATGGTTGGTAATGGCTTTCAGCTATGACTTACCTCTGGATGTATCAACCTTCCCTGTTGTTTCCCTTAAACCTACTCATACATCTGTAAGTAGTTCTTTATTAAAATCTCATTGAATCATCTGACTAGAGTTCTGTTCCCTGCTAGAACCCTGAATGATACACTTTTTCATTAGAAATTGCTACAAAATTACCATGCGTTTGAAAAGTAGATATGAGTGACTGTATTACTGATACAGGGATGGAAACAGTGACAGGAAATGAGCCTTCTTTCCCGACATTAGTCTTGGGTCTTAGCACCAAGAAAATTAGTTTTGTCTCCTCCATAAAATTTATAATAGTAACATAAACACAGCTGACTCTCAGGTTTTTGGTATACGAAAGATGCCATAAATTATTCCTGTATATGCTTATAAAGACTCAGAATGTGAGCAATATGTGACCAATGAATTTTGCTCCTTATGTACAATTTGGTAACACTAATTATTTAATGACTAATAAAAAAGAAAATGTTTCTAGTACTTAGTTCTAGGTAATATACTGATATTTAACAGAAGCCAAGAATAAAGCTACTCTTGGAGGGTAATTACTCTCAAAGACAACTTGATTCTCCTTGAGTATCAAGCAAAGCTCCCATGAAATCTTTCCCTTTGATTAAACCTTTTTTTTTTAAATTAAAGTTTATTGGGGGTGACAATGGTTAGTAAAGTTACATAGGTTTCAGGTGTACAATTCTGTAATACATCATCTATGTATCACATTGTGTGTTCACCACCCAGAGTCAGTTCTCTTTCTATCACTATATCTTTGATCCCATTTTACCCTCATCTACCACCCTTCTCCCCTCTTACTCTCTGGTAACCACTAAACTATTGTCTATATCAGTTTTTGTTTGTTTGTTTGTTTGTCTTATTCCTTTGTTGCTTTCAGTTTTATATCCCACATATCAGTGAAATCGTATGGTTCTCAACTTTTTCTGTCTGACATATTTCACTTAGCATAATAATCTTATGCTAAACCTTTTTTTTTTAACTCCATGGTAGTGATATATACATTATACTTTCACTCTTGTTTTTACCCAGAGAAGAAATGCTCTAAACTGTATTGGTCTACATGAGGTTCCCAGTGTTAGTAAATTAGATTGGCCTCAATGAAACAGATTTGCTCTTGTAAGGTTGACATCAGTGTTAAACTAACCTGATATGGGTTGTTGTCTCTATCAAGACAGTGACATCAACTTCTCATACTCTTGCCTCATTAGAAGAGAAGAAATTAAGTCACCAAATGGTGGTTATACAACCAGTTAGTGGGCGAGCAAGGGCAATGACTCAGACGTCTTAACTATTAGCTCAGTATCCTCTCCCATACCCAGAACCTGTCCAGAACCCAAACTCTCTGAACCCTGAAAATCAATCATTTACCCCCCTCCCAAATCCCATCCCATTCCTTGGCTAACCTCTTAGAATGTTTCTTGAAATATGCAATTCACTTTCCTGTGAGGCTATTATATTCCTGCATGGCTTTCCCTTACATTGCCTTAGATCTGTCTTCCTGAAGCTTTCACCCATTCACCCAAGTTCTGTCCCAGGGGATCATAACGAACAAGTGAAATCCGGCTTCCATATGATGCATCTTTAAATATTTAAATTCAGTTATTAAATGTGTCACCTTCACCCCACATTCTTTTCCAGAGCTTAATAGCCAAATTCCTTAAAATGTTTCCCAGGTGGTATGGATTTGAGTATCTTGACCTCAAATCTGCTTGTTTCTAGCTCAAAGTGTGTTTCCAGGTATTTATTAATGGCTATTAGTTATGGTTTCCATCCAGCCACAATTTCTGTCCTTTGCTGGGGGAGGTGCTATTTTGACAGTAAATGGTAGATCTTTTATACTGTAACTTCACACTGCTAGAAGGAAAAGCAGTGGCACTGAATGGAGAAGATGAATGAAGAAAGAGTTAAGGATCCTAGGAAAAAATTGCTAATATGACATTGTATATCCTATTTCCAGTATGTGTGTGTGTGTGTGTGTGTATGATCATTTATGGTTTTTCTGTCACCAAACCCTTTCATAAATTATAACACCCATTAGGATGACTGTAAATATGAAACAAATAAAAAAAACCCAACTGAGTTAACACAGGCCATGGTGAGACCGTAATTTATAAGGCCTCCTGAGCACAGTTCCATAATGAGTTAACAGGAAGAGCACAACTGGTAAAGGGCAGTAAGATATTTAGTCCAAATAAAACCATTAAATTTTTTTCAGACTATCAAGTATTGTATTATACTAATGACATTTTTACCCTTGTTTTTCTTAGAGTTTTCCCTAATAATTATGTTTAGTTTTGCCTGTTTTTGAACTTTAAACAAATGGAATCATACTGCATGATGTCTTTTGCAACTTCCTTCATTCTCTGATTATTATGTTTTGGAGATTCATCCATGTTGTCATGTGTAACTCTACCTGATAATTTTTACTGCTCTGTAGTATTCCATTGTATACGTACACCATAATTTATCCATTTAACTATTGAAGGACATTTGAGTTGTTTAAATTTTTGATGATATAAGAGCACATTTGCTGCTATAAACTTGTACGTGTCTGCTGATGCACACGTGCAAGAGTTTCTCTAGATTAGTCCTTTTATTTATTTTCATTATTTTTAATTTTTTTATGTTGAAAAATTTCAAACCTACAGAAAAATTGCAAGGATAAATTAATCTATATTCCTAATTGTTATTTTTGCAGAATCATTTGCAAGGAAATTATAGATATGATTTCTCTTTACCCGTGAATACTTCAGCATGTGTACCCCCAAAATAAGACTTTTTAAAAAATAAACATGGTACAATGATCCAGACATGTAATGTTGATATGTTGATACAATGGTATTATCTTATACACCATCTCATTCAAATTTCTTGGTTTGTCTTATCGCTATCCTTTAGAGCATTTTACTTTTCCTTATCCAAGGTCACTTGTTGCATTTATTTGTCAAGTCTTTGTAATCGCCTCTAATCTGGAACTATTCTTTAGACTGACTTTTACTTTCACAATACTGATTTTTTTTTGAAAAGTAGAGGGCAATTGTTTTATAAACTATTAAATTCAAACTTAATTTGAATTTAACAACTATGTGTATTTCTTCATGACTAGATTTAAGTTATCTCCTTTCTTTTTGTATTCTCTCCTTCCAAGTTTTTAATTTTATATGTGAAGTATTTCTAACAAAGAATCCTCTCAATGCCTTCTTGAGTTATATAAAACTCAAAATAGACTGTAGATGTCTAATTAAACAAGAGTGAATAATTCTAGGTTACCATCATTCTTGTTGACATGCTAGTTTGGGATAATTAAGAGGAGCAAAGTGATTTTTTTAGATTTAGATTTTAGATTTTTACATGTGCTCAATGATTTCATTTTCTGGAGACCCCTGATTAAGAATATGTTACTATAGTATAAAATACTATAATGATGCTAACATAGTGGCCACCTCCTAGCAGAAGGACCAAAAATGAAAGCACACACAACAATCTTCTTGTGCAGCTGCCTACTTGATCTTTTATCAAGTCCAAGAGCATTTCCTCTCCAGCACGAATAATTACCCGGAAAGTTAGAATTTACTCACATTTGCTAATTTGAACTGGGATCCTATTTTAGGATTTCTTTTATAATTTGACATATATTGGTAGCTAAACTACTTACTATATTTCAATTCAACTGGTATGTATTTAGTATGGACTATGTGGTAGGTATTATGTCAGGCACTAAGGGAAAAATGGTGAAAATGCAGTATCTTTCTCCTTCAGGGGTTCATGGTTCAATAGGGGAGTTACAGATCTGTATAAATGATAGTAAAGTGGGATAAACATCTTAACGGCATTAGGAAGTGTGATAGAAGCACAGAATAGGGAACAACTAACTCTTCTGGAGGAGCATCAGTGTTGATTTTTGAGCTAAATCTTTAAAGACCAGTAGGGGAATCTCCATACAGAGAAGAAGAAACAGAGAGTATGTGCTAGGCACAATTCTAGATACTTTGAGGGAAATCTTATTGTCATAAAAGAAACAGACATAGATGTAAACTATAATATGAGGCAGCCTGCCTGCCAGTCCTACTGTTCTGTAAGTACAAATTGCAATGAAAGGACTGAGATGTCAAGATTAATTCTGACCTGGAGGAGTGCATGCAGGGATGTGCATCTCAGCTTGCATGAATACATACGAAATCCCTGTACAAAAATCTCTTTTCGTGTGGTCCAAAATATAACAGGTCAGTAGATTCCCTCAAAGAAAGCTTAACAAAAAGCAAAACTCTACTTGGATTACAGGATATTAAAAAATCCATAAGTCCTACCTTTCAGTATGTGAGCAGTACTCAATGAATGTCTCCCTCCATTAACTTGGCATAGATATCATGAATCCTAAGAATTAGATAAAGGTTCCAGTGAGGCAGTTTTATTTATATCCACTAAAATAACAATATATTATTATGTCCTTGTCAGTTTTAGTAGAGACGACTATAGGAGTTGATTACTTTGAATATCTTTCAGGCCCGATAATTACTCTCTATTTCTTTAAAAAGTCAGATTGCTCACTTCATGCTCAATTTTCTCATTTTTCCTTTTATAAGTTCCTGGTCATAATCTATCATTGTAAGCTCTAAAAATCTATTTTGACATGATTTTAAGTTTCTGTCCTAAAAGGAACCTTCTTCCTAGTTAATCAGGAAAGATCATCAAAAACAAAGATGGGTCATTAGAAACCAAGGCGAAGATCATCCACACCATGTATCCCAATTACTATGTACTGATGTGAAAGTTGGACAGTGAAGGAGGCTAATAGGAAAAAAAAAAAGATTCATTTGAAATGTGGTGTTTGAGGAAAGCTCTGTTGGTACCTTGGCCAGCCAGAAAGATGAACAAGTGGGTCCTAGAGCAAACTAAGCCTGAGATATTGCTGGAGTGAAAAATGACAAAACTGAAGCTGGACTACTTTGGGCACATAAGGAGAAGACAGGGCTCTTTGGGAAAGACAATAATGCCGGGAAAATAGAAGGCAGAAGGAAAAGAGGAAGACCAAATATGAGATGGACTGACTCCATAAAAGAAGCCATAGGCTGAGTCTCCAGGAGCTGAGCAGGGCTGTGAGGACAGGACACTGCACGTCACTCATTCATAGGGTCACCAGAAGTCAGAGCTGACTCAATGGCAGGTAACACATGCCACATCCTTTTGGCTACCCTCAGATATGAACTACAATTCTGGTGGACAGTTCTTGTGTGTACTCTCAGCAAAGTGCCCAAGCATGCAACCAAATTTTACACTTTACTGTCTTAGAACTTTTTCTGAAGATGGAGGGGTTTGCTCAACCTGCATGCAGGATAGTCAAGAAATACAGGACAGTTAATGCCCCCAGTGGAAATTCTCAAGCAATGAGGAGTGAGAGTTGGAGGATAAATGCTCCAGCATCCTACTTTTCAGAGACAGTTATGAGTTGCATTCTATCCAGTTCTCAAGGGGCCACAGTCAGAAAGAGCCCCAGTTGCCCACAGCTCAGTAACAAACTCTTTACTGTTTTTTCCTTCTTTCATGTCTCACTTGTCTTGTTCTCTCATTCTTGTTTACAAAGTTTACTTCTCACATAAACTACCAAAATCCAATTCCTCATCTTAGATGCTGTTTTTAGGGTAACTCAAACTAAGACATGTAGAAAAGCAGTAAGGGAAGAACTCTTATTTGATTGAGAAAACCCTAAACTGAGTGACTTACCTTAAATTAACCAAGCCTAACTTTTTGCTATAAGCAGAATAAAGTTTCAAGATCGGATTTAAGTTATATAGAAATAAAGTTTTATTTTTGCCTATCTCAATTCATAGTCTATAATTATCTTGTCTCCCATATGTGCTAGTTACAGTCACGGACAAACCCATTATCCCTTTTTGAGGGGAATCATTCAACTCAAACCTTAAAGGCATCTTAGCAGAGTACCCACTTAATGGACTGAGAATGGGCACATGGCTCAAGGGCTGCCCTTCCTGGTTGGCTGGCTAGTAATATATGAGATTTGTGGCCAAAAACTATACCTAGAAACGCAATAACAATTAAGTAGGTCAATCATAGGTTCTACCTTTGGCATGTGAGCAGGAATAATGAAAAGTATCAGACAACTGGTAGTACAAAGAGAAAAGAGATACAGAAAGAGAAGCAGGACATGAAAAAATAATGGTAGAACACTATTGCAAAGTGCCATAGACTCTTGCTGCTTAAGGGTTGATCAAATGCCTTACATCCTGAATGACAGCTATTCCTGGTTCTGTGTGAGATTTTTTCTCCTACATTAACTCATAAAGCTTTACAATAAATCCTGACTACCTTAGATGGCTAGATTAAGTCTTTGTTTCCTGTAATCTAAAGAGTCTAACAAACCTGTGTTCAGGGAATTGTACGTAGTTCAGTAAGGGACTGAAGCAAGAGGCAAGAGGTAAGCCCAGAGACTTCGGCAGAGTTGTTATATATAACCATCGTGAAGATAATAGGGAGATAATGAAGAATTTTAAACAAAAAAAGTGCTTCCCTCCTAATTCCCAAATGCTGAATTGAATACTTGAAAGTTAGTAAGACTGGAAGTGGAGAGAATATTTTGGAGGTTTTATTCTATGATCAGGGCAAGAAACAATGAAGGCCTGAAGTTGAAGTTATGACATGTTTGATTGGGAAAATGATGAGATAAGTTTCAAGACTGTGTGTTTGAAGTTTTTCTGGTGCTTTCAGGTGAGATGTCTGGGAGCTATTAGATTTATGGGTCTGAAACATGGGAGAGGTATCTGGGCTGGTGACATAGACATTAGTCATTAGTATTGGTGGAAGCCATGGGTGAAGATAGGACCTTCCAAAAAGATTATACAGAGTGAAAAAGAAGAGGACAGAGTGTGGATGCATGGGAGCAGCGAAATTTAAAGGGGAGGGAAGAGAAGGAGGCACTTGTAAAGGATATTGGTGAGTTGCCAGATAAGTAGAACGAAAACCAAGAGGTGTTCTCCCTATGAGTTATATAAAATGCATGCATTTCTTGACTGAATGAATGTCCCCCACAAATCTTTGAAAAATATGCTTTGGAATTTATAATTATTTGCATTTATTTGGTTAAAGTACATAAATTTGCCTTTGTAATACTTGTTGGACATATTAAATGAGTCCAATGCAAAACAAGAGTGAAACACAAGGTTGCTTTTCTACTCATACGTAGTGGTGGATAAGGCACACTTTGACTCGCAGCTCAAATGGCTGATTTATCATTACAGTCCATGTACCAACACTCTCTGTTGCTCCAATCAACCACATATTGACAGCATCTACTCACCCTTCCAGTACTTATTTTCAAGTAAAAACTAATTGTAAGCTTTCATATATTGATAAATTATAAAATGCTGCTTCCGTGTCCTCCATTCTTGTATTTGCCCTCTTCTCTATTCACATTGCCATGTGGCAGTATTGCTCTCATTAAATGAGTCACTTGAAATAGAAATATGAATTTAACAAGTTAAACCACCTCAAAAAGAACTACATTCCACTCTTTTATATTTAAAACAAATATAACAACTGTAGAATGAAGTATAAAGTCACAACTTTAGTGGTTTGGACTAGTATACATTTCCATCATCATAATTATACAAATAGAATGCTTTATTGTTAGTTTGTTTCGTGTTTCTCTTATGAACATTATTATGTCTCAGTGAGATCTATCCAGATGGTATAACTGTGTCAATTGAAAGGTACCCCTAAAACGGCATGAAATGGAAGATACTCTACTCTTCAGGGTTGGTTAAATTGTTGGATGCACAGCAAGTATAATGAAAATTAGGTAAACAAAGGATGTGTATAAGCCTCATCATGGATAGTGTATGTGATTGAGGGTTTCTTCTTTTGCAAGTTTCTTCTGATCTTGGCTTTGAAATGTATAAACTTCTATTTTATTTTATTATTTATTTATTTATTTTAAATTAAAGTTTATTGGTGTGACAATGGTTAGCAAAATTACACAGATTTCAGGTGTACAATTCTGTATTACATCATCTATATACCACATTGTGTGTTCACCACCCAGAGTCAGTTCTCTTCCCATCACCATATATGGGATCCTCTTTACCCTCATCTACCACCCCCCTCCTCCCTTACTTTGAGTTAAAACTCAAATATATGTTCACTCTAGAAAACTTGGAAAATACAGAATAGCATAAAAAAGAAAATGAAATCATCTATAAGTTCACTGTCCTCTTGCCATTTTTTTATACTTGTATGTAATGGAAATGAAAGGCATCGTACTATATATACATACAGTTTTGTATCATATTTTCTTTAATATATTACACACATTTCCCCTTATAATACGTATTCTTAAATAACATTTTAACAGCCTTGTGATTTCCCTTGACACTGATTTACCATGTTTTATTTTCTCAGGCTCTGCTGTGCAAATAATGGCAATATAAAGTTGTTACTTAATTGTTCTATTTGGCATTACAAGTGACTGATGGCACTGCAGAAGATCAGTTGGAGGTAATACATGTGGAACACTTTAAAAAGGCATAAAAGCAACTCTGAAAATGTTCTTATAAGTGAATCAGGAAAGTAAACATATCAAAGGTAAGAAAGGCAAAGTGGAATAAAGCTCTGAATTAGTAAAGTTTTAGAAAAGACTATTTCTCTACAACATCCTTTAAGTTGGTAAACACACTCTGAACTTTCTGAGACAGTTCTAGCTTTATGTATTTTTGTCTTGTTGATCCTCAATTAACCATTAAAATGTCCAAAATTCTCAATATTTAAGCACTCAAACTCTCTTTTGACTCCTTTTTGTATTTGGAAACAGCACAAACACCAATGGATCTTAACATTGGGTTTAGAAAATATGGTTTCTATATAGATATGAAACAGCCCAAAGTTGACTGTGCTTCTATCTTCCTTAGATTATAAGTCCTGTTTAATGTTAAAAAGTAATTCATAGCTATATGTAGTTTTACATTTTCTACAATAATATATATTTACATACATTATTTGTATAATTTTAAAAAGTTACATATTGTCAGATACTGTATTTTCTAATGATGTTTCTAATTATAACAGTATTTCCCATTCTACATTTTTTTCTTCTAATATATGTTGCCACTCCCTCATTAGAGGTAGAGTCTATGTTCCCTCCTCCTGAATCGGGTTGGCTCTCAATGACTCTGTGGACCAGCAGAAAATACCAGAAGTGATGCTACGTTACTTCCAAGGCTAGGTCATAAAAGGTGATAGAGCTTTCATTTGACTCTCTCTGGGCTCTTTGCTTTTGGAACCTAATTGCCATGCTATGAGGGAGCCTAGGCTACATGGAGGGACAATATGCTCATGTTATGGCCAATAGTTCCAGCTGAGGTCCCAGTCAGCTGTCAGCATCAATCACTGACATGTGAACGAGGAAGACTTTGAGATGAGTCCAACTACCTGCATTGAGCCAAATGAGAAACTCCAAGCAAGGAGTGTCTAGCTGAGCTCAGTCAACCCCAGAAATGTGGAGATAATAATAGTAGTAATAATAAATGATTGTTGCTGGTTTGCACCACTTGGAGTGGGGTGGTTTGTTATGCAGTAACTGACAACTAGAACTTACATAAACAAATTAACTTAAAAGAAGGCTATCAAACAATTTGCCTGCACTGATGAAATGCTTGTGCTAACTCAGTCCAACTATATGGCGGTAGGCAACCTCTTACTGGAGAGAGAACTGAAGTACCCACAAACTGAGAAGGCAAAGGGAGCTTTTAAAAAACTCTCTGAATCACAGCTGCAAGAGAGAACTACATTGCTGGGCATAGCTGGAAAATACTAGCAGCTGTTGGACAGGGCTGACAAAAATCTTAAGGGTGCAGGAGAGCGCAGTTTGAACAAGGGCTTCAGGACAACAGTTTCTCTGAGAGGCAGGGTAGAGAACCAAGTGACTCTGCAAACTGTGGTCACAGCTGCAAATTAAAGAGCCGTTTTTACATTTGGATTTTCGCCATGTAATTGTCATTTTTTTTCAACACTCATGCAAATGAGCATGAGGAATTAGATATCACTGCTTGAACCAATACTTTTAATGTTAACATTTATCATGCATATTTCATTAATAGAGTGATGCTCTGCCTAACATTATCCACACTTTTTTCCTCTTTTTAACTTATTAAGCAAATGGCACAGACTGAAACTAGTCAAATTTGTTTTTGAGGGATCATACAAGTATGAGGGAGATTCTGGGAACTGGGTCAAAAAGAGTCTGTTACAGGAATACCAGTCTTCAGTGATATTAGGCTATAAGGAGGAATGTTGAAATTTAAGAGCGACAATTGAGAGCTGGGAAAGTAGATTTATCTGGAGAGTGAATAAGGTTGGGTCACAGTCTGTGCAGAGAGAAAACAAACAAGGGCCATTTGGAAGCTACTTGAACATTTGCGCATCTCTTCATCCTTTTTAAATTTGGTGCTAAATCTTTTGTAAGGCTAGGGATTAATTTTTAAAGGGCAAGTCTTGGTCCCCTGGCTGTCAGAGCCAGGCTAAGCTTTCTCTGAGTTCATCTAATGCCCTGTTTCCCCCGAAAATAAGACCTAGCCGGACAATCAGCTCTAATGTGTCTTTTAGAGCAATAATTAATATAAGACCGGGTCTTATTTTACTATAAGACCCGGTATTATCTAACATAATATAAGACCGGGTCTTATATTAATTTTTGCTCCAAAAGACACATTAGAGCTGATTGTCTGGCTAGGTCTTATTTTTGGGGAAACATGGTAGTGGTCCTAGTGGCCTGTGAGAACATTGTCCATCAGGGATGATAGTGATGGCTTGAACCAATTTAATCTGTCAGGTACTTGGAGTAAGAAACAAAAGGAAAGAGCAAGGAGATTGTTAGTGACAGCAGAAGCTGAAAGATATACAAAGAGAAGGCTCCGAAAGAAAGACCCTGAGGCAACTTAGCGTGTGAGGGACTCAGGGATGAAAGGAATCTCCGAATAAGGAGGAGCTGGAAAACAGGCAGAGAGGAGGGTGAAATCAATGGAATTCTAAGTGCTAGATCCAAGGTCACAAATTTAGTGACTAGCAAAATCCAAATCAGAGCACTATTTAGGCTTTTTTTTTCCTTTCTGTTTCTGTGGTAAACAAATGCCTTTGACTATCTCCACAGTGCCTTCCAAATCTGGATGTGAATCAGAATCAACCGAAAATCTTTTGAAAAATACATAGCTGATCCCTGGGCCTCACTTTTGGAAATTCTTCTCTGCTAAGTCTGGCTATAGCAGTTTGGGTCTGTACGTTTGACAAGCTCCACAGGTGATTCCGATATGGGAGGTCAACTGACATGTCTGGGAATCACTTTCCCAGAACATAGCCCTGTGTCCAAATGCTATTAGTTACTCATTTTAAATTTAGGTCCAGTAATACTTCATTGTTACTATGGTGACAGAGCAGGCATTAATAGGAATATTTATATTACTAAGATTGGAAATGAAGGGAATTGCATTACCAGCGTACCAATTACTCTTTCCTGGATTGGCACCAAACCTAGAAGCTCCTGTTTAGAAAGCAGATCATGCATTCCTTTCCCAGAATCTTCAGCAAAATGACTAAGCTTGAGCTTCCATTGCATTTTTGTGATTTTTCACATCTTTGTAAGCATACCTGGTCATAGAAAACTATTCTTCAGAAGTGCCCTCCAGAAACTGGTCTTAATGTAACTATGTTTGAAATTCATGGCAAATATATGGGGCACATCAGAAGATGGCCTGTGCATATGGAATGCATATTTAAAGAATGGAAACTTTTTATATTTTAAACATTGTACCCTGTATCTTTTATAACTGCATACCTACATAGCACAGTCAGAACCCAATACATCTTTTGTTGATTGATTGATTAGGACCTCAGGGCAAAGTCATGGTAGTCTTTTGTTTTTATCTCCTTTCCAAAGTTATCCTTCACCTCCAAATAAAGTGGAAATATAGTAAAACAGTGTGTTGTAATTGGGAGACCCCCAAGTGGTCCTTCAAGTCCTCCGAGTAAGGGTATGTTCTCAATGGAGGTATTACCTCCAAGAGAGCACAAAACGGTTCTTGGTGGAGCCAAAGAAATACAATAATTTGTGTCCCCTGAAGGGCAATACAGTACATAAACAGATATAAAGTGAATCTGTGTTATTAAAATAGTGTGGGGAAAGTATGTCTAAAAAGTCTTCTTGGGTGGGGAGTGATAATCAAAAAAAAGGTTGAGAAACACTGTTTTAAGGATTCTACAAAACCCTGGCCACCTGGCATGTGGGCTTTGTCTCGTGGACAGATTGCTATGAGGCGTTTCAGTGGTGGATTGGCAGAGTGAGTCAGTCAGGAGGGCTGGCTCCCTGGCTGGTCATTAAAGTCTCTCTGGGTAGCATCACATTAGCAGCCAAGTGTTCTGTTTGAGGAGTACTTGAAAAGTTAACACTCTTCAGAGGAGCCTGAAGGATTTAATATAATGAACAGGACTTCAAGGGATGGCTGGGCTTTTACAATGGAGGTTCCACCTTCAGTTCTATGAGAGGAAATAGGAATCAACTGATACTAATGGAAGCATTACAGTAGTGAAAGAGCCAACTTGTGAATGAGTTATTCAAAATGTTATTCACCCAGAGATGCATTAAGAAATGGAAGAGAGACGTAAATGTCTAGAAGTAAATGAACCTAAACATCATGACTTAATTGAATATGTTGTGTCTAAAAGTCATTAATGTGGCGAAAATAATGCATATAGGTAGTATTTGGAATCATTTCTATCCAAAAAAGTTTCCAATGGAATTTTTACTTATTAGGTGACTACGTGATCTAGTGTTAAGTGAACATTTTTGTCAAATTATTCACTTGTATTCAGGACTAATCCAGTTGTATATATATGAACAATGCATTGAATTAAAGTTATGAGTACTATATATATACAGTGAAATTGGAGGGGAATAAAATGAAATTAAGGGTTAGGTTAGAAATACACTGTATTTAATTTTCTCAAAATGTGTTAATGTAGATTCAGAACCGCACGTTAAACTGCTACAACAGATGATTTTGTTTCATGCATCTCCCATATGTTATTGGTAAATACTTGTAACCTGTTCAACCATAATAGCTTTGGGATGCTGAATTTGCAGATAGTAGTTTATCAGTGCATCATAACTCTACTGCATTTACAATACAGTATACTGTTTATTATATACAGACGTACCTCAGAGATATTGTGGGTTTGGTTCCATAATAAAGTGAGTCATAATCTTTTTGTTGAGGGAGGGTCTTACCTTCAACTTGTAAAAAATGTAATATCTGAGAATGTGGGGACAGAGTCGCAGGGAGCAGTTTCCAGGCTCTCGGCCTCACATGGAAAGGTGCTGGCTCGGGTAGTAGATGGTCATCAGCTGTGACTAGTTGGCCATCAGCTGTAACTAGTTAGTCATTGGCCACTAATGTAACTGCCGTGGCTAAGCTAGCAAGCATGGATTGCAGCTAGTAAGTGGGGTTGGTTTGTTGGTTGGCAGAGAAGCAGACAGCAGATTGCAGATTGTGTGGAGCCTGCTTCCTGTGTCTCTGGCCTGGCGACCAGCGAGAATATAGTGGTATGAACCCCCTACCTATGGCTCCGTGGGTGTTCCTTTTTGGCCTCACCATATCCTGCGTTCTTATGCGGGGAGCAGGACCAGACACCCTGCATGACAGTGAAGCACAATAAAAAGAGGTATGCCTGTCATTTACTTAAATTATTATATTCGTAGTATAGTACATGATATATTAATCTTGCCTTTCACATTGTGACATAACGAGGTCTTGGCATTGTCATTAGAGCAATGTCCAAAAACATCCAATGATGAGGCAAGGCTTCTAGGCTGAATGTCTTACATGTGCCCCTTTATATTCCATATCCTTGTATCACTCTGCCTGCTACTCTGTGCTCAGGGAGTCTGAGCTCTGCAGACTGCCTCAGTAGGCTCCTTTGCCCTCTGGCTTCCTGCCTGACCACTGTGAGGCACCTGCAAGAAATAGGAAGGTGAGAGTAATAAGAAGAGATGCTTTTCCCCTGGTTCCCTCCCTCCCTAATCATCAGGAGGTCACTGCTTCCCTCTAACTGAAGGCCACAGCTGTCTCCATATAGAGAATTTCCCCAGCTTTTAGTTATGGCTTCCTCCCCTTATTTCTCAGGCCCCAGACTCACTGGTGGTGCTAGCCCTGGGACACTGCAGTAGCTCATGTTACTTTTCCTAAACTCTTTCCACACCTTTGTAAATGGTCCTATCCTTAAATTTTCCTTTATTTCCCTCTTTAAGTGTGCCATTGCTTTCTGTAGGAACCCATATTGATGCCACACCACAGTGGACTGTTAGATTATATCAAATCATTCACCTTTTACTGTATTAAGCTATCTACAAGCTAAATTCTCAGAATTTAGCTCAGTTGACTTTTTAAGACCCAGGTATCAGTAAATTAGTTAGTTATAGCCCAGCTATGAAAGCTGGAATATTATAGAAAGGTGGATACTGCTCCAGTGCTGAATACTATCCGTGCCATTTAAGACAAATTGAGGTGCCCATTAACTGTGAAGAAGGGTTGTTGGTAATCCAAACTTTTTACCTTCAGTTTGAGACAAGCAGAATTAGCAGTGGACATTTTGGAGGGTACTACTAGCAAAACACTGGATTTCAGAGAGCTTTTTTGTATTACTATGAATGGTAACAAAATTAATTTCCTATGGAGACTGAATAATTTTTATTACTTCCATTAAGCCAGAATTAGTAACTTAGAATGGTTCAGAATAGCCTTAAAAATGTCTCAAATTTGGTCTGGACTTTTAACATAATAATATTTATGTCTACCTATTAATATGCAAGTTTTCAAATATAGAAAATATAGTAAGAGTTTGTTTATTTGCATATATAGGTAGTTCTAAAGCTGACAGACTAGTGCTAATTCAGGTTTTCTGTTTTTTTCTGAAAAGGGTACATGTAACTACCACTGAGTGTGCCTGCCACTGAGAAATATTAAGCAATAAATTTCAGAGCAAAGGAAACTTAGAAAATTGTCATCACTTCACGTTTGGAAATCCTTTAACTCAGCTTTGTTCCACAGAGAACTGAGAGGACATTGGGTTATCTCTTTATGCCTTCCTCTTTGTAATCAGATTCATCTGAAACTAGCTGCCGAACAAATTCTAAGTATCAACATTATTACGCTTCTTTTTTTGCAAAGGAAAATTAAATGTGCATATATTTTCTATAGTTAGGATTGTGATTTGTTGACATCCTCTACACATCTTGTTACAAATTGCTCTGTAAAAAGGTCCTTGGCACAGGCAAAGGCAGGTCTATCAGACAGATGTACCTCTTACTCTTCACTGGAATTCCTTTAGGGTCATATATGTCTACATAAGGCAGATGGCTTAATAATTACTTCTGAAGAGTTCATGAAGACCAGCCATTCAAGGTCAGTGGGGGTGCTGGAAATTTCCATATTGATGAATACATTCCACAGTAGAAATATGGGCAGAGGGAGTGATTGTCCTTATTTGGTCCCCCACCCCCAGCTGGGCCTAGCTCACTGTGGACACTTGCTGAATATTAATTGAAGTGGAAATTAATTGAAACAGTGAACTCTCAATGCGGGAGAAGGACAAGGACTCAGGGCATGTTATCAATTGCCATGTTATGGGGCATCCTTTTTCGCTGGAACCCTAGAAGAAATACAGCCTCAAGAACTAGTCATTTCTCCCAACAGGCAGCTCCATCTGGCATCCATGTAAAGAAGTATGTTGTAATGCAACTTTGTGTTTTGTAGTGATACTGAATCCAGCACTAAGTTTCCATGGGGGTTAGTCAGTGGAGAAGCCCTCCAAGTGGACTCCCACAGCTACAGTAGCAAAGAACCTTGGCTAATCGTTTTTAGTCTCTATAGGTTTAGCCCTTAGAATTATGGGACCAAGCCACAACTCAGCATGCAAAAGCCATAATAATGATGCTTTCGTCTCAGGCTCTTTGTAGAATTCTGACTCCCCTGTGGAGTATGAGAGTTAGGGGAAAGACAGGTTATATAACAGGGAGAAGTAAACACAGATAGGCTGGCTATGTAGTATCTGGGGTTTCCATTGGTAAGAGTACAAAAATACTTGTTCTGTGAATAAAAGAAAGAGCCTTTTCCATTTATACCACTTTGGCAGTTTGTGCTGAAGTCTTTTCTAGCACTCAAACTATTATACTGTCAGAGTTTTTTTCTTCCAAGGGCAAAAGGCATTGTATTCTTTTCTTTTCCTTTCCTTTCCTTTCCTCCTCCCATCCCTCCCTCCCTCTCTTGAACTGCTTCTTGGGTATATTTTGTGACATATAGGTTTCCATGGTGTTTTTATTTTATAGTCACTTTTTTTGTCCTATTGTCCTGTATTTCACATGATAACATTTTTGACAATTCTTAAGCATGTTTTATAGCCATTTATTAATGAATTATATTATCCCAACTGACCCTGACTGAAGAGCTAAAACATGTAGTCACCTAACTGCCCATTTCATGATGATTGTGAGGCATTTAATGCTCCCATCCTACCCCCATCTTTGTGATGTTATCACACAATTAATAAGGAAACAAAGTTTGATACAAAAAAGATATAGAAAATCTTAGTTTAAATATTGTCCAAGTTTATGAATAATAAATGCATATACTTTATTATTTTCTTAAAAGTAAAAAATGGAAATATTTTATTTCATCCAGTCACCTGGATCATTCAGATGAAAAACCTCTGTCTTGGAAGTGACAAGGCACTTTCAGACCATAAGATAATCATCAAGGACAATGAAATCTTAGTGATTTACCAAGTAATCTTAAGAACATTCAGATTTGTCTTAATCATTGGTTTATAGACAGGGAGAATACGGCTACTTGAGAACCTGAGAGTTGATTTTATGTTGAGGCAATTTATTCTGAGAGAATCAGAACTGAAGTGAGCCTGCTTTCAGGCATCAGATACTTTAATAGCTCCTTTTCACCTCCCTCAGGTACATGGGGCATATTTTTCAAAGGAAATCTCTGAAAAATAAACATACAGGCAAAGAATCCCACCTCTACCTGTTCCCCATGGTTTGAAATCAAGCACAGCCATACCAGGACAATGCTCCCAATCTCTTTTCATTGTGGATGGCTGTGCACTGTGTAATAATTCAGTTCTGAATAGAACATGTCATTTAGCTTTCCTGGGAAATCAATTTACTTCTTGCTTTGGAATAATATTAAGTTGTGTTTTTCCCATCTGTGCCTGTGAGTACAGACCAATGAAGGATTTAGTGGAAAAGTTTTCAGAAATTTTATTGAAATAAATCTTCTATATGTTGGGTACAGATTTAAAGCTTAATGAAGACTTATTAAATTAGCATAATGACCAATGTTGTATGTCTCTAATCCTTAAGAATATGCATGCACAGATATAGTGGATATCTCCACACAGGTATTTCATTGACAACTGTAACTCAACATGTTCCAAACTGAACTCATTATCCCACCTCCCTCCAAGGAAACCTATATTCCCTAATGCTACCACCATTTGCCCGGTTAGCTAATCTGAATATTGGGAATTACTCCAAGATCCTTTCTTTGTCTCACTGATTGTGCTAAGACTTCTAGATGTTTTCCAAAATCCATTTATTTTTCTTCCTGGACATGGAGCTAGACTACATTTCCCAGACTCCATTGCAGTAAGATATGGCCATGATACTAAGTACTAGTGAATGGAATGTGTGTAGAAGTATTATGAGCCATTTCCTGGCCAAAGCTTTTAAAATGAATGTGTGCCCCCTTCACACTCTCTGTCCCCTTCTGCTAACAGTAATGAAGTTCTAATGGATAGTGTAACCATAAGGTAGAAGGAGCCCAGATTCCCAAATCACCAAATGAAGGACAGCCTCCAGCTGACAAAAAGCATCTTCCTTGGATAGTGATGTGAACAAGAAATAAACTTTTATATTGTTTGAATCATTATATATATTTGGGCCTGTATTTTACTGCAATTTAGCCTACCTAACTAATACACTGCTATTCCAAAGTTAGATAGTTCTGTCTTGTAGATAAATCTTGAATTCTTCCCATCACCTCCAGTCCAGCTGCCCTTTCTTTTGTCTAGATTCTAATTCTCCTTAGGCTGAGGCTCTACATTAGTTCCAAATTAGTTTCCTGGCCTGCCTTTGGACTTACTTCCCTCCAAAGCATTATCCCAAACTGTCAATAATTATCTTTCCACAGTAGTAAATAGGAATGTATCCTGGGCTTGAACACTGCTCAGTGATCCCCATAATCTATATAGAAAATTCTATACCCTTGGCATCACACTGAAGGCTCTTCATAATCAGTTATCTGCCTTCCCTTCTGGCTACATCTCTTGCCTCACCACCACCCTGTACCCTAGACTCTATCTTCACTGGTCTGCTTCCAGTTCCCAAAAGATGTTCATGCTGCTGCTTCTCCTCAGAATGCCCTTCTTCCCTCTGTTCTATCCTTTAGTCTAAAGTGTCAGGTTATACAATATCTCACTGCCTCCACTCCCAAGGAGGAAGAGTATAGCTGTTGTCACTCAGGTATCTATCTGTCTTAATAGTTCTTTTTGAGTTCCTTCAAACTGAGACTCCATTCACATAAAATGATTAGTAAATAATAAATGTTGCATCAGGGATTTACAGGGGGGTGTATAGGAGAGGAGTTTTAGTTCACAACATACTGCAGATATTTAAATGTTTTCATTAAATGCTTTGATTCTTCCCCAAATCTTTTTTCAGGTGCTCCAATAGTCAGGGGCCTCATCTTCTTGATCCTTCCCCCAGGAAACTCCAAAACTTGTTCTTACTTAATTAATATGCAGTGACCCTCTCTCATTTCTGATGAACCTTGAGCAATCTGAGAATTATTTCTACCCCACAGTGCGCTTATCAAGGCCCCTTTTAATAAAACTGTTCTTTCTCTACAAAGGTGTTCTCAGCCTGCTAATAAGATTAAATGTTTTCTCACATGATTTACGTTTTTCAAGTTCAAGGATGCAAACTGAGAATTGTGCAGAGAGTGGTACTTCAGTAGGGAGTAATAGAAATAGAACACTATTGGGACAAACACTCTTGTTCTTCTCAGGAACTTCAGGAGCAGCTCCATCAATCTTCTTCTCTCTCCTTTTCTTCCAATATTACTTCTACGTCTTCCATTACTATTATCTCAGTATTAGCAATTGCTAACATTTAATGAGTTCTTACAGTGTGCTAAGCATTTTTCTAAGACATTTACATCTTATATATTCGTTGATATTTGTCTTCCTTTAATCCTAAAATTTATATTTTGGGGGAACTGGATAAAATGGTAAATTGAATAAACTGAAAACTCTCCCACAACATAACAGAAAATATGGATAAACTATTAAAAACATATTTACAGTTATAGATGAGCATGCAAATAAGTGAAGGAAACCCTTAGGCATCAAAAATGAAGGGAGGGCCGGCCCGGTGGCTCAGGCAGTTAGAGTTCCATGCTCCTGCCTCTGAAGGCTGCCGGTTCGATTCCCACATGGGTCAGTGGGCTCTCAATCACAAGCTTGCCAGTTCGATTCCTCGAGTCCTGCAAAGGATGGTGGGCTCCACCCCCTGCAACTAAGATTGAACACAGCACCTTGAGCTGAGCTGCCTCCCGAATGGCTCAGTTGGTTGGAGCGCATCCTCTCAACCACAAGGTTGCCCGTTCGATTCCTCGACTCCCACAAGGGATGGTGGGCAGCGACCCCTGCAACTAAAATTGAACACGGCACCTTGAGCTGAGCTGCCACTGAGCTCCCGGATGGCTCAGTTGGTTGGAGCGTGTCCTCTCAACCACAAGGTTGCCGGTGAACGGCACCCTCCACAACTAAGATTGAAAGGACAACAACTTGACTTGGAAAAAAGAAGTCCTGGAAGTACACACTGTTCCCCAATAAAGTCCTGTTCCCCTTCCACAATAAAATCTTTAAAAAAAATGAAGGGGAAATGGAAAACCAGAGTATCAGTGGGTGGGCACTGTAAAGTATATAGTATATAACTGTAAAGGATAACCTACATGGTCTGCCAGGATTCCCCAGCAGGATTGAGTCCCAGTCACCTGCAGTGGTAATTTGCTCAATACTGTACTCTTTATAGGCTCCCTTCCCTTTCCTATTCCCCCTGTCTCTTACTGGAGCTTCCTGGAATCACGTCTCAAACTACTTGCACTCAAATCCTCTACCTAGCTTCTGCTTCTGAGGGAACCCAAACTAAGACAGGCCTTCACTCATCTGTTTATTTTCAGCATATTGTGATATCTTGTACTTTAAATGTACTATAATTATAATCTCTATTATATTATCTAATCATAAGCCAGGTGACCTTCACAAAATTGACAAATAGCTTAAAATATTTCTGTAAAGAATAACAACAACAATAACAATTCAAGCACAAATGTATAAAAAGAAAATCCATTCCTTAATAATTAAATACACTGACAATCTAATAAGTTTTGGCTGTAAGTCAACTGCTAAAATTATTTGATAGACTTTTTGAAATATAGATTTAGGTACATACTCTCTGATGATGAAGCGTGACTTAGGTATATTGTGTGCCTTGAGATACTATCTAGTTATAGGTGTGAATGTATAGAATGTATAAGGAGGCTTGGTAAGGGAAAAGGTATTGGCAGCCAGCGTGCCTGTTTGCTACCTTGCTTCTGTACTCTGAAGTCAGGGCTGCCATTTAATGCTGTCCTACTCACAACTGAAAATTTTTAGTTAGTGTTCCTATTCAGAGAAGTGGCTTTGGAGCACAATGAAGTGATAACCAAGGATCATCCTACATTTGAGAAAAGCCAATAGCACAAAAGTGAATAAACAGAGCAAATAAGTCTACAGTACAATCAGATAATTCAGAGAAAACAAATTTCAAAAAATTCTAATGAGTATCTTGAGAGACATTTCAGAAGAGGTTGTATGTACAAAATAAATTTATCTGCTAAGAAAAAAGTAATCAGAGTGCTAATAAGAGCAGCATAGAATTTCAAAATATTATTGTCCAGATTATGAAATGAATAAAAATACTAGAATAAAATGATCAAAGAAATCTTCTGTAACATAGAGGATAAAGGCAAAGAAAGTAAAAATATGAGTAATAGGTAAAGATGAAAAAGATTGATCCATGCTAAACATCTAGAAATAAGACAGAGGTAATGAGATAATTAAATTATGGAAACAATAATATAATAATATTTCCAAGAGCTGAAGAAAGATTGGAATGTTCAGATTGAAAGAACCCCCCCCTCTAGTGTTCAGCAAGATAAATTCGACATATTCTTATGAAATTTCAGAATGTCAAAGATAAAGAAAAAAACATAAAATGTTTTAGAGAGGAAAAAACATGTTAGATACAAAATAATCACAGTGAAACTGTATCAGACAGTTATTAGGAAGCAATACATCAATGCCTTCAGATTTCTAATGGAAAATTATTATTTTTAGCATTTAAAAAATTTTTGATTGTGGTAAAATGTGCATAACATACATAAAGTTTACCATGTTAATTATTTTAAGCGTACAGTTCAATGACATTAAGTACACTAACAATTGTCCAACTACTCAGGATGAATTTTTCAAGATGAATTTTTTCATCTTGAAAAACTGAAACTCTATACCTATTAAACAACTTCCCATTACCCCTTCCCCCTGAGCCCCTCATAATAACCATTCTATTTTCTGTCTCTATGAATTCAACAATTCTAGGCAGTTCATACAAGTGGAATCATACAGTATTTGTCTGTTTGTGAATGGCTTATTTCAGTTAGTACAATATCGTCAAGGTTCATCCATGTTGAAGCCTGTGCCAGAATTTCCTTCCTTTTTAAGTCTGAATAATATTCCATTGTATGTATCCATTCGTCCACCAGTGGATATTTGTGGTGCTTCCATCTTTCGGCTATTGTAATACCGCTATGAATATGGGTATACAGGTATCTCTTCGAGACCTTGCTTTCAATTCTTTTGGCTATATACCCAGAAGTGGAATTGCTGGGTCATATGGTAATTCTATTTTTAAATTGTTGAGGAACCATCATACTGTTTTCCATAGTGTCTGCACCATTTTACATTCCCACCAACAGTGTACAAAGATTCCAATTTATCCATATCCTTGCCAACAACTGTTATTTTGATTTTTTAAATGGTAGCCATTCTAACAGATGTGATATCTCATTGTAGTTTTGATTTACATTTCCCTAATGATTAGTGGTGTTGAGAATCTTTTCATATGCTCATTGACTATTTGTGTATTTTCTTTGGAGAAATGTCTGTTAGTCCTTTGCTCCTATTTTAAATGGGTTATTTTGTTATTGTAGTTGAGTTGTGGAAGCTCTTTATGTATTCTGGATATTAACTAATCAGATATATGATTTGGTAATGTTTTCTCCTATTCTATTTTCTCCTATTCCTCTTCACTTTGTTGATTGTGTCCTTGGATGCACAGAAGTTTTTAATTTTGATATAGTCCTAGAAAATTATTTTGAACCTAGAATTCTATATACACCTAAAATAGCAATCATTTATGAAGGCAAACTAAAGATATTTTCAAATTTGCCAATATTCAGGTAATTTTCCATTCTGTAAATACTTATTTGTGTTTGTTTTCAAGTAACAAGATATTGGGAAAGGGGGGCTCCTAAGAAGCAGTAGAACAATATAGGGTTATACTAAAAAGAACCCCCTCTCCCCAGGATGCAGCAGGATACAGCAGACCCAGAGATTAGTACTATGGTTAAGAAACATGATCTTAGGAACATAGTAATAAAGGTATGTATTTTGCTGGGCATTAAGAAAAAAGAGTCTCTGGGAAAAATATGTATAAGAAAGTCAACTTAAATATGAAGCACACTAATGCACGATTTGATTTTGAACAATTGATATAGTATAAGAAAAGAGAACCAATTCAATCTTGGCAATTGGAGCAGTGTCACAGGTTCATAGTGCCAAAGGTTTTGTGACATATATTTAAATGTCTTTGTGTACAGGCATGCACCTTGATTCACAAGGAAATAAGATTTACATTAATCATAAGAGTATAGATATGTTTATTGGCTTTTGGTTGCCAAAATCATTTCATAGTGAACTTGATAATAGTAGTAGTATAGCTGACAGAGGGTTGGGAGGTGGAGGAGGGATGAGAAGTGGAGACAGGAGTAATAGAGGCTGAATTTCTTATTCTATGTTGTGAAAGTCAATATATACCATGTAAAGTACCTGAATCAATAAGTGGAGGTTTAGATGCATTATAAAATTAAAATGGCAATCAATAGAGAAATTAAAACAACATTTAGTTATTAGAAGCTGGTAAGGAGAGAGGATTGTGTGCTAAAATATCCTATCTTCAATATTAGAAAGTTAATAAGTTGATTGGCTAATATATAGAGATATAAAGTATAACTTATAGCAGCATTTTTCAAAGTTATCCCACAAACTACCTGAATCAAAACTTCTGACAGTAATTTTTTAAAATTCAGATTCCCCAGATGTTTTTGGAGTGAGGCCCAGTAATCTTATTTTTAAGCAAGCAGCAAGCCTTCCAGGTAATTGTGTACACAGAAATTTGAGAACCACTGATTTAGAGTAATGGAAGTAACCACCAGAAAAACTAAGCATAAAAACTGCCCATTACAATTGGAGATTAGGATTGGGAGATGACACAAAAGTGGGAAGGAGAAACATTTTAAGCTTTCCTTTTATTCCCTTCTGTATGGTATGAATTTTTTATTCCTGTATGTAGATGTTGTATTTATAACTTAAAAAGTGAGGTGGGATGTGGGTTGCCAGTGTCTTTTCTGAACCCCTTCACCTCATCCCTAGATTGTTAGGAAACATGGAAACCATTCGAGGCGATCCCAGTATATATTCTTCAGTTCTGACTCAGTCATCTTTGGAATCTGGGTGCTCCCTACTGTTAATGATAATATTTGTATCCCTTTAGTTATCTCTTAGTTATGCCTGTAATGTCTGGGATGGCATGCACACACAGTTCATTGCTAAAAATAAATAAATAAAAAACACAGATAGGCAAAAAACATTATAAAAGTATCTTCAATATGCATGGAGTGTAGAGGCTGGGATAAAATAATTTTCTTCTGTTACCATAAACGCCTAAGAGTCCACACAAACTTACCCTTATTTCTGTGGCATCCTGCCCTTTTTCTCCTCCCTCAAGGTCTGACCTCCCACCAGGTTTTTGGTTCTATCTTCAAAGATAACTTCAGATTCTTCCAGTCCTGCATATCTCTGGAGAAGGACTTTAACATCTTTCTGCTCTTCAGAGCAGAATACTTACAAGAAAAACACAGACTTTTTTTTTTTTCTAATATTGACCTTACCTCATTTTCTAATTGCTGGTTTTACCTCACTAATACGGTGTCTGCCTCTTTATGTTATTACAGTCCCCATCCCAACATGCACTGTAACAATAAGAGGTGCCAAGTGTTGAGTGTTGATTCTGTGCCAGGTGCTATTTCAAGTGCTTTGCAGGCATTATTGCCCTTAATCCTCACATCAGACTTATGAAGTACAAGTATTAGTTTCATTGTATAGATGGGATAACTGGGTCTTAGAGGAGTTTAGTGACTTGCATAAAACTATACAGCCAGAAAGTGGCAGATGCATATTTGAAATTCAAGTCTATCTGTTAACAAAATCCAAGTTCTTCAACAACATTCTGTCCCTATTAGTCCCTATTAGGCCACTATACATGTAGTAATCTCCATATCTTCCATCATTCAGATTTTACCTCATGATGTATATATAGCTCAAGACAAGTATCATTCTGGAACTTGAAATGCCCACATGAAGGCATTTGGCTTCCCTTATTAGAATGAAGCAGTGGGATTCCCTTTTCCCTTCCCCAAAATGGGGTTATAGGAACATATTTTAGAAAATGCTCCAAATTTCAAGGAATATAGGTCTGGTGAGATAGTTTGAGCAGGAATTTTGGATTCAGGCACACTTAAATTTAAATCCCAGCTTCATCACTTATTAGCTCTGTGACCCTGAGCAAGTTGCATGAGTTTTCTGAACTTCCTGCACCTCATGTGAAAAGTGAGACAATACTGTTATATTTAACGTAAGGAACTATTGTGACGTACAGTCACATAAAACTCCTAGCATGATGCTTGCCAAGTGGTAGGTGTTGCTCTTATTAAAATCATCATCATCATCATCATTGCCATCATCACAGTTACCGTTGCTAATTCAGTAGCAACTTTCTTTTTTATTTTTTTAACAACTTTATTGAGTTATAATTCACATACCATAAAATTCAATGGTTTTTGGTACATTATGTTATTAATATTTTTAAACCGTGGTGCTATATATATAGAACATAAAATTTGACATTTCAACTATTTCTAAGTGTACAATTCAGTAGTGTTAATTACATTTACAATGTTGTGCAAACTTCGCCGCTATTTCCAGTTTTTTTATCACTCCAAACAGAAATTCTGAAACCATTAAACAATAACTCCGCGTTGTCCCCTTCAGCCATCCCCTGTTGTCATTAATCTACTTGTGGCCTCTATGGATTTACCTATTCTGGATACCTCATATAACTGGAATCTTACAGTATTTGTCCTTTTGTGTTTGGCTTAATTCACTTAGCATAATGTTTTCAAGGTTCATCCATGTTGAAGCAAGTATCAGTATTTCATTCATTTGTAAGGCTGAATAATATTCCATTGTGTGGATATACTGCAATTTGTTTATTCATTCATCTGTTGATGGACATTTGGGTTACTTCCACCTTTTGACTATTGTTGGTAATGCTGCAATGAACATTAGCATATAAATATCTCTTTAAATCCTTGTTTTCAATTCCTTTGGGTACATACCTAGGAGTGGAATTGCTGGGTCATATGGTAATTATATGTTTAGCTTTTTCAGGAACTGCCAAACTGTTTTCCATAGCATCTGTACCATTTTACATTTCTATCAGCAATGTATGAGAGTTCTAATTTCTTCGTTTCCTCTCCCACTCTTGTTATTTTCTATTTTTTAAAATCATAACCATCATAATGGGTGTTAAGTGGTTCAGCAGCAACTTTCAAATCCAGAGTTTCTCCTGAATGTGAGATGTGACTAAGATACTAGACAATGGAGATGGACTATACTTTTGGATACTGTGCTCAATTCTTAGCTCTAAAGAGACTGTTGGTAGAATTTTCCTATAATCTCTAGACAAAAAAAAAAGACAGTGTTCCTGTGTCTATAAGATCCTTAGCTAGTAATTTTGTTGCCAAAAATATGCCTTAATTTGCAAGGTTTTCAGTAGGCTACATCTATTTGCAAGCAAACAATTAAACAAGCTTTATAGATGAAGTCCAGTACAGTAGTAGCACAATAAGCAATCACATTTAAGAAAATTGACTTAAGACATTGGTTAGTGGTTTATGGAATTGGCAACTGAAACATATGATTTCTGTAGAGACAAGCTTATGTTAATAGTGGCTGGAAAAATACCTGAAGCAACATCAAAATGATCCACTATATATTTAATAGGGTTTCAAACTAGCAAAAAAAAATTCAAGTATGTTAGTGTGATATCAGATGGAACAGAAGCTTTCTCTTATTTTCTTCTACCTTTAGATATTATTCTCTCTTTATAACACTGACAGTACTATGCCACTCTGGGTGGGTATATTAGGTTGACTTCATGTCAAATCAATGTTTTTCTGCTCTTTGGCACAAAGAAAGTATTAGGTTGGTGCAAAAGTAATTGCGGTTTTTGCAGTTATTTTTAACCTTTTAAGCCGCAATTACTTTCACACCAACCTACTTCACATCAACTACTTCAGGGTGTAGTTGAGTCTAAACATAGGGTAGACACTATAGTCATAAAAATAGTGACATTTTCTTGTCTGCCAATATGGCGTGAACTGAGGATGCTCTTCCCTAGTGATTTCTAGCAGCATTGGCAAAATATCTGCTTTTTGAAGTTGGATTTTTATTTTTTCTAAGTACTTGGCTGCTATTAAACAGATATGCATATACAAGCTAACACACACAGCTAATCTATTTAATACTATGTAAAGCCTTATGGGTGAACCTATCTGATCCAATGAACAGAAATGTTTACACAGAGATTTTGCATAGAGCTAGTATCTTGATTTGGGAGATGGTACAGACTAGGTTATTTGTGTTTGTTTGTTTGTTTTTGAGCACCAACTTAGGACCTAGAGAAACCAGACTATCACTTAGTTGTAGAACTGAGTAAGACTATAAATGTCTTTGAGTCTCAGTTTTCTCCTCTGCAATACAGAGATCATGACATCTATTTCAATATGATTGTGAGGATTTTGTGTCAGTATCTGTAACGTGCTTAGTCTTTTGCCTCACAGATCCCCTAAGTGCTCAATAATAATAAAATCACTAATGTTTATGAACTCTTATCTAATGACCCAATAAATAGTCCCTATTAACATGATTTTATATGCATGGAAAATACTTGTCAAATATGTTATTAGTAGGTATAGACTGTGATATTTTATATAAGTATAAAACAGTAATAAAATATAATGATAAAATCTAATTATGCCAAACTTAGAGTAATAATTTATGACTATGGAGAGACTGGAGAGGAAGAAATATTTCACTCCAATAAGACAAGAGCCACCCAAAGATAAAATGAATCAACTCTGGAATCCAAGCATTTTCTGGAATGCTTTTAAGTGTAGGCAATGACCAGTTGGTGGAAATGTTGTGGAAGACGTTAAAACACAAATGACCGCCAAGTTCTCTTCCAATTCTGAGAGTCAATACTTCATTCCCTTTTCCACTAATCTCTTGATATCAACAGTAGCTTCCCCATCATTCATCAATAGAACAGAAGGTTCAGAAAACTTTACCCCCAAACCTTCCTTTAGAATAGCTGCAGGAAGAACTAGAGTCAATTTTGTTCTAATTGGTGGATACTAGACTCCCTTGGGCTCCTTGAATGTCAGGTATAACTTGATCTGTTTTCTTTCTATTGAAAATGGGTTGTGTTTACTTCCTTTTCTTAACAGAGGTTTCTCAGCCCTCGATAGGGGGATGAAATATGGTTCTACTGCTAAGGAAATGAGGCAAAAACACCCACACAATAATCATTCCTTTCTTTCTATCCTAGCTGAAATAAGCCAAGAGACAAACAGCAAAATATCAAGCTGAAAATCTTTCAAGGATAAGCAACCTTGGGGTCTGTATTATCCTTCCTCATTTTGCCACAGACAGAATGGCTGATGTAATAATAATTTGCAGTTACATTAAGAAGTGCAGAGATGCATCAAAATATTAACACAAAGCTAATTAACTTTTAGGAGCTTTATGGTTTCAGAGGAAGGTATAATTTTCATTTTCGTCATAAGCAAAAAAAAAAAATAGTTATTGTTTTGGCTAACATTCCAACATTTCTTTTAGGCCCCTTATTAGAACAAATGTTTTTAGAGCATTTTATTGTTTGTTTATTGATACATTTTTTGTGGCCGCTGTGTCCAAAAGAATAAGATGAAACCCTGATCCACAGGACCTTACAAGTTCTAGTGCTTAGGAATCAAGGTGTTGCACCTACAATTTAGGTTTTAATCTTCAAGTGCCACATACTCTCTGCACAACCTTGAGTAATGTCCTTTACTTCTCTGAGCTTCAGTTTTTTTCATCTTCAACATGGGGATAATAATACCTATTTAATAGGGTTGCTATAAGGATCAAAGGAGATAACGTATATAAAGAGATAGTATGTGAAATCTAACATGTATGGCCTCTTAATGGGCAAATCATTTCACCCCCTCTGTCTCAGTTTCCTCATCTATAAAATGGTGATAATAATTGTACTAGCTGTTTTTATAAATTAAATAATATACATGTATAATGTTTGACACCGTGCCTCAAACATGGTATATGATCAATAAAGTCTGGCTATTATTATTGCCATTGTTATTATAATTATCATTACCACTACTACTAGAGTTTCTGAGAAATAAGTTGTTCAGAATGGTCAAGAAGTAGAGCTTGAGGTTGTTCTTGAAAGATGGGGAAATTTTTGTTTAGGTGGAAAGGAGAAGGTGATGGGAGAAAAATGACTAAAAACCTATAGCTATAAATGGACATAGCTGTTCTTGACAGTAACCTGATTAGAGAAGTCAAGCAGGTCTATGGCCATACCACCCTGAACGCGCCCAATCTCGTCTGATCTCGGAAGCTACGTAGGGTCGGGCCTGGTTAGTACTTGGATGGGAGAAGTCAGGTAGGATGTCTTGGTGGGAAGCAATGTCAAGTCATTAATTTTGGGCTTGATTCTAGAGGCTTAATTACCAAGATGCTGACTTTAGTTCTGATTCCACATGTCCTTTCTGTTCATATGTCCACCATCCCTAATTGAATTCAACACTCAGTCTTAATTCCTATGCTCGGAAGAGAATTTGGTTGGCCCAACCTGGGCCATGCGTCTATCTGTGGTCTAATCATCTGTGGCCAGGAGTTGAGTCATTGGGCATATTAAATTGAGGATAAAGAAGTAAGGCAATGGTTATCAAAGGAGACATCATTTTGCTTACATATCGAGTTGAGGCTGAGGCAGGCCAGCATGAGATATGAGCAACCTGGGTAGAGACTTTGTTTTATTTATCCTGGTCTTCCAGGCACCCAAAGAAGTGTTAACTATACTTTAAAAGAAGGAATGTATTTAGAAATTCTCTATCTCCGTGCACTACTTCACAGTATAGATACACAGCCCAATCTCTGCATTGGTGTCATACTCAAAACTACTATAACTTAACCTGCTTGAGTAATCAAGAAAGTCTAGGCCAAGTCTACAAGTGCTTTACGCTTACTTTCTTCGAGGGAGTGGTTCATACAGTTTGGAAGTTCCATCTTTAAAATTCATTGTGGAACATAGTCCTAAAAGTATATTCACATTCAAGATTTTTGTATAGTCATATAAGGCTTAAGAGTCTAATTTGCTTAAGCAAAAAAAAAAAATAATCATTTAATTTGATCATTTTTTAATCGATATAGTTTTTACTCCTCTGAAAATTTGCCTATGATATAAATAGTTTATGAACCGATTAATAAAAGTCCCATTTAGAAGATCAAACAGCAGATATGAAGACATCAGACATGAAATTTTAAAAAAACACAGTTAATGTTCTGATGTGTAAAATCTTTGCCGATTTTTCTTTAATAATTCCTTCTTCAAATTTATACTAAATAAAACCCAAGTATCTACAAACTTATTTTTGAGAAAATGTTTTAAATGTTTTATTAAAATAATGCATGTGGCATTTAGTGAATTCTATTGGTTGTTAAAATTAGCTCTTATTCTTTAAACTTATGCCAGTCCTAATTTGGGATTTACTTTTCTTTCCTTTTAAATAGGCTGTACTTTTTAGAACAGTTTTAACTTCACAGCAAACACAAGCACAAAGTACACAGAGAGTTTCCATGTACCCCTCCCACACACACACTCACACACTCTCCCACTCTGAACATCCAGCACCAGGGTGGCACATTTGTTACTATTGATGAACCTACACTGACACATCATCATCACCCAAAGTCCATAGTTTACATTAGAGTTTATTTATTTATATTATTAGTTTCAGGCATACAAAACAACATAGATATTAGACATTTACACAACTCACAAAGTGATAATCCCTACAAGTCTACACTCATCTGACACTGTACATACTATTACAATATCATTGACTATATTCCCTATGCTGTACTTTGTATCCTGTGAATATATCTGTATCAATATCTATATATCTATATTATACTTGACATTCAATATTATTTTAGTTTCAGTTTCAGGTGTACAGAGTGGTGATTAGGTGTTTATATAATTTATGAAGTGGTCCTCCAATAAGTCTAGTATCCGTCTGACACCATACATAGTTTTAACAATATTATTGATTACATTGCTCATACTGTATTTCACATCTCCATGACTATTTTGTAACTACCAATCTGTACTTTCTAACCACTTCACCTTTCTCATCCATTCCCACATATCCCCTCCCATCTGGCAACCATCACTTTGTTCTCTGTATCTATGAGTCTATTTCTGTTTTGTTCATTCGTTTGTTCTGTTCTTTAGACTCCACATATAAGTGAGACATTTGGTATTTGTCATTCTCAGTCTAATTTATTTCACTTAGCATAATACCCTCTAGGTTCATCCATGTTGTGGCAAATGGTAAGATTTCATTCTTTTGACGGCCAAGTAATACTCCATTATATATGTAGCATAATTTCTTTATCTAATCATCTGTTGATGGGCATTTTGGTTGTTTCCATATCTTGACTATTGTGAATAGTGCCGCAGTAACACAAAGGTACATATATCTTTTTAAATTAGTGTTTGGATTTCTTTGAGTAAATACCCAGAAGATGGGTATTTATTCATAAGGTAGTTCTATTTTTTTTTTATTTTTTTGAGGAAACTCCATGCTGTTTTCCATAGTGGCTACACCAATTTGCAATCCCACCAACAATACAGAAGGGTTCCCTTTTCTCCACATCCTTGCCAATACTTGTTGTTTGTTGATTTATTGATGATGGCCATTCTGACAGGTGTGAGGTAGTATCTCATTGTGGTTTTTATTAGCATTTCTCTGATAGTTAGAGATGCTGAGCATCTTCATATGTCTATTGGCCTATGTCTAGTCATATGTCTTTGGAGAAATGTCTATTCAGATCCTCTGCCCACTTTTTAATTGGATTGTTTGTTTTTTGGTGTTGAGTTGTATGAGTTTTTTTATAAAATTTGGATATCAACCCCTTATCAGATATATCATTGGCAAATATCTTCTCCCATTCAGTAGGATTTCTTTTTGTTTTGTTGATGGTTTCCTTTGCTGTGAAAAGCTTTTTAGTTTGATTCAGTCCCATTTGTTTATTTTTTCTTTTGTTTCCCTTGCCCAAGGAGATATATCTATAAAAATATTACTAAGAGCAATGTCTGAGCGTTTACTTCCTATATTTTCTTCTAGGAGTTTTATAATCCATTTTGAGTTTATCTTGTATATAGCATAAGAAGGTGGCCCAGTTTCATTTTTTTACATGTATCTGTCCAGTTTTCCTCGGACCATTTATTGAATTGACTGTCTTTAACCCAATGTATATTCTCGCTTCCTTTGTCTTAGATTAAATGATCAATTTACAAACGGAAAGTCAGCAAGAAAACAGCAGCCTTAAATGATGCACTGGACCAGATGGATTTAATTGATATTTTTAGAGCATTTCACCCCAAAGCAGCAGAATATACATTCTTTTCAAGTGAACATGGAACGTTTTCCAAGATAGACCACATGTTAGACCACAAAACAAGTCTCAGTAAATTTAAGAAGATTAAAATCATATCAAACATCTCCTTTGACCACAGTGGTATGAAATCAGAAATCAATTACAAGAAAAAAAACACTGAAAACACACAAACACATAAAGACTAAATAACATGCTACTAAATAATGAATGAGTCAACAATGGGATCAAGGAAGAAATCAAAAGATACCTTGAGACAAAGGAAAATGAAAACCCAACAACCCAAAATCTATGGGACACAGTGAAAGCAGTCCTAAGGGGGAAATTCTAGCAATGCAGGCCTGCCTAAAGAAACAAGAAAAATCTCAAAAAAAAAAATCTAACTTTACACCTAAGGGATCCAGGAAACGAACAGCAAACAAAGCCTGAAGTAAGTACAAAGAAGGAAATAATAAAGAGCAGAGCAGAAATAAAAAAATCGAGGCTAAATTAAATACAAAGATCAATGAAACCAAGAGCTGTTTTTCTGAAAAGATAAACAAAATTGACAAAACTATAACCAGATACATCAAGAAAAAAAGACAGCTGACCCAAATAAATAAAATCAGGAATGAAAGAGAAGTGACAATGGATACTACAGAAATACAAAAAATTTTAACAAAGTATAACATTACAACAAATTTATATGCCAACAAATTGGACAGTCTGGAAGAAATGGATAAATTCCTAGAAACATACATTTTCCAAGGCTGAATCAAGAAGAAACAGAAAATCTGATCTGACCAATTAATACTAATGAAAGCGAATCATCAATCAACAAGATCTCAGTGAAAGTTCTCGACCAGATGGCTTCACAGGTGAATTTTACGAAACATTCAAAAAAGAATTACCACTTATTCTTCTCAAGCTATTCCAAAAAATTCAAGGGGAGGGGAGGATCCCAAACTCATTTTACGAGGCCACCATTACCCTGATTCCAAAAACAGAAAAAGATATCACAAACAAAGAAAACTATAGGCCAATATCCCTCATGAACTTATATGCAAAAATCCTCAATAAAATATTAGCAGACTGAGCTCAACGATACATTAAAAAGATCATACACCATGATCAAGTGGGATTCATTCCTGGTATGCAAGTTTGGTTCAATATATGTAAATCAATTAATGTGACATACCACATAAACAAAATGAAAAATAAAAATCATATGGTCATATCAATAGGTGCCGAAAAAGCATTTGACAAAATCCAGCATCCATTTATGATAAAAACTCTCAGCAAAGTAGGAGTGGAGGGAACATATCTCAACATAATAAAGGCCATATATGACAAACCCACAGCTAATATCATGCTCAGTGGGGAAAAGCTAAAAGCATTCTCATTAAGATCAGGAACAAGACAAGGATGTCGACTTGCACCACTTCTGTTCAACGTAGTACTGGAAGTCCTACCCACAGCAATCAGACAAGAGAAAGGAATAAAAGGCACCCAAATTGGAAAGAGAAAGTAAAACTGTCATTATTTGCAGATGACATGATACTATATAGAGAGAACCTCAAAAATTCTACCAAAAATTTTTTAAAACTGATAAGTGAATTTAGTAAAATAGCAGGATACAAAATATTTAGAAATCAGTTGTATTTTTATACACCAATAATGAACTATCAGAAAGAGCAATTAAGAAAACAATCCCATTTACAGTTGCATCAAAACATAAAATAAAATACCTAGGAATAAATTTAACCAAGGAAGTAAAAGACCTGTACTCAGAAAATTATAAGACATTGATGAGAGAAATTTAAGATGATACGAACAAATGGAAACATACACCATGCTCATAGATAGGAAGAATTACTATAGTTAAAATGTCCATACTACCCAAAGCAATCTATAGATGAATGCAGTTTCTATCAAAATACCAATGACATTTTTCACAGAACTAGAACAAATAATCCTAAAATTAATATGGAACCATAAAAGACCCTGGATAGCCACAGCAATCCTGAGAAAGAAAAACAAAGCTGGAGGTATCACGCTACCTGATATCAAATTATACCACAAGGCCATAGTAATCAAAACAGCATGGTACTGGCATAAAAACAGACACACAGATCAATGAAACAGAATAGAGAGCCCAGAAATAAATCCATGCTTTTATGGTCACAGAGTTCACATTTGGTTGTTGTTCATTCTACAGGTTTTGACAAATGTATAATAATACCCACCATTACTGTATTGTATAGAATAGTTTCACTGCCCTAAAAATCCTCTGTGCTCCACCTATTTATCCATACCTCGCCCCCGACACCTGGCAAACACTGATGTTTTTACTGTCTCCATAGTTTGGCCTTGTTTAGAATGTCATATAGTTGGAATCATACAGTATGTAGCCTTTTAATATTGGATTCTTTCATTTAGTAATATTTAATTTTTTTTAAATTAAAGTTTATTCGGGTGACAATTGTTAGTAAAGTTACATAGATTTCAAGTGTACAATTCCGTAATGCATTATCTATATCTCACATTGTGTGTTCACCACCCAGAGCCAATTCTCTTTCCATCACCATATATTAGACCCCGTTTACCCTCTTCAAGAGATCCCCTCCCCCCTTACCCTCTGGTAACCCCTAAACTATTCTGCATGTCTATGAGTTTTTGTTCCTTCATTTGTTTGTCTTGTTCTTTTGTTGTTTTCCATTTTATATACCACATATCAGTGAAATCATATGGTTCTCTACTTTTTCTGACTTATTTCGCTTAGAATTATAGTCTCAAGATTTATCCATGTTGTCACAAATGGCAGTATTTCATCTTTTCTTACCACCGAATAGTATTCCATTGTGTATATATACCGCGACTTCTTTATCCATTCGTCTATCGAAGGACATTTTGGTTGTTTCCATGTCTTGGCCACCGTAAATAAAGCTGCAGTGAACATTGGAGCACACTTATCTTTACGTATAAATGTTTTCGGATTTTTTTGGTAGATATCCAAGAAAGGAATTGCTGGGTCATGTGGTAATTCTATTCGTAATTTTTTGAGGAACCTCCACACTGCCTTCCATAGTGGCTGCACCAATCTGCATTCCCACCAACAGTGTATGAGGGTTCCTTTTTCTCCACAGCCTCTCCAACACTTGTTACTATTTGTCTTGTTGATGGTAGCCATTCTGACTGGGGTGAGGTGATATCTCATTGTGGTTTTCATTTGCATTTCTCTGATGATTAGTGATGTTGAGCATTTTTTTATATGTCTATTTGCCATTTGTATGTCCTCTTTGGAGAAATGTCTCTTCAGGTCCTCTGCCCATTTTTTAATTGGATTGTTTGGGTTTTTTTGTTGAGTTGTATGAATTCCTTATACATTTTGGATATTAGCGCCTTATCAGAGGTGTTGTTGGCAAAAATCTTCTCCCATTCGGTTGTTTGCCTTTTTATTTTGTCGATGGTTTCTTTTGCTGTGCGGAAGCTTTTCAGTTTGATATAGTCCCATTCGTTTATTTTAGCTTTTACTTCCCTTGCCTTTGAAGTCAAATTCATAAAATTCTCCTTGAACCCAAGGTCTGTAAGTTTAGTACCTATGTTTTCTTCTATGCAGTTTATTGTTTCAGGTCTTATGTTTAGGTCTTCGATTCATTTTGAGTTCATTTTGGTACATGGTGACATACAGCGGTCTAGTTTCATTCTTTTACATGTGTCTTTCCAATTCTCCCAGCACCATTTATTGAAGAGGCTGTCTTTTCTCCATTGTATGTTTTTTGCTTCTTTGTCAAAAATTACTAAACCCCATATTTATGTGGGTTTATTTCTGGGTTCTCAATTCTATTCCATTGGTCTGTTTTTCTGCCAATACCATGCTGTTTTGATTATTGTAGCCCTGTAGTACAAGCTGACGTCAGGGAGTGTGATACCTCCATTATTGTTCTTTTTTCTTAGGATTGTTTTGGCTATTCGGGGTCTTTTGTGGTTCCATACCAATCTGATGATTTTTTGTTCTCTTTCTTTAAAAACTGCCATTAGGGTTTTGATGGGGATTGCATTAAATCTATATTGCTTTGGGTAATATGGCCATTTTAACTTTGTTGTTTCTTCCAATCCATGAATATGGAATGTGTTTCCATTTCTTTGTGTCTTCTTCAATTTCTTTAAAAAATATCTTATAGTTTTCAATATATAGGTCTTTCCCATCCTTGGTTAAGTTTATTCCTAGGAATTTTATTCCTTTTGTTGCAATTACAAGAGGGATTTTTAAAGAATTTCTTTCTCTGAGATTTCATTGTTAGTATATAGGAATGCAATGGACTTTTGTACGTTGATTTTGTAGCCAGCAACTTGACTGTGTTCGTTGATTGTTTCTAATAGCTTTTTGGTGGATTCTTTAGGGTTTTCTATATATAGCTTCATTCATCTGCAAAGAGTGACAATTTAACTTCTTCATTCCCAATTTGGATGCCTTTTATTTCTTTCTCTTGCCTGATTGTTCTGGCGATGACTTCCAACACTATGTTGAAAAGCAGAGGTGATAGGGGACAGCCCTGTCGTGTTCCTGAACATAGAGCAAAGGGCTTCACTTTTTCACTGTTAATTATAATATTAACTGAGGGTTTGTGATATATGGCCTTTGTTATGTTAAGGTATTTTCCTTCTATACCTATTTTATTAAGTGTTTTAATCACTAATGGATGTTGTATCTTTTTAAACGTGTTTTCTGCATCTATTGATATAATCATATAATTTGTGTCCTTTATTTTGTTTATGTGGTGCATCACATTGATGGATTTGCGTATGTTGAACCATCCTTGTGCCCCTGGGATAAACCCCACTTGGTCGTGATGAATAATCTTTTTAATGCATTGTTGCATTCGATTTGCTAGAATTTTGTTTAGGATTTTTGTATCGGTATTCATCAGAGATATTGGTCTGTTGTTTTCTTTTTTTGTGTGTTATCCTTACCAGGTTTGGGTATCAGGATAATGTTGGCCTCATAAAATGAGTTAGAAAGTATTGTCTCTTCTTCAAATTTTTGGAAGCGTTTGAGGAGGATTGGTATTATATCCTCTTTGAAGGTTTGGTAGAATTCACTAGTGAAGCCATCTGGTCCCTGACTTGCTTTTGGGAAGGTTTCTGATGACTGATTCAGTTTCTTTACTGGTGAACAGTCTATTTAGAGTTTCCAATTCTTTGTGATTCAGCATAGGAAGGTTATATGTTTCTAAGAACTTGCCCATTTCTTCTAGGTTATTGAATTTTTTGGCATATAGTCCTTAGTAGTATTCTTAGATGATCTTTTGTATTTCTGTGGCATCCGTGATAACTTCCCTTCTTTCTCCTCCATATCTTTTCATGGCTTGATAGGTCACTTCTTTTCAGTGGTGAATAATATTCCATTATCTATATGTGCCACAGTTCATTTATCCTTTCACCTACTGAATGACGTCTTGGTTGCTTCCAAGTTTTGGCAATTTTAAAAAAGCTACTATAAACATCTGTGTGCAGGTTTTGGTGTGGCATTAATTTTCAGTTCTTTTGGGGAAATGCCCAGGAGTGCTGTTGCTGGGTCATATTGGGTTAAAGTAAGTTTTTCTTTTGGAAGAAACCACTAAACTGTCTTCCAAAGTGGCTGTACCATTTTGCATTCCCACCATCAGTGAATGAGAATTTCTTGTGCCCCACATCTTTGCCAGCATTTGGTGTTGTCAAGCATCTACAAACTTTTTAAATGATTGATTTTTATTTCTCTTTTCTCTCAATTCCATATGTCATTTGTTATTCTCCTTTATCTAATTATTTGACTATCATTGTATCACCCTTCTATAATGAAGCATATTTTGAAAGGCCTTTTGAATGATGGAGGTATGAAAATTTCAAAGGTCTTCATTAAATTCAGCTAAAGGCAGGAAAAAAATATGAGCTATCCTCCTCAAAGCCCAGTTGGTTTCATGTATTCATGTATTCATATATTCTAAATTTAATTCACATCCCAATGACTTCATCACTTTTTATTCATTTGAAAGTATCTTATTCATAGAGTCGATCATCTTATTAAGATCTGGAAAACATTTTTCATACTTTAATTCCACTATTGAAACACTCTTTCTTTTTGCCTTAAAAGCTGGCACCATCTCTGTCCTAAAAAGAAAACTTCATCTCTAAAGAAATTTCAGTGTGAAATTTGAGCACTTTTTATATTATGCTACCAATATTTTAATTTTCTTTTCACTTAAATTGCATCCTGAATAATTTAAGGCTCTGAATTGCTAAGTAGAACAACAGTATAGCATGCTTTTTCCAATATATATTGTGTATTTGTCGGGCCTTTAGATATTATACCTATATGGGAATTCCCAATTCAATGTGTTTAACTTTGGGCCACGCTGTCATTCTCTGTCCTTGGTCCCGATGGTCTTTTGTGAGCAACTTAATTGAAAATCTGCCTTTGTATGCGCTCTGCCCTTTGAACATACTGACAGGAGCGTTCTGGCATGAACCACATGCACTATCTTATGGCAGGTCTGTAACTTCTTCCTTCACTTCATAGCTCTACAGAGATAAAGCAACTAATATTTTGAGTGACCTTCTGTGCTCATAGTTCCCATCTGTTGTGGCCTGAAATTACCATCTAAGTTCTTGCCATGTGCGGATCTGCAGGGTGCCCCTTGATCCGTCAACCAAGCATGAGCGGTTACACAAATAGCACACAATTTCAAAGACAGACAGGCTGTAGAATTAGGCTCCATTTGCCCATTCTTTTACCATGTTATAAAACTAAGCTGTTCCCGTCTACTGCCCTCAGACAGAGGCCTTTTTAAAATTCTAGCTAACCTGATCCCAGGCACTTGCCAGCAAAGTCTTAGTCTGTTAACTGATACTGATAATGAAGTGCAAATGAATCCTAGCTTCTTATGAGCAATAGATAGCTCCGTTTTCAAATCAAGTTCTTTTGTATTTTTAAATTATTTTTTTCCTGATTATAGTCATGTGTCTGTTGTGGAAAGTTTGGAAAATGCATAAAAGAGCAAGGAAGGAAGTAAAATTATTCAAAAGCCAATACCTACAGATAACCAGTGTTAACTTTTGACCATATTTTCTTTCAACTTTGAGATTTTACTCTGCACATAATTTTTATAACATTATATCATAAATGTATTCATTTATTAAAGCATTATTTTAATGAATGCATATTAGACCATTATCTGAATACACTGTAATTATTTTAGTATACTATAATTTATTCATTCACCCAATATTGGAGATTGTACATATAGGTTTCTGATTATTCAGAATGATAAATAACCATGTCGAAATATTAATTGCTCTATTTCCTTAGGATAGGTATCCATATTTATCTTTTAAGTTTATACCAGTCTCTCGAATTGCTTTCCAAGAAAGCTGTAATACTCCCACCTATATGCTAATTTTATATGTAAAAATTTATCTTACTATTCCACTTCCTTTTAATTAAATTTCAGTTAGTATAGAGATAATTCTGGATGCAAATCAAGAGGAAAAGAGCAGAAGGAATAGTGACTTTGACTCTCAACGTGGCCCAGCCATGGGGGAAGGACAGCACCCATGGCTTCCATTGCCATCTTCTCTGAGGTCTTGTCTGGTGCCCAAAGACCTGCAAAGAGAGACCTCTCTGTAAGAAGACTTCTTAGAGTGTAACAAAACAACAATTAACATTTTATTAGCACTCTTCAATTTAAGTCCCTTCATATCAATTGTTATGTTAGACTCTCAACAAACCTTCTAAGGATGGTGTTCTTGTGGAGATACTTAGGTCCCTATCTTTCTAGTTTGCTGGGGTCCTCCACTTCCCCTAACCTCTCTGATAATGGAAGTATTCTAGGCTGGCAAGTAATGGATTAGGGCTTCAAAATCTAACTCCAAATATAATACTCTTTCTGTTGTAACATAGTCCCCATTGCAAAGTCAGTATACTGAAAAGAACTTAAGCTTCAGGGCTCCTCAGTTGCATAGATCCTTTTGCTTAATTTTGTATTTGTAGTTTTGTAAGCTTTGTCTTAAAGAGGGCCCCCAAACTGCATAAGCTCCATGGCTTCACAAAACCTGGATCCGCCCCTGCTCCACAGATAATAGGATGCTGAGAGCATAAATACAGCTGCCAGGGATGCTGGGGTAGGCAAAAGCAGTTAGAAACTTCAAGGTTAAGATGGAGAGGGCAAAATACTGCTAGAGTGTGGGCTGTGAAACTGGTAATGCCAGTCTATAAGGGCCCCCTCACATATATTACTCTCAGTACACTCCTTTTCTCAGGCAATAGACTCAATCATTTTCCTCAGAAAAATCTTGGGTCTTTGGCCTTCTCAGGGACAAAGCTTACTTGATGTATCTAGAGCACCAAATCAGGACCCAGGGACCTTGAGGGCCAAGTTGGCAGAAGGGAGGCATTGCCCGAGTTGAGGATCTGATTAAGAGGGTACAGTTGAAGCCAGACTGATCTGATATAATAGAAAATGGATCTTAGTGTTTATAAGTTTTGGGAGGCACAATATACACTATGAAGACCGCTTATCTCAAATTATAAATAAATTAGACATTGTATTAAAGACTTTATACTCAACATAAGGGGTTACCTATCTCACCTTAGCAGAATCGGCTTAATTTCACCTCTGACTGGGCTGCCATCTATGGTCAGGTCCTTCAGTCAGAGGTTCTCAACCCTTTTTTGGACCATGAGTCCCTTTGACATATGATGAAGCTTATGAACCACCCTTCTCAGAATAATGTTTTTAAATGTGTAAGATGAATTATTCAAGATTACAAAGTAAACCAATTATACTGAAATATAATCATCAAATATAAGTCAAAATACTAATGAAACAAGTCTGTGACATAGTGAGATGGTGTTTCTTTATTAATACAGAAAAACTCAGATCCAGTAGTAAGTCTACAGACTGTCATAATTTTAATGTAGTGATGAGCATAAACAATGTTTGAGATGCCTGCAAAAAATGTAATGTGATATGAAAATATCTGTGATTTCTATTAATGACGAAGTCTCAGGTACAGCTAATGCTAGTGTGGTTTGTTGTCTACATTCATATTTGCAGGAAATACTAAATTTCAATTAGATGTTTGTGAAAATAAATGTGGCTTTTCTCCCATTTATGTTCACAACCCCCCTGAATTTTATCCACAGATCTTTACTGGCCCGTGCAGATGTGATCTCAAATTTCTATCTTGGGGTAGATATAAAAGCTCCTGTTATGGGTTAAATTGTGTCTCCCTCAAATTCATATATTGACATTCAATCTCCAGTACCTCAGAGTGTGACTGTATTTGGAAATAGGGTCTTTAAAGAGGTAATTAAAGTAAAATGAAGTCATGTGGGTGGGCCCTAATCCCATATGACTACTTTCCTTATAAGAATAGGAAATTTGGACACAGATACACACAGAGGAAAGACCATGTGAAGATACTGGAAGAAGACAGCCATCTATAAGCCAAGGAGAGAGAGATTAGAATAAACCAACCCTGCTGACACCTTGATCTCAGACTTCTAGCCTCCAGAATTGTGAGAAAATAACTTTCTGTTTTTATGTCACTGAGACTGTGCTACTTTGTTATGGTAGTCCTCGCAATCTAATATAGCCCCAGACCCAGTTCCCCAAGAGTACGACCACATCTCTCTCCCAGGTGAGGAGGGTAGGGAATCACAGAGTTTCAGAGGGAGGGAGAGCATGCATGAAGACCTAGAGGCAAGAGAGGGTATGTAGCTCGGTGTGGCTAAAGCATGGAGTGAGAAAGGTAGGAGCAAGAGCTGAGATACTGATGTAAGTAAGCTTTATGAGGCCAATCTACAGGTCTAGATTTCATCTGAAGAGCTGTGGGGAGCCTTAACAGACCCAGGACTTTTGCATATCATGGGGTAGTCGAAATCTAATCAACTAAAAGGTAGCGTCCAGATTAATAAGTTAATAGACTGAACTGTAACATTAAACAGTAGTAGAGATGCTGAGATTGTAACTTTGTAAAGCACTTCATGGTACTCCAAACTTTTTCACACACATTAACTTTCTGACTCTAAGTCTACTGTATGAGGTAAGAAGTACAGATGAGGAAATTGAGGTTCCCTAAAGTTATGTTCTAATGTGATTCAGAAAATAGATTTCATAATTACAAGACAAAGGAAAACTGGATCAATATCAATAGTAGTAACTGTAAAGTAAAAACTAGTTTTTATGAGGTGAAAACTAAAAGAGCTGACCACAGCTCTCAGTATGAAATGGACTCTAAGATAGTCATCCAAGTTTAGGTTGCATTAATGGCAATATAATGTCTAGATCTATACTGTCTAACATGGTAGCCACTAGCCTCGTGTGGCTAATTAAATTAAAATAAGTTAAATATCCAATTCCTCAGAAACACCTTCCACATTTAATGTTCTCAACAGCCACATGTGATTAGGGGCTACCATATTAGACAGTGCAGATATAGAACATTTTTCTCATTACAAAACGTTCTATTGGAAAGCTCTGGTCTAGGTCAAAGTAATAGTCCAGTGAGCAGTTAGAAAATACTGGCATGTGATTTCACTGATCTGTGGTATATAAACCAAAAACAACAAAAGAACAAGACAAACAAATGAGAAACAGAAACTCGTAGACACAGACAATAGTTTAGTGGTTACCAGAAGGTAAGAGGGTTGGGGGGTGGTAGATGAGGGTAAAGGGGATCAAATATATGGTGATGGAAGGAGAACTGATTCTGGGTGGTGAACACACAATGGGATTTATAGATGATGTAATACAGAATTGTACACCTGAAATCTATGCAATTTTACTAACAATTGTCACCCCAATAAATTTTTTTAAAAAGCAAGAAAATATTGGGTATAAGGTATTCATTCACTTTAATGTGATATGGTATCTAAGTGGCATGTATCAAAAAGACAAGATCCAGGACTATGAAAGGTCTGGAGAGCATGTCATGTAATGAGTAGTTTAAAGTAATTGGAAGGTTCAGCCTAGAGAAGAGATGACAAAGGGAAATATATTATCTTCACATATAATTTTTTAAAAGATACAATTTATTGAGGTTCTACTATGAGGCACTGGATCTGTTCCTGGTGCTTAATGTATAGTATCTGTAATTGTCACAACAGCTTGGCAAGATGAACTTTGCACTCCATTTTGTATATGAGAAAAATAAGGTCAACTAGCTAGCAAGAGGTAGAGATAGGACTTGAATCCATGGCTATTCCAGTAAAGGCTGTCTAGTCTTATATCATATGGAAAGACAATTTAGCGTATTCCATAATGTTTTGGAGGGTGGACCTTGATCAATGGTGTAAGTTGCAGGAAAGCTGATTTTAGTTCATCTAATGAAGAACTTTTGTAACAATAACTGATTCAACAGTGGATTTGGGAACTTTGGTTGAGAGTCTGTGGAAGTATTCAGGCAGAGAATCATAAGCTGTTGCAGCGAAGACTTTGTGTCTAGTTTGAGGATTGGACTAGATGACTCTAAGATTACTTCCAACCCCAACACTTTTTACAATAGTTTAATCATATCATATAATGAAACCTGTAATCATTTAATACCATATATCACCCCTAATTGGCAATGAAAATACTTTTTTTTGCCAATTAAAAACTATTTTCAAAGCAATATCAAAATCAAAAACATTGATTTGTACTTTTTATCAAAATAGTTTATTATCTATTTATTCCCATAGAAAACAGTATGAAATTGGCTAAATGTTAATGTATTTTAGATTACTAAAAGTAAAAAGTGAAAAATGAAGTTGAAACATCAAGGAAACTTATGTTCAAGTAAATTACCTTTGGGGAAATACTAAAAATTTGGGGGAGAACCAAGAATAAGAATAGTTTTAACATATTTTTAATAATTAGAGACTTCAAATTATGAAATAGTACAATATAACCAGAATTCAACAATAGCTATATAAGTGCCAAACTTTTCCCACACTTTTCTTACGTCTTAGAGGTAGAAGCATCCCTACTGTTGCTTTTATTTTATTTTTCAGTAAACTTTTTATTAAATATAATTACATACAGAAATGTGCACAAATCAATGCTGCAAGTGTCCAGTTAAATGAATTTTCAGAGTGAACACAGGCACCATATTACCTGCACCACAGAAGTACCCTCCATGTTCCCTCCCAGTTGAAACCTCTTCCCCTCACCTATCATAGATTAGTTTTACCCATTTTTAAACTATACAACAGAATTATACAGTATGTCCTCTTTTGCCTTGGGTTTCTTTCACTCAATATTATGTTGGTGAGATTCATCCATGTAGTTGTGTGTAGTTTAATTTGCTCATTTTCAAAGCTGCGTAGTATTCCACTGTGTGACTGTAGCCCAATATATTTATCTATTATACTGATGATGGACATTAGGGTTCCTTTTGGTAGCGTGTATTCAGACTAGTGCTGCTGTACACATTCTTTCCTTTTTAAACTAATTTTTGTGTAAAATATAATAATTTATCATTTTAGCCATTTTTAAGTGTATTTTCAGTGGCCTTAAGCATCTTCACAATATTGCACAAGCATCACCACTACCCATTTCCAGAAGTCTTTTACTCCTCCCAAACAGAAACTCTGTACTCAATAAACAATAACTCCCCATTCTTCCCTCCTCCCAGCCTCTTAAAACCTCTACTTTCTATTTGTATGAATTTGCCTATTCTAGGTACCTCACATAAGTAGAATTATTTGTCCTTTTGTGACTGTCTTCTTTCAGTTAGTATAATGTTTTAAAGGTTCATCCACATGGTAGCATGTGTCAGAACTCCAGTCCTAAGCATTCTCGTACACATCTTTTGGTGAATACGTGTATTCATAGCTATTGGATTCTACCTAGAAGTGGGGTTGCTGGGTCATACAGTCCACCATTTTCCCAAGGCTAGTGCAATCTGCTTCACTTCTCTTGAGACCCTCTTTCTCTTGCCCCTTATTCTTGTTTTTCCCCCTGCCTTCTGCTCACAATCATCTCAATGCTCTTCCAGCATGAAAAATTCTTCCTATTATTCTATATCCTCTTGAACCTACTGGATCGTTGTTGTTGTTGTTTTTCTTCTTCGTTTTCTTCCATTTCTATAAACATATGTACAGTTTAACCAAAAATAATAAAATGAACATCATACACCCATTACCCAGCTCAAGAAAGAGAATGTTAGTAGTATCGTGGAATCCCCTATATGCTACTCCCTAATGACACTCTCCTTCTCTTCCTCATACACATAACTACTATTCTGAAGTTTGTGCTAATAATTCCTTTGTGTTTATGTATATTTTGTCACCTATGTATCCCTAAACAAGCTATTGTTTGGTTTTGCCTGTTTTTGAACAAAGCAGGCGAGCTGGAGTATTTGTAGTTTGGTACCTGTCAATCTTTACTTAAGGGCTGCCCCTAGGGGATGTCAGTTCCCAGGCCCTGCCTGCTCTCTGGAAACAGGCAGAGAGATGGCTCTGGCAGCCTAAGGGCAGTCTTCAGACCAAGACAGGCAGGTGCCAGCTTTTAGGAGGGAAAGCACACTGGGGGCCAGTGTGCATGAAAGTGATAAAGGAACAAAGTGGATATACGTGGAGCCTGCTCAACCTGTCGACTGTGATAGCTTCCTAAGTGAGCCTTCCTGCCTTGATTTCTCTCCCATAAAATCCATTTTCCATTCACAATTACTCCCTCATTCAACAACTCAACAAATATTTATTGAATACTTATGACATAATGTCTTCCTCCATTACAGTCATGATCTGTCATTGAATGCATTTGGATTTCAACATGAATGTATGGATTTCACATATTTTATGTGCCAAATCAGGGATGGATGCTCATGTAAATTTTAATATACTAAATTTCATGTCAAAGTAGATAGCCTTGCTTAGATCTGTGTGTGATCTCAGTAGCACCCAATTTTCCTCATTCCAGCTCTGGGTAAACTCCTTTGTTCATTTTCTCACTTTTTCAAAACCCCCAAGTAGTGTTTAAGAAAGTCATGTAACCTTAATGATTAATTACACTTGAAATTCCTTTTTATGACCTCTGGTGAATGCTCTTTAATTCCTTTGTTTTGACTCCTTTATTCCATTCCTTACATTTATTTTTCCAATCCCACCCTTTCACTTCTTCAAGCTCCTCCCAATTACTTTTCCACCACCTAGCTCATCCCTCTCTGACACAAAAATATCTTTTCCTCCTTTATTAAAGGAAAAAGTGGCCTCTTCCTTTTGAAACGTTAATCTTTCTCTCCTCTTGAATAGCAGATGCCATCTCCTCCAGGACCTCAACCCTTTCCCTATTATCTGCAATTCTGACTTCCCACAGGTTCCTTTCTCTTAGTCTACAGATGTTCTCGTTGTTCTTTATCCTTCCAAAGCATGTTCTCAACCTGCAAGCCTCCTGAGTGGCTACCTACCTATCAGCCCCCCGTCACCTCCATAGTTGTTACTATAAGAATAGTTTACACTCACTTTCTCAGTGTCAACTTCCAACTCAGTTTTCAGGCGACTTGAAACGCTTGTCCCTCAAACCTGTTCCCCCTCACTCAGTGTTCCCTACCAATACTTCACTTCAGCACTTGCTGTCTCTGTAACCTAACTTCCCACTCACTCTGCAAACTATTTCACTTCTCTGCTGAAATAGCATCTACCGCAGTGGTTCTCAACATAAGCTGCACATTAGAACCACCTGGGAAGCTTTTGAAAGTTCTGATCTCCAGGCCACACCTCAGGCTAATTATATCGAAAACTCTGGGGATGGGACCCAGGCCTGAGCAGTTTCCATATCTCCCTAGATGTTTCCAATGTGCAGCCAAAGTGGAGAACCCCTGCACTAAGGCCTTATCTTTGGTTTCTGTGCCAAAGTGCTTTCCTACAGCTCCTGGCATGGAGGCAGTAGGATGTTGGATTCAGACAGATCGGAGTTTCAATCCTGGTCACACCACTTACTGTTCAAGTGACTTTCAGAAAGTTAGTTAGTTAATGTCTATGCATCTAATTTCCTCATTGGTAAAGTCAAGCTAGCAATACCTAACTCAATTTTTGTAAATATTTAATAAGTTAGCTGATGCAGGATACTTGGCACATAGTGAACCCTAGCACATGTGCTTTCTACAGCTCTCTGACCCTTTCCTTCTCTCACATGTGCTCAGTGTTGTTGCTCCATCCTCCACCCAAAACAATGCCATTTTCTTCTTCCATATTTATCTGTACCTTAGCTTTAATTTTCATATTTCTCCCTTAGCTTTAATTTTCATTCCTAGTCAGATTCCCCTGTTTAGTTCTCTAAGCTGACTTTCCTCCTGTGCTGTGTGTTCATTTTCCACCGCTTTGTCAGACGTCTGCTGTATGAATATGTCTGTAGCACTCAGGGCTTTTACATTGCAAACCACAGAAACTGACTTTTGTGGCTTTAAGCAGAAAAGCAACCTATTGAAAAGATATTGACTATCTCCCAGCATCCTTGGGAAAACTAGGTTGGAAAACAGGCAAGATTGTAGGGAGGTATCATATCTGGGACTCTGGCCAAAATCACTCAGCGGAACTGCTGAATGCTGAATCCTGCCACTGCCATCACTTCTAAAAGAATTCTTCCCTGGCTTTGCATTTTTGCATCACTAACTCCAGATTCAAACCCCAGGACAGGCATGTCTTTTTGACCAAAGCTAGTCTCACAACTGTACCCTGGCAGCAAGAGAGGCAGTAAAACAAATGTGGCTTATTTCACTTCTGTAGCAGGAAGTGGGCTCTAACTTCTAACAAGACTTACACAGTGGGGAAATCCCCAGTGTGGGGTGAGCACTCAGAAATGGCAAATGCCCACTATAATGTCTTATAAAGACACCAAACTTAACATGCCCCCACCAATCTGAATTCCACCCTTACCCTCACTCCCCTACCCCCTGCCCACACTGTGCTTGCCAGTTGCTGACCATATTCGGGTGATATCATGGCTCTCTGATATTTCTTGAGCAATTTCCATATTTTATGGATTTGCTTCTACTCTTCTTTAGGATGGATCACATTTCTTCAACCTTTTACAGCTATGTCCACCTGCACCAAATGTGCATGAAGCCTTCTCATCCTTCAAGACTTATCTCAAAATCACCTCCTTCATGGCCTTCTCTGATCCCTTAATCAGGACTTTCTCCCTCCTTTGTGCTCCCACAGCACTAAATTTTGCACCTCGTTAGTTGCTTATATGTGACTCTCCCTTACTATACTGTTAACTCTGAAATGAGGGATGCATTCTATTTATCTTTGCCTCCCCATCACCTAAACCCAATGCCTGGTACTTAGTAAGTCACTCAAAATATGATTTGTTAGTTGAAATGCTTCATGCTAAAGTTCTTTCCTGTCATAGGTAATTACACATATCACCAAATCAAAGACACCATTGACTATAAGCTCCATTGTTGTTATATGCTACTAAGTTTTTTAAATTGCCAATGAAACCACAATACACCATTGATTGTAAGATGCATCCTGATTTCTTAGATGTAAAAATGTTTTAAAAATGCACCTTAGAATTTATGGAATACAACAATTTTCATTGTGCCTTAATGATTTAATAGAAATATAATTTATTCTACAGTAATTAGTTATGGATAATTTGCAGTATATTAAAAAACAGAAATAATTATTTTGGGTTAGATTCTCTCAAATCCTGTAGCATGGATATTCACTCTAATCCACTTATGCTTCATTTATTTTTGATGCTCATGCATTTGACAAATGTCTTCTCTGTTGTCAGAGGTATTTTCTTTAATTATTATGGTATTTGTGGTATTCTGGTATTCTTTAGGTATTATGGCTTGGGTCTAAAATTTATAAAGTTACATTTAAATTACTTGACTCGAGTGTTAGGGTCCTGACATTTGAGAAGGTGGCTATTTCACTTATCTTTATTTCTTCCTGCCCTCTCTAATCTGATGTTCTTGGAGGAGCTTGGGAGAGAAGCACAGGGCTCATGACTCCTGACCTGGTATGGGGGTGGGCAGTGAGGAAGAGGGGAGCCCCTGTACAAGTGGCTAGATGAAGGGAAGTTCTGGCGAGGGCAAGTTTCCTAGGAGAAATCACCTCACCAAGAGATCCACCAGTAGTACATGTAATGTTTTCTAGATAAAAATAAAATGCTGCCCAGAGTGAAATCTGTTGCTTCTTACTCAGCTTGGCCTAGGTTGCTCTTGATCATGCCTCTGACAGCCCCAATTGTGTGCAGATGATAAGAGCTACACAGAGATTTCAGCTCAATTTATCAAGAGTACTAAAACAGGAAAGAGATGAATGAATGGTATATAGTCATTAAAATGCTTTTGTTTTTTAAATATGCTATTACATGCTGTGTGGATTTGCTTCAAAAATTATGGACAAATGGAAATATTTTCAATTTAATCTCTCCTTTTGCTTTTCCTTCCTCCCCAACCCCCTTTCCCTGGGCCATATCTAATCAATTCTACTTTTCACTGGGTAAATAAGGCAGAAAGGTGCACAGAGTTCCTCTCCTCCAGAGGTGGGTAAGGGAATTTATCAACCTTGTGTCCATCCCATCCCCCTTCCCTCCCACAAGGATACTTAAAATAACTGCAGAGTCATTGTACCAGAGGCTCCCTCAGCCAGCAGGGTTTCATAACAAAGCGAGTGGGGAACAGGCTCCTCTGTGTGAAAATGAAGCTTCTCTGCTTATGTTTTGTTTAACCACAGCCATTTTGTCGTTTAAAGAACCTGAGGCTACTCTGAGGCTTGGATTGCTTGAAGGTTTTAGTGAATGGTGCTCAGTGGATATATTGGCTAAAGCTCACTTAGCCAAAATGCCATATATGCTTTGGGAAGCAAAGAAAGCCCCCTCCCCATTTTTAAAAGACAAATGTTCTCTGAAAATATTAACATTTTATTTCATTATTTAAATTCAACTGCAAGTATCTGGACCCTCAGACTGACGTTTATTTTGCCTGATTTCCCCTTCACCAGAAAGAAAACATTAAAGATCACTCTCCACACTTTCACAAGCAGCTTTCACAAGGGTAATAGCTGTTGACATCTGCTTAAATTTGGGAGTAATTTGTTCCTTATATAACAGAATATTTCAGAAAGCACAGAATACAGGAGAGAGTGCACTTGTCAAAAACAAGGCTTTTAGTATGGGAATGAATTATTTAAATCACATTGCTTTCGCAAGCCCAGAGGACAAAGCTAAGGAGGTGAGAGCCTGGGGAGTGAATGAGATTTAAGGTCCCTAGGCTTCAGTTAGAAAAACATCTTGAGTACAATCTGTTATTTTGGGAGTGTTAAACTCTGATTTATGATTAACACATGAGAGTTCATATGATTTGATATTTTCAGTCCTGTGACTGCAATGTCTTCAAAGAAGTCTGTAAACTAGTGTTTCTCCAAGAATAGTCCTGGACCAACAGCATCAGTGTCACGTGGGAACTTGTTAGAAATGCAAATTCTCAGCCCATACCTTGACCTTGATGAGTCAAAAACTGGAGGTGAGGCCTGGTAGTCTGTATTTTAATAAGGCCTCCAGGGGATGCCGATGTACACTAAAGTTTGAGAACCACTGGTCTATGACAGTGATTCTAGCTGAATAATTTTCCTAAAGAATATATCTTTTCTCCTCCATATTAATAATTTGAAACTGGTTTATCAGGTAGATAACCTTCTTGTCGATTCCTATCAAATGCATCTACAAACAAGTACTACTTAAGAGTAGTCAAGTACATGAAGTTTAAAGTGATCCTTATATGTAGACAGTAGAAAGTCTACTTATTGTTTTGTTCTGTATTAGTCTAACCCTGATCCATAGCACAGATAAATTATTTGGGAAACCTGAGGCAAGCACATCAATTGCAATCTTAAGCATCCTAGAGAGTGGAGGCCTACCTAAAATGTAGCCACTCCCGTACATACAGTTTATCCTCAGGCATTTGTACCTTTGCATACACTGTTCCCTTTGCCTGGAACACCATTCTTCCTGTCTTACCTGCCTTACTCCTACTCTTTCAGTCCTCAGGAAGCCTTTCCTCAACTCCTAAACTGGTACCTGGTCCTTAGCTTGCCCATAAGTTGTAACAACATGCGGCTTTATAATTGCTACTTGAGTGAAGGGTTGTCTTTAACAGCTGTATACCTCAGTGTCTAGCACCATATCTGGCTCAGATTGGGGCTCAATAACATTCTGAATAAATGAATGGATTAAAAACCACTTGTCCCATATACAAGTAACTTGTCAGTGCTCAGAAAGAAGTTTAAATGTTTACACTCTTAGATATCTCCCCTGTGGGATAATCTTTCTCCTCTTTTAGTTTTAGTTTGTCTTCATTAAGGAATAAAATAGTCCAGAGATTGTATCAGCAGTGTACTGTGTTTTATATATAGTATTCAAAAGATATGAATGAAGGGTTAATAGACTCCTAGGAGAGCTAATTTCAAAGGACTTCATTGTTTTCCAAAAAACTGTCACATACCCTGTTGCTTCATTTTATAGAACTGTATTCATCTAACTCAGGCTAAATGTGCATATCAGGAATATTTCACAATTTTAAACAGTGAGAAAGGTAATGAGTGTTTCAAAAGGATGTTGAAGGCAGAGATATCGTCCCAGTACCTAGTAAGGTGATTGAAAGGATGAAGCCTTAATGCTGATTATTTGGAAGCTAGATAAAATGTAGGAAAAAGCTCAGTAGTCTAATAGAAGCAAAATGGAAGGGCTAAGCATAGTTAAATGAAACAAATTAGTGAAATGATATGAATGAACATAGAGGGCCAGGTGTCATGGACTGTGTATTTGCGCACTAAATGTATTGGGGAAAACTGCTATTGTGAACACAGGAAAAATTTGCACAGTGAGTTCCAAAATATTCACAGCTTGATACTGCAATTTTCTTTTCTTTTTCTCCTTAAATTCTAGTGGATTAGGAGACATCTTTCTCCCTGTCTGGTATGTGTCCAAATGAGTGTGAATTAATTGGCAAAATGGATATTTTTCTCAGGATACTGAACACAAGTACTAATGGGTAGGAAGAATTGGAAACCCCATCACTGAGGTCATTTTAAAATATCTGCTCTTAAAAAGAAATCCAAGACCAGGTATAGAAGATTTTTCCATCATCCTTACCTGAAAGAATAGTGTTGATTTAAAAGGTGGCATGCAAATGGGGCCAGCCTGGATGTTATAGTGCTAGCACACCTAGGGAATAAAACTATTTGACTTTAACACTCCCAGCTCTTTATTGCCAGTATTCTTGGGTGATACACCTGGGGAACCTAAATGGAGGAAGAAGTGATTGTGTTAGGCAGGAAGGGGGAAGTCCTTGTCTGAACGCCTAATATTAAAGCTAGGACTTGCACTCAGAAGTCTAAGAATGATTCAAGTGCTCCATTGTGTAGGACATCACTCAGGGAACTTGTCCTGTTAATTGAAACACACACTTTTCACATTCAATCCCTGCTGGGAGGCAAAAGAATTTCTTAACTCCTTACATCAAAACTACAGAAAGGGACAGTTTTACCAAAAGACTTGTTTCTAATTTGGAAATCAACATGTCAAATCAGGACATTTCATTAAATAGAACATCCCAGCCTGCTAAGGCAAATGTTGGCCTTCGCTGGATTTCATTGACAGGTTAGCTAGACACTGCCACCATGTTTCTTCTCCATTATTTGTGCCCACCTACTACTCTTGGTAAATTGGAGTAAAAACCTTCTCATGGAAGTCAAGAGTCACTGTGTGTTCATCACTGTTATCTCCTATACTTTTCCCTACACTCTAACCTAGACATACCAGGGGATTATGGGTTGGAAATTTAGCACACCATGTTTTGTAACATAGAAACAAAGGTTTACATAGGGAGTTGAGGCCCATGTATTCGTTATCAAAGAGCTGGTGATAGGAAGGATGAATTCGTACTTTCATGGTTAGGGAGAAGAGATTTTATATTTGATTGCCCTAAATATGTGATATCTTAAAAATTTTTCTACTAGGCACCTGTAAAATAAAACCCTTGTTTGTAAGAGTGTGTAAAATCAAATGGGTTTATTATTTAGGACTTGATGTCACCAAAACACGGAAACTCAGTGACTTTAAGGAAATTAAAATTTGACTTATTCCATAGTTTAACCTGCCTGGTACACTATAAATGAATTTTCTTTGACAGGTTTATTCCTTCAGCTGTTTTGAGTTTAATTGGGGTCTTCTGTATAAACCATGGACAGCTTTGGGAAATGTGGCTGTTATTTATAGAACACCACAAGCCTACACTGTACTTTCAATAGAGCTTAAATTGGACTGAATCTTGCACGCTACCAGCTCTGGGTTCTTTTTTGGAGGAAGGGAAAAAACTCACTGCATTTTTTCCTCCTGTACTTATAATATTAGGAAATGAAAAGAAGCTCTAAAATGCATTTTGAATTAGTGAAAGAAGTGGGAGAAAAAGAAAGGAAACTGGGTAGAATAATGGATTTTTGAGCTTTTCTTTCTAAGAAAATGCAGTACGACTAAATTACTCAGAACAAAATTGTTACAACAGGCTCCTGTGTGAGATGTTCACAGGTAAAACTGGAGATTAGAGAGCAGCCAGACACCCAGCTATGAGAGTGCTTCCTTTGGACAGTCTGGAAGACCAAGGCGGGGGGAATGGGTTATATGGAGATGTGAGATGTTTGTGGGAGTGAGGGATGAGAGGTCTGTGAAAAACGAGGAGACAGCATTAGGCTGCGGGGATGTTAGGAAAATAAAACACAGTGGAGTCACAAGTGGATGAAGAGAAAAAGAAGCGTGAAGAGGAAAGCACCAAGGGAAGAGGTGGGTTGGAGGAGGGGCTAATGAAGAAGCTTACCCACAGAGTACATTTGTGAATATAAAGGTATTATAATGATCAGTACAGGGGATCATTCTCTGTGGGGTCAGAGACAAGATAGCATGTTTTTCACACACACCAATATGCCTTGGATCACAGCAGGTCTCTAATGAGGCGGTTCTAGTTGGATGTGTCCGTGTACACCTGGATGGGACTGTCGGGCAGGGCTGGAATGAGCTGGGAAACAGAAAGGGACTGCAGAGCACCAGGCCTGAAGCCTTAGCTCTGTTATGGCAAAGAGTTTCCTTGATCTCCTTTGAAAAACGTTTTATAGTCCTCGAAGTGTTGCTCCATTTTCCAAGAGTATCTAGGAAATAACTAACAGAAAAGCACCACTAACTAACCCATCTGATATGAGGCTCTAGAGAAACCTCAACAAATGTCCATTTGGGAGAGAATGAAGATTCAAAAAACTGTGCTCAGGGTCTTAATTAATGTAATGTTAATTTTATGAATTCTAGATTTTAAATATGAAACGACTGGACTTGTAATGATAACTGATTGGGGAAATACTAGTTTGCTTTCTTTTTTAAAAAAATTAAATTTATTGTGGTGATAATGGTTAGTAAAATCACATAGGCTTCAAATGTACAATTCTACAGTACATCATCCGTATATCACACTACTTTGCTTTCTGTGAAGCAGGATGACTATCATACCCCTCTTTCATTCTTTCCTCTCCCACACCCAAATTTGCACGCTTGTTGCAGTGAGAAGACTTAGGGCTTCCTGCACAGCTTTTTATGTGAGCAGAAGAACTTTCAGAGCAGGCTTTAGAGGAGGAGTTCTCATAAGCCTGACCCATGTATTATTATTATTAAAAAGTGGACCTAGAGTTTACCACAATTATTTGTTCACTGTCTTTTCCTTTGCCCTTCCTCCCTCCCACCCTTGATCCCTCCCCAGATCTACAGAATCAGAATCTCCTGTAGTACATCCCAGGGATTCGGATTTTGTAAACACTCCAATAATCCTGATGCAGTCAGGCCAGCACTGGTGTAAGCATCCTTAGAGGTTTCCAGTGTTTCCAGAGATTTCAAAACAGGATCTTCCTTCTGTGTAGGTGGCTGAGTAATCATAGGTGAATTCAAGGGCAGGGGGAAGAGCACACCTGCCTCTAAATCTCTCCTATATCTTTAGGTTGATTTTTTCAATACATTTGGCAATGGATAAGACCTTTCAATTCACCTCAAGTAAAGAGGTTTCTTTTTTTTTTTGGTATGTGTAAAGTATAAATTATTCATACAAGTTTATTTAGTAAGAACAGGTAAGTAGAGGGAGAGTAAGAAGGCACGTGTGTATAATCCTGGAGAAAGGGGGCATCATTGCCCGGAGGGAGTGAGCAGATTTTGGTACATTCTTCACAATCCCACTAAGGATTAAGCTTACTAAAAAACCAACAGTTTATCCATCTTTAAGTAGAAGAGGATGTTAGAATAAGCCTAAGAGACACATACTTGGAAAAGTTCACGGTAAGGACACTTTACAGTTATGTGAGAGAAGTCTAACAATTTTATAAGACCTTAACAGAAAGCTAAGAAAGCAAAATTCTTAAGATGTCCCTCTTCAAAATGACTTTCTTGGACATGACACAAAATGCTCAGCACATAACCACAAGATGAATAAAGGATTAATTCATTGTAACAGGCTTAGAAATGCATAGATGACATTTACGGAATGATGTCAGTTTGTTCATAATGGTAGAGAGTAGTTCATTTTTTTGAAAGCTGATAATGCCAACACTCATGAAATAAATACTTTCATGTTAATTTTGAGTTCTTCAAATTTGGACAGTTTTTTCCAAAGGAAAAAGACACGTTTTCTACTCTTAGAAAGATCACAGAATTAGACAGCTGTCACATCCACCCCCTCCCCCAAGATATGGGTGCTTTTCATCATGGCCAAACCCTAAAACTGAAAATTCTTTAAAAGTGAATTTTAATATTTTACCGCAAATTGCTATGACATAGATGAATTTCAATTAGCCTTCATTTTCTATTTTATAATTAGGAAATAGAGCTGCGGGTGGGGGAAAGGGAGACATAATCCTGGGCAGTGGCCAGGAAAAAAGAAATACAAAAAATTGTATTGAGCACCAATTTACATAGTTTTAACGTCTGTCTTTGATGACTTATATCTAGCCTTTCTTCAAGAAGGGGGAGTATGTCAGATAACTCTTAAAAGTTGTTTCCAGAGTTTTGGTTCTCTCTTAATCAGGTACTTTACAAATTAAACATTGAAAAAAGTTGAATAAGGAAGACTTTGAGAGGATTGGGTTGCTCTTTAAAATATAAAAAAGTTGGCAAGTGGAAGAGAAAATAGCTTTGCCCTAGCTCTAGAGTACTGAGCTACAATGAAAAGTTTTAAATTACACAAAAGAGTAGCTCTACTCAATACAAGTGAAAACTAGCTCACAGCTAATACTGTCTTCAGTTAAAGTAGTTTTGTTGCAGATGTTTAGCACTATTTTGGGGGGAATTTTCTAAGCAGAATCTGATGGTTGTCCATGATGTCCAAAACTGCAGTGAGTGGGAGCCTGAACCTTTCAAATTACTTCTGAACTAAAGCTGGAAGGGAAGGCAAGGGGATGTAGTATTGTCTTCGGATGGCTTACACCAGGAGTAGACTCTCAGGCAGGGATTTAAATGCAAGTGATTCATTGGGGAGGTGATCCCACAAGGCATCAGTAGGAGGGTGAGGATGTGCATCTTGCTGGGAACCTCTGGAACGTGCTTCAGAATTGTGCTATCTAAGGGGTAAGGAAGCAGGAGTAACTATCCTCCATTTTTATCTCTCCTGCCTGGAGGCATGAAATCTACAGCACTCATGGTCTGTCCTGTGCAGGTGGAGAATCATGGGTTCTTGCAGTCGCATGCTGTTCGTGTGCATGGACTAGTTGACAAGTGCCAAAGGGATATGACTAGGGCAGAACAGCATCTGCTACAGTCTTAGAGCACTAGCTATGGAATTAGGCTGATCTGAATTTGGTGCTTACCTCTCCCTCTTATTAGCTCTGTGACTTTAGATAACTTATGTAGCCTCTCTGGGTCTGTTCCTTATCTTTAAGTCAGAGATGATATAGATACCTCACAGGATGATTGTCAAAATTAAATAAAATCACAAACTCAAAGCACCTGGCACATAGAAGGAACTGAAAAAGGGAGCTTTTGTTATTATAAGAATAAATCTTCCTGCTCAGATTTAAAATGAGTCCAATCCAAAAATAGTAAGACGTTAAAATCTTAAATGCTAGCAAAAGACATTACAGGTAATACAAATGCTAAGGGAAAAAAATTAAAACTACCATAGAATTTAGTCGGAAATTATTTTTCTTTCTACATATAACAGCTAATAAGTATTTAATATTTACTGACTATCAAGTAAATGTCTGGCACTACTAAATTCACATTTATTTATTTATTTATTTATTTATATAAATTCCTATTTATTCTTCAAGACTTGGCTTAAGCAGTATTTTCTTTAGACCACCAACTTAATAGCTGTAAAGGATAAAATTATTTTACAGCTAGACTGGAACAGTTCTGTGCTTATGTCTAGAACTGCCTGGATGTCTGACACTGACTCTTGGCCAACATAAGGGTAGTAGGCTAACTAATGATTTGTGGCATATGTTTAAAGTTTGAAACTCCCCTGGCAGCATCTAGGACTGGTTTACTTAATTTTTTTCTTTTCAGTTTTTCTGAGATATAATTTACATATAACACTGTATGAATTTAAGGTGTATAACATAATGATCTAATGTATGTATGTATTGTGAAATGATTGACACAATAAGTTTAACATCCATCACCTCACATAGTTAGAATTTTTTATGCAATGATAACTTCTAAGAGCTACTGTATTAGCACCTTTCAAATATGCCGTGCAGTGTTGTTAACTATAGTCACCATGCTGTCCATTACATCCCCAGAGCTTATTTGTCTTATAACTGGAAGTTTGTGCCTTTTAACCCCCTTTACCCATTTCCACCACTCTGCACCCTCCCACCTCTGGCAACCCCCAATATGTTCTCTGTTTATATGACTTCACTTTTATTAGATTCTACATATAAGTAAGATCATATATTATTTGTCTTTCTCTGTCAGACTTGTTTCACGTAGCATAATGCCCTCACGGTCCATCTATTCTGTTGCAAATGGCAGGATTTCCTTTTTATGCCTAAATAGTATTCCATTGTGTGTGTATAATATATATGATATATATATTCACAACTTCTTTATCCATTCATCCATTGATGGGCACTTACGTTGTTTCCATGTCTTGACTATTGTAAATAATGATGCTATGGACATAGGGGTGCAGATATATCTTTGACATAGTGTTTTCATTTTCTTTTACTATTAATATATAACCGGGAATGGAATTGCTAGATCATAGGGCAGTTCTATTTTTTGAGAAATCTCCATACTGCTTTCCATAGTGGCTGCATCAATGTACATTCCCTTTTCTCCATATCCTCGCCAATATTTGTTATCACTTGATTTTTTGATAATAGCCATTCTAACAGGTGTCAAGTGATATCTCACTGTGGTTTTGATTTGTACTTCCCTGATAATTAATGATGTTGAGCACATTTTAATGTACCATTTGGTTGGCCATCTGTATGTCTTCTTTGGAAAAAATGTATATTTAGGTCCTTTGTCCTTTTTTAATTGGATTATTTTATTTTTTTTGCTGTCGAGTTGTATGAGTTCTTTATATATTTTGGATGTTAATGCCTTATCAGATATATGGTTTGCAAATATTTTCTCTGATTCCATAGGTTGCCTTAAATGTTTTCTTTGTTGTGCAGAAGCTTTGTGGTTTGATGTGCTCCCACTTGTTTATTTTTTATTTTGTTCCTTGGGCTTTAGGTGTCATATCTAAGAAATCATTTGCCAAGACTGATGTCAAGGAGCTGGTTTTCTGTGTTTTTCTTCTAGGAGTTTAGTGGTTTTTGGCCTTACATTTAAGTTTTTAATCTATTTCAAGTTAATTTTTGTGAGTGGTATAAGATATGGATCTAGTTTCATTCTTTTGCATGTGAATATCCAATTTCCCCAGCACCGTTTACTAAAGAGACTGTCTTTTCTCTATGGAGTATTCTTGTCTCCCTTGTCAAATATTGGTTGAGCACATATGTGAGGGTTTATTTCTAGGCTCTCAATTCTGTTCCATTGACATGTAGGGCTTTTCACAATACCAGTACTATGCTATATTGATTACTATAGCTTTGTAATATAATTTGAAATCAAGAAATGTGATACCTCCAGCTTTCTTCTTCTTTCTCAGGAATGCTTTGGCTATTCATGGTCTTTTGTGGTTCCAAACAAATTTTAGGATTGTTTGCCCTATTTCTGTAAAAAACATCATTGCAATCTTGATAGAGATTACATTGACTTATCAATGGGTTTGGGTAGTATAGACATTTTAACAATATTATTTTTTCTAAATTAACAAAGCAATCTTTGGGTGGTGAACACACAATGTGATATATAGATGATGTATTACAGAATTGTACATCTGAAACCTATGTAACTTTACTAACTATTGTCACCCCAATAAACTTTAATTAGAAAAGAAAACAATCCTTACTACAATGGCATCAAAAAATAAAATAAAATACCTAAGAATAAATTAACACAAGGAGGTAAAATTATAAGACATTGAAGAAAGGAACTGAAGATACAAGTAAATGGAAACATCTACTGTGCTCATGTATAGGGAGAATTAACATTGTTAAAATGTCCATACTACCCAAAACAATCTATAGTTTCAGTTCAATCCCTATCAAAATACCAATGGGATTTTTCAACAAATTATCCTAATATTAATATGGAACTACAAAAGACCACAAATAGCCATAGCAATCTTCAGAAAGAACAAAGTCAGAGATATCACATTACCTGATATCAAATTATACTACAAGGCTATAGTAATCAATACTGGCATGCAAACAAGACGCACAGATCAATGGAACAGAATAGAGAGACCAGAAATAAATCCACGCCTATATGGTCAATTAATCTATGACAATGAAGGCAAGAATATATTATACTTGTAAAAACAGTCAATTCCATAAATGATATTGGGAAAACTGGACACATGAATGCAAAAACTGAAACTAGACCACCTTCTTACAACATATACAATAGTAAACTCAAAATGGATTAAAGACTTAAATGTAAGACCTGAAACCATAAAACTCCCAGAAGAAAACATAGGCAGTAAACTCTCTGACATTGCTCTTAGTGATTTTTTCCTGATATTTCTCTTTGGACAAGGGTACTGTTTGCTGAGGGTGCTATGTCCTGTGTGTTGTGGGGTATTTAGCAGCATCCCTGGTCTCTACCCACTCAGTATGCCTCCAGACATTGCAAAACACTAATTTAAAAAGATATATGCACTTCTATTTTCATTGCAGCATTATTTACAATAGCCAAGATATGGAAGCCACCATCAATAGATGATTGTATAAAGAAGATGTTGTACATATATACAATAAAATATAACTCAACCATAAGAATCCAATCTTACCATTTGCAACAACACGGATGGACCTAGAGGGTATTATGCTAAGTGAAATAAGTCAGACGGAGAAAGACAAATACCATATTATCTCACTTATATGTGGAATCGAAAGAATAAAATAAACAAAGAAACAAAACAGAAACAGAGTTATGGATACGGAGAACAAACTGATGGTTGCCAGACAGGAGGGTTGTGGGTGGCTAGATGAAAAAGGTGAAGGGGTTAAGAAGTGCAAATTAGTAGTTACAAAACAGTCATGGGGATATAAAGTAAAGCATAGGAAATATAGTCAATGATATGGTAATAACTATGTATAGTGCCAGGCGGGTACTAGACCAGTCAGGGGGATCACTTCTTAAATTATGTAAATGTCTAACCGCTATGCTGTACACCTGGAATTAATATAAAATAATATTGAATGCCAACTCTAATTGAAAAATTAAAAGGCGGGAAGATAAAGAATGAGAGGTTCAAAGTTCATATATAAAACAAATAAGTCTTACGGGTGTAATGTACAGCATGGGGAATATAGTCAAAAATATTGTAATAACTGTATAGTGCCAGGTGGGTACTAGACTAATCGGGGGAATCACTTTGTAAGTTATATAAATGTCTAACTACTATGCTGTACACCTGAAACTAATATAAAATAATATTGAATATCAACTGTAAATAAAAAAATAAAAAATTCACAAAGCCAAAAAACTACTGGATAAAATGATCTCTAATGGCACTTTAGGAAAAAAATGTTTATACATTATGGAAAGATGTTCTAAGGAGCCCCTTAAGCCCAGGTGCTTTTCCTTTGGTTGTTGCCTTTTCCTAATTCCTCTTCTGTTACTGATCAGTTTAAGCTTTAATTTGAGTATCTTATAATTGTTTAAGTATCATCTTGTTAACTTTGTTTTTCAATTATTAGTTTAAAATTGCATACAAAATCCCTTAAACATTGGGGAAAAAAAAGAAAAGGGGGTTACTGTTAAAGTATTTAGACATCTGCATTTTCTATAGCATTTTCTTCAGCCAATTACCAATGTACTAGCACATTCATTTTGGGGGCAATTAGGCTGAAAAATCTTCAAAAAATTTAAGTATTTCTCATCGGAAATCTTCGTGTACTAAAGTTCTCCACTTTTCTTTTCATGTTTCTACTCTTTCCACCTTAATACTCTGTAAGACAAAACACGGGATAACTTGAAGCTACATCAGGGCAGATTTATTTTACATGAAGGTCTAAATATTCTTTACTGATCCTAAATGTTAAATGGATTAGTTAATCCAGTTGTAGAAAAAAGAATTGAAACATGTAACTTCCCTTGTTAGATTTAATAACTAATTAGCATACTCAAATATTTGTGGATTTTATGACTTGTACTATGTAATTCTTTTGTACAGAATCTGTGTCAACTTTTCACTAGCCTTCTTTGTGTTTGGGCTAAAATTGGGCCTGGGGAATTTTTGAGGTACTAATTCTCAGTTATTAAAAACAAAACAAAACAACATAATAAGTTAGTGTATGAAACTAGTCTCTTATTGTGTGGGGTTGACTGAGTAATCATGAGATCTTAGATAAGGAAGAGCAGAGTAACACATCAGATATTTGGGGGACAATACTTTTTAAAAATATTCCTTGGGAAAGACCAAATTATTTTTCCACATTTGTTTATGGTTTGTAAAAATCTTTTTCCTACTATTTCATAATCGTTTTAATTATTAGTTTGGAAAATGGGAGCATTTGATAATTGTGCAAGTTTTATAATACACTGTGATCCATATGTTCATTGGTTAATTTTTGTTGACTGCATTATCTCACAGCAAGAATTTAAATATACATATTTTGTGGGTTGTTTTTTTTTAGTTTCAGGTGTATAAAACAACATAGTAACTAGACATTTATGTACATATTTTGTTTCCAAGGTTTTGCAGAAGTCACTATTGCTCTCTTATAGCCCTGTATGCTTTGCATTTATCTTCAATAATCTCCTCCCCACTAAGATTGAGCATGATATAAATACACTATTCATTGTGTCCAGAGAAAGTTTTTCTAGCATGTGTATTTTAAGTATATGAAATACATACTTTGAAATAATTAACTTTACTTTTTAAAAGAAATTTAATGGAAATGTTTCTCAAATGTTTTTGTTATCTTTACCTTTTTAAACAAAATGTCTAGAACCTAATATAATGATGACACTTATATGTTATCTGACATAACAACTGGTACCATACTCAAACCAGTCTTTTAAAATTAATGTTATCATTATTGCTGTTATGATTAGTTTGATGCATAAAATACTGCAGAATAAATAATTAAAATGAAAAATGAATTCTTTCAACTCATGAACACAGACTATCGTTCCATTTGTTTGTGTCTTCTTCAGTTTCTTTCATCAATGTCTTATACTTTTCCATGTGGAGATTTTTCAGCACTTGGTTAAATTTATTCCTAATTATTTTATTGTTTTTGATGCTATTCTAAATGAGATTGTTTTCTTTATTTCTTTTTCAGATAGTTCATTGTTACTGTATAGAAACACTGCTAATTTTTGTATGTTGATTCTATATCCTACAACTTTACTGAACTTGTTGACTAGATATAACAGTTTTTTGGTGGAGTCTTTAGGATCTTTTCCATAAAAAATAATGTCATCTGCAAATGGGGACAATTTTACTTCTTCCTTTCTGATTGTGATGCATTTTTTTTCTTGCCTAATTGCTCTGGCTAGGACTTCCAGTACTATGTTAAATAGGAGTGGTGAAAGTGGGCACCCTTACCTTGTTCCTGATCTAGGACTAGTTTGTTGATGTCTTACACATGGTCTAACCAGTTAACCTGGTTTGGGTGTGTGACCAGAGGGTCATAGAAGAATCTGGTAGAAACGTTTTTTTTAATTAAAGTTTATTGGGGTGACAATGTTTAGTAAAGTTACATAGGTTTCAAGTGTACAATTCTGTATTACATCATCAGAGTGAGTTCTCCTTCCATCACCATATATACCCTGTTTAACCTCATTTACCCCTCCTCTCACCCTTTACCCCCTGGTAACCACTAAACTATTGTCTGTGTCTATGAGTTTTTGTTTGTTTGTTTGTCTTGATCCTTTGTTGCTTTCAGTTTTATATCCCACATATCAGTGAAATCATACGGTTCTTGACTTTTTCTGTGTGACTTATTTCGCTTAGCATAATAATCTCAAGATCCAACCATGTTGTCACAAATGGCACTATTTCATCTTTTATTATGTAAGAATAGTCTTCCATTGTGTATATATACCACATCTTCTTTATCCAATCATCTATTGAAGGACACTTTGGTTGTTTCCATGTCTTGGCCACCGTAAATAAAGCTGCAATGAAAATTGGAGCACATATATCTTTACAGATCAATGTTTTCAGATTTTTGGAGTAAATACCCGGGAGAGGGATTGCCGGGTCACATGGTAATTCTAGCATAAAATTTTAGGGAGCACTACCTAAACAAAGTTTATTGCACAAGTCTTTTGCATCCTTGGGTAAATAAGAAGTACTTTGAGGAAGTACTAATCATACCAGGTTATATTTGGTTGTATACTTATATGTCTTCCCCACTTAATGTGACAGTTTTTGAGATCATGAACACTGTGCACATATTGTTTACTATTGTATCCTTTATACTGAAAATAATGCATCAAACACCATGAATAGGCAAAAATGTTTGTTGGATAAAATGAGTGAATGAAAATGTGATATGAAGTAGTAGTTAATATCAGGGAAAAGGCTGGAAGTTTATTAACTTATATCCTCAAACATCAATTAATACCTTTTATGTGCAAAATATTATGGTAATTGTAGGAACTACAAAGACGGAAACAATATAGCTGTTTCTTTTTCAAATATTCTATATAAATTTTCATAGAAAGCATGATTTACAAGTGTTTGTAGTATATATTTGATAATTCAAATTTATAAGATAAAGTCATTATGAGACTATTTTTATTGTTTATTGGTTCTGCTGTTTTGTGTGCCTGGTCATCCTTGAGTATTTACTGGTCATTGTTACTGAAAGTTATCTATAAGAATAACTTAAGTCATAGGATAAAAATACCTTCCTTTAGAAAGAACTTGCATTTGTTTCTACCAGATACCTGGGGATACTACCAGTCTAGGTTCACCTTAATCCAAGTTCATTTTATACATTTCCTGGACCACAAAAGTGACATGATTCCAGGCTGAAAGACCACTTACTCCTTCCCTGAGGGTATAGCCTTTTGGGGTCATAGCTGTTTGTGGGGAGAGTCTCCTAATAGATTTCTCATCTTCTGTGGGCCTTGGGTTTTGATCTCTATGCCCCTATTTCTGTGAGACCATCAGAGTAAACATTTGTATTTTAGGGAACTATCCAATGCCTTCAGGGTAAAAGTGATTTCCTTGTGCACTTAAATGTCTGGATTCCTGATTTCTTTTCTTTTTGTTGTCAGCTTTTTTTGCTTTATAAGAGATTTTGTTTAAAAACCTTCACTCAGTATTTTTAGTTGTTTTCCTCTGGAGGGCTGGTCAGAATAACAGTCTCCTATTACGGGAAATTGGAAATCTCTATCCAGAAAACTATGTTGTTATCAAAGACCTTGCAAATTATTGTTTGTGGGAGACAGAGGTGAACACAAATAACTATGGTACAGGGACTGCTAATCTTTTTGCCATTATTTCTTACAGTTTTCTGCCTCTCTTACCTCACTCCGATCACATAAACCTCTTATTCTTCCTCAAACACACCAAACTTAGTCCTGCCTCACAGCCTTCACACTGGCTCTTTTCTCTGTCTAGAACTCTGTTCTCCCAGATCATTGTATAGCTTATGCCTGCTTATAAATGCCAAGTCCCGCTGTTGCTTTTCATTCCTGTCACAAGAAGAAGCTTATTTTACCATTTCACATTTATTAACATCTCTACTATTGAGTGGAAAGAGAAAAATGAAAGGAAATAAAGAAGATAAATCTCAAATTAGTTGATTTTAGTGAATTTAATAGGGCTGATGAGAACAAATAGTAGTAAAGAAGTTAAAACTAGCATTTGAAAGTGAACATTGTACATATTATGTGATGGAGTGAAAACCAATATGCCTGGGATTAGGTCCTGCTGCTACCACTATTCCTTAAGGGGGACTCATTTCCTCTTTTGCAAAACAAGTGGCTTGGATATATGTACATTTTAAGCTCTAAAATTATTTGATTAAACAAGTGGTATTATTTATTAGTGATACAGGCTGGATAACATGAAGTATTTTCAGTGGTTTCAGCATCTAAAACTCCAAGCCCATAAAACCTTCTCTCAGATATTTATGTATTAGGACCACATAACAATCCTGAGATGTTGTGTTCATGGTGTTTTGGGCTTCTGGAACATTCTAAGTAAGCCATCTTAAAAGAGGAATGCATATATGAATCACCTAAGGAGTTTTTTTCAAAATGCACACTCTTGGGGCCTGCCTATCCCAGACCTACTGAATGAGATTCTCCATATGTGTCAGGTTGAGTTCTCCAGAAGCAGATGGTGAGATGGAGTTTTGGGTACAAGATGTTTATTTGGGATTGACACCCATGAAGGAAAGGGGCAGAAGGAGAAGTACAGCTGCAGTGCAGCTCAGACAAACCTCAGCCAACACAGCAGGAAGTTCTGGAGTAAGTATTACCTTTCAGTGTCCCACATTGAGCTGAAATGGCCATTATACCTCTGCCTTTTTCAGTCACTGGATACAGGTTGCCCTGGGAAAAGTATGATCTAGAGTCAATGGTCTCTCTGCAGCTGAGATCGACCCTGAAGGAGCTGACTGCTGGAGGGTGTCTGCAAGCTGCACTTCTTATAGCTGGGCAGCAAGCTTTTTCCTGAAGTGGAATCTGGGCAGTGAATCTACCACAGCAGGAATGAGGCCTAGGAGTGTGGGTGATTTGATAAAGGTCACATGTAATTGTGATGCATACTTCTGGTTCAAAACCATTGCTCTAAATGATTTCATGTCACTTTATAGCAAAGGTCATTAAGAAAGATGAACCAGAAATCTCATCTCCTGTTCCAGAGAGATACAAAACAAGATGGAAAACCTCTAATGCATGTCTAATTCAAATTGCAGAGTTCTTAATAGCTAAGTTCAATAACTTCAACTGAAAACAAAAGTATATGTGGGAATATCCTGGTTGCTTATGTCACATTGGTGCCAGCTAAAGTTTTGTAAAATCCTTGGAGACAGCGGTCAAATCTACCATCCCAGTGCAACCGACAGGTTGAAGGGATCTTTGGCTTCCCCTTAGAGGTTCCCACAGTCAAGAAATTTGCTCTTGAAAAATCAGCTTGTTGAGTGAACACTTGTGGGTTGTGCTTTTGTCCTAACGAAGCAATGGAATTCAGATTCTGAAGCTATCCCCACTGTACTGAAATTTTCCATCAGGTGGGGAGAGGTTACATAGATACTTATGGTGGTTGTTTACCTTAACCTTACCCTCCTTCTGCACTTTTCTCTGGAAGTGCCTTGGTAAGCACTGTTTTTCCCTTTGACATCCTTGCCCTTCCCCTCTCTTATTAATTATTATATCAGTTAGCTATTAACATGGGAGAAATCAAGCAGAACTTTGTGTCTTAGCCCATTTATATTTAAAGTAGTTATTGATATGTATGTACTTATTGCCATTTTAATTTTGGGGGCTGTTTTGTAGTTTCTCTCTGTTCTTCTTCTCTTTCTTCCTTTGTGGTTTGATGGCTTTCTTTGCTGGTATGCTTAGATTCCTTTCTCATTATCTTTTGTGTACCTACAATAGGCTTTTGCTTGGTGGTTACCAAGAGGCTTACGTATAACAACTGTTTTATTTATAACAGTCTATTTTAAATTGATAACAACTTAAGTTTGAAACCATTCTAAAACCTTACATTTTTACTTCCCCCTCATGTTTCATGTTTTTGATGTCACATTTTACATCTTTTTATTTTGTGTATCTTTGAACTAATTGTTGTAGTTACAGTTATTTTTACTACTTTTGTCTTTTTCCTACTAGCTTTATCAGTTATTAATCCACTACCTTTGCTGTATATTTACCTTTACCAGTGTGATTTATACTTTCATATGTTTTCTTGTTACTAATTAATACCCTTTCTTTTCAGCTTTTAAAAGTCCCTTTAACGTTTCTTGTAAGGCCAGTTTAGTGGTAATGAAATCTTTTGCTTGTCTGGAGAAATCTTTTACCTCTTCCCAATTATGAATAATTTTGTTGAGTAAAGTTGTACTTTGTTGGAAATTTTATTTTTTTTGCCTTTAGCACTTCAAATACTAAATCATACTATTTTCTTCTGGCCTGCAAAATTTCTGCTGAAAAATCTGCCAATGGTGCTATGGGTGTTCCTTTGTGCATAACAAGTTGTTTTTAATCTTGCTGCTTTTAAGATTCTCTCCTTGTCTTTAAGTTTGACATTTTAATTATAATGTGTCTTGGTGTGGGTCTCTTTGGGTTTGTCTTTTTTGGATATCTCTGAGCTTCCTGGATCTGGATATCTGTTTCTTTCCCCAGGTTAGGGAAGTTTGCAGCCATTATTTCTTCAAATAAGTTTTCTGCCCTTTTCTATCTCTGTTCTTCTTCTGGAACACCTATTAAGTGGATGTTATTCTGCTTGATGTTGTCTCAAAAGTTCCTTAAGATATCTTCACTTTTTTCTTTCTTTTTTTCCCTTTGTGCTGCTCTCATTGGGCGAGTTTCTCTGCCCTGCCTCAGAGTTCACCGATTCTTTCTTCTGTTTCCTGTTATTGAAATCCTCCACTGTATTTTTTCAGTTCAGTTATTGCATTCTTCAGTTCTTTGACTTCTGTTTGAAACTTTCTTATATTTTCTGTCTCTGTTGAAGTTTTCACTGTGTTCATTCATTCTTCTCCCAAGTTCGGGAAGGATCTTTATGACCATTACTTTTAACTCTTTGTCAGGTAAATTACTTATCTTTGTTTCATTAAGGTTTCCGGCCCCACCTCCCCCGCCCCCCCACCCCCCGCCCAGGACTTATCTTATTCTTTTATTTGGAACATATTCCTTCATTTCTTCATTTTGCATGATCTCTGTGTTGTTTTCTATGCAGTGGATGAAACAGCCACCTCTGCCAGTTTTGAGGGGTTGGCTGTGTGTAGATGAACCTTATCATTCAACTTTTCCCCTAGCGCTTATTTGTCTCTCTAACCTTTGTGATTGTCCAAGCAGCCCATTTTATTTTTAATAACTTCTAGTAGTTGAGGATGTGCCAAGACCTGCCTGTACCTTCCTGTGTGTCCCAAAGGGAAGGATCTCAGTCAGCGCCTAGATTCAATCAGGTGGGAAGCCAGACCCTCAGGTGGCACTTTTTAAACATTTTTATTGGGGAACAGTGTGTTTTTCCAGGACCCATCAGCTCCATGTCAAGTTGTTGTTTTCAATCTAGTTGTGGAGGGTGCAGCTCACTGGCCCATGTGTGAATCGAACTGGTGACCCTGGTGTTATGAGCACTGCACTCTAACCACTTAGCCAACCTGCCGCCCCAGCATCTTTTAAATAATGCAAATATATGCAATCCTGTAGGACCACAAGCATAATCCCTGCTGAGTCCCAGAGCAAGGTGATCTGGAGGTGTCATCTGGGTAGCACTTGCAAAAATCAGGGCTCCAGATGAAAGTGCAGATGACTTTCTGGGAGATATCAGTTAGTTGTTGTGAAGCAGAGGGAGAATACAAAGATGACATCGTCTGGCCTCCATTCCCTGAGAGCATCTCCATAGCCTCTAGATGTGTGCCAAACCTGAACACTGCCCCTAAGGCAGAAGTTCCAAGGCTAGCAAGTAGGCCGCTTTTATAGAAAGACTGGGGGTGGGTTTCAGTCTGCTGTCCGTTCAGTGTCTTAGGGGTGGTAGCCTGCTAAGAAGTGTTTCTTTGATTGTTATAGTCCTGTGGGATCCAGGAACCCAAGTCCACCTGGCCACCAGAGCCAGGTGATCAAGAGGCAGCCTCTGGGCAGGGACTATAAAAAAGGGCATTAGACATAAAAGCTGGGTTACCAGACATGTTTAAGAGCTCCCCTTTGAAAGATGCTGGTGCTCTAAAGCATGGCAAAGGGAGAGTGCGAAGATAGTGCTCACCTCTGAGGTCTCAGGCATGGTTTACAGTCAGCCCTTAGATGTGTGCTTAATTAGAGGCCTGCCTCTCAGGCTGCAGCCATAATGATAAATGAATAGGCCTCTTTCTCAGAAAGACTGAGCTCCTGGATCTTTTGCCTCTTTCTGTGCCCTGGGGGTGGTAGCTGTTTAAGAATTCTCTCTGTTGGTTACAGTTCTGTGGGAGTCATGACTATAAAGTTCCACTGTTCACCTCACCACAGTCAGGCAATCTAGAGGTGTCCCATGGCAGCAGCCACAACAGTTAGGGTACTAGACAAGAGTATAGACTCCTTTATGGAAGATACCAGTGAGCTGGAGTGAGGCATAGGGAGAACTCAAAAGATTGCATTCACCAGCCTCCATTCCCCTAGAGCATCTCTGTAGGTTCCTATAAGTGTACCAAACCAGAAGCCTGCCCCTCATACTAAGGCCCCTAGACAGGCAAATAGGACACTTTCTCAGAAAGACTGGGGGTGTGTTTCAGTCTTCTGTCTGTATAGTGCCCTAGAAGAACTGAATCTCCAATTGTTACAGTCCCATGGGATCCAGAACTGCAAGCCCCTTGGCCTCCAGAGCCAGGTGATCAAGGAGTGTCCCCTGGGTTGTAGCCGAAAAAATGGGGTCACTAGATGTGTGTAGAAGCTGGGAGATATTGATGCTCTGGAGCAGAGAAGAGGGAAACCATTAAGATGGTACTCACTGACTGGAGTGAGGCAAAGGAAGAGCTGAAGTGTGGCAACTGCTGACAAAAGGGATAAAAAGAAAATGGAAAAGGAGTAAAAGGAAAAAGGGGAAGACAATAGAAAAAAAGGAAAGGGAAAGAAAAGATGGTGGCCACTGGCTAAAGCATAAAGATGGCACCTGTGGTAAAGGAACGAAAAATGGTGCCTGTTGGCTTTAGCAAGACAGAGGGAGAAGAGGAGGATGACACCCACCAGCCTCCGACCCCAGAGCGTATTCCAGCAAGTTCCTGATGCTCAGATCAACACTTTAAAATTAGGAAATGAGTCTCTTTCACATAAAGTCTGGGTACTTTTCGACGGGCTGCTTCTACATTGGACCCTGGGGAAGGTGAGTCTTTGTACAGGTCCTTTAAGAACCATTCCTTAGTTTGCCACAGACCCTCAGGTCTTATGTGCATGAGCCCTGTTGATTTTCAAGTCATATGTTTTTGGGGCTCATCTCTCAGGTGTTGGTCTTAAAATTGGATGCCTAATGTAGGGCGTGAACCCTTTGCTCCTCAGGGAGAAGCTCCATGTTTTGAGTTCCCTCCCAAGTATAAGTCACTGCTCCAGGGATGGGGTTTATAGCGACATTGTGTCTCAACGTTTCATACCCTCTTTGATGTGGTTTCCCTCTTGCTTGCCTGATAAGGGGGTCACTCCACTAGTTTTTAGGGTTTTTTTCAGAGGAAACTATTTCACATACAGCTATAGATTTAGTCTGTCTGTGGGAGGAGGTGAGTTCAGGATCTTCTAACATCGCCATCTTGAACTGGAACCCAAAATTTTGTGGCTTAAAACAACAACCACTTATTATTTCTCATGAATCTAGAATGAGCTGAGAGGTTCTTGTGAGCTCAGCCAAGCTCATCTGATCTAAGCTCGGCTTTCTCATGCATCTATAGTCAGTGGACAGGTTGGCTGGGGCTGGCTAGTCTAGGATGGCCTTGACTTGCATGACTTGGTTCTCTTCTGTATGATCTCATCTTTCAGCACGCTAGCTTGGATCTGTTTTCTGAGAGTTGCAAGATTCAAGAGAGAAATCACAACTACACAAGAGTTTTTTAACCTTTTATTCATTTAAGTGTGTTTTTCCAGGACCCATCAGCTCCAAGTCAAGTAGTTGTTTCAATCTAGTTGTGGAGGGCGCAGCTCACAGTGGCCCACGTGGGGATCGAACCGGCAACCTTCTTAAGAGCACCACGCTCTAACCAACTGAACTAACCGGCCACCCCCTCACAAGTGTCTTTTTAAAGCCTCTGTTTGAATCAATTTTGTTACTCTCCCTTTGGCCAGGCCCTAAGTCAGTGTGAGAGGGCACTATCAAAGTGCATGGATACAAGGATACATGAAAAATTGGGTCTATTTGTGCAATCAGTCTACCACAGCCTACCATGTATTTATTGAGTACATGTGGTCCAAGACACTATTCATACACATAGTATATATGCCACAGGAATCTATTGCTAATAATATGCTAAATATAAAGCATTGCCTTTCGTTGTCCCCATTATTCTCTGATTAAAGTTCCTTGAAGGTACCCTTTTGGAACTAGCTGTAACTGTTATGGTATTGGTAGAGACTGTGGTGACTTCCTGACAACCCAGTCTTTCCTCTCCTCCCTCCCAATGTAGATTCTGCTTTCTGTGATGTGGCTTCTATACGTGGGCACAGACTTACGCATCACTTTCAATTTTGCAGAGAATAAATATGACTGGGTGGAAATATTTTTTGACTGTTACAGGAATTAATGAATTCAGCTGTTTTCTTACCTCCATCCCTCTCTTCCTTTCATGTGTTCATTTTATATCAGAGTTCATACTTTCTCATTATGGAAACATAGATTATTAGGATAAAATTTGTTTAAAACTTTGCAATCATAGTTCTACAATTATTTTGAAGTATGTTTGTTGCATTGTAAGCAAGGCCTTTGCAAAGTCAATCAACATTAGACAATGTTGCTAATATAATACAGTGGTATCTGAGTACTTAAATACTTGTTAAATATTTATTGCAAATGAATGAAGACAACAATAATATAAAGTTGTTCCCGTCAATGAATCAAAAGTATGATAGATACTTCTCTACAGGGTCTAGTTTTAACTTCACTTTCACATCAGGTACTCTTCTTCTCTGACATATGTTTTTGACCCTTTTTCTGAAGTACTCTATACAATCATCTTCAAGGTAATTTCATTTAAACCCTGAGGTGATTATATCTATATTCAATTCATGAGTGCCTCCAAAGTCATGTGCTTTATGGGTAGTTTAGTTATGATGAGTTAAGTGAAATCATTCTGACCACATTCTGCCTTCAAATAAACATTTTTATACTTAATAAAACTGGTATTGCTGATTAAGAGGAAATATGAGTTAGTATTCATTTGTTCTTCAAATAAAGGAATATTTACAAAAATAAAAGCAATGTGAAAAAATTGCAAAGGAAAAGATTGATAGATTTGACTGCATGAAAATTCCAAATTTCTGTACAATGATAACAATGAAAATCCACCATAAGTTAAAACTAATGGTAAAATATAAGTGCGGAAAATATAATAAAGAACTGGTATGTTTTAATATATAAAGATGTTAATAAAACTATGAGAAAAAAACAACTGCATGTAGAAGATATGAGCTATGGTCATAAACAAATCACAAAAGAAAAAAAACCACACAAATGGTCAATATATTTGTGTGAAATGATAAATTGCATTAAAAAAAGAATGGTAAAGTAATAATGAGATTGCAGTTTTGATCATAAAGTGTTGCCATGCAGCAGCCTACCCGTCTGTCTCCTTGTACCTGCCCCTAAATAAATGAGAGTCTGTGAGACGGATCCTTTCAGGGACTTTGCTTCACCTTTGTGCTTGCACCTTATGTCTCCCTATTTGGCCCCAGAAAGATGGCTGGCTAGTCAAAGATGGGTACGACTCCCCACGAGGGTGGGGACAACCCAAGCCAGACACAGCCATGTGGGGACCATCTGGGGAACTCGCCGGGTCGATAGAGGTGGGCATAGCCCCCTACCTTCCCCCAGCTAAGGAGATCCTCTCCCTCTATGGCTGCATTCCTTCCCACAACCTGCAGGGGAAGTGACTCAATGATGTGCTCTCCATCTATTCATATGCATAAAGGTTTTGTCCCTTGGGAAAGTACTTATCCTGAGATTTATGGTTCCGCTGCCTGCAGGCAAGGGTGATTGGCTTAAATCAGTTTCCTATTGTAATGTATGGGATTCACAGATCTTGAGATTGACAAGTTTATCTCCTTTTACTTCCTCACCAACTAATAAAAGCCATGTGTTGGCCTGATTTGGGGCTCAGTCCTTGAGACTTGAGTCCCTTGGCCCTGCTTGCACTCTGCTCTCGTCTACTGTCTTTCTTAACCTTGTGCCACCCTCCTCGCTTCCTACTGCTCTTGTGCTGGACGCGACAACGAAGTTAAAGAAGAATGATCCAAGATAACACTCCAAGTAATCACTGGTGCTCTTAGAAAGGCATGTTCATACACTGTTCATGGGATGATACGTGGGGATAATCCTTTTGGAAAGCAATTTGGCAAATGTACTGAGTCTTAAATATGTTCCTACAATTTGATTGAGGCATTTAACTTCTAAGAATCTATCCTAAGGAAACATTTGAGTATCCAGGCAAAGTTTTACAAAAGAAGATATTTGTCACAGTATTATTTATAATAGCAAAAACTGGGGAAATATCTTAAATGCCCAAAGATGTTGAAATTGTGACACATAATGTATTATTACATAGCCATTAATAATCATGTTTCCAAATAGTCCCAGTTTTGTTAATTAGGACTAATATAAACATTCAGAGAAAATTGACCAGAATTAAATATAATAAAATGGTAACTTCAGGAAATTTGATTATGAGTAATTTTATTTTTTCTTAATACTCTTCTGTTTTCAGCAAGGAGCATGTATTGTTTTTGTCATTAAAAATGCTATTTAAATTTAACTTATAAATGCTTTAAAAAAATCTTACAAAATATATTAAAACCAGTTCTGCCAGACTGAACAAGCACTTTAGAATTCTGGTCCATGTTTGCATCTCCCCCTTTTTCTTCTCTTTGTGATTCAACCTTACTTGAAAGATCAGGTTCTCTTGTTGGATAGAATACATTGACCATTCCATGGAGAGATGGTGGCATGTTAACAAATTACAATGTGGAAAATGGGGAAGATTTCTTTCTAAAACACAGAGTTTCCTTTGATGCAATTCCATTGATGTCTTACTAATTACACTCAAGATAATGTTTTAATCAGACTGTGGAAGCCCATTCAAAACCTTGCCATTTGCCCCACTTTAGAATGAATAGCTCAGGTGACTAAAGTCTTCCCAAATCCTTACTGTATTCTATTTCAGGAAGTCCCATGGATATACAATTAAGTTGTGACAATTAAGTTGGAGAACTCATCCTAGAAAAAGTGCTACTACGTACCTCATGGCTGAATATCACTACAGTCACCTTCGAAGTACTCCCCTTAGGAAGCTATGCACCAACGCCAGTGCCTAGTCCACCCTTCAAAGCAATTTTGGAACTCTTTTTCTGGAATGGCCATCAGAGCTGTTGTCGTATTACCCTTGATGTCCTGAATGTCATCAAAATGTCTTCCTTTCAATATTTCCTTTATCTTCGGGTGAAGAAAGAAGTCATTGGGGGGCAGATCAGGTGAGTAGGGAGGGTGTTCCAATACAATTATTTGTTTACTTGCTAAAACTCTCTCACAGACAGTGCCGTGTGAGCTGGTGCATTGTCATGTTGCAGGAGCCATGAATTGTTGGCTAAAAGTTCAGGTCATCAAAGTTTTTACGCAGCCTTTTCAGCACTTCCAAATAGTAAACTGTTTGTCTGGTGGGAAACAAATTCATAATGAATAAGCCCTCTGATATCAAAAAAGGTTAGCAACATTGTTGCAACAAGTTCGTGAACTTAATTGTTATACCTCGTAGTATATAGTCCATGTTTTCACGTTACTACTCCATTCCATTTGCAAACTAGTCTGCATTGCCAGCACTGGTTGATCAAATTTGTCAGACTTTGTTGTTTCAGTATTTTGCAGCAAAGGATACCAATCTGTTCGTCTCCAGAGCACCCGCAACAGAACAACAAAACAATTCAGGTGTGGGGAAAGGTTTGCTGGGTTGGTAGCTTCTGCTTCTCCTTGGGGAACTCATTAAAAGCCTGAAAATGGCTGACAGTCTCTTAGAGCCTGGCTACACTAGCATTTCAATATGACTGAAATTTGTTCTCCCCGTGATCAGTTATCTAGGAAATGCCCTTATGTGGAAGTCTTCTACTATGTAGCCTCATCTTTCCATTGATGTCTGATGATATTAACTCTAATTCTTCTAACCAAACTGTTATGACAGATCTAGTTAAATGCTGCATGTAGCCCCCAATATCAGTGTTGAAGGCAAGAAAATAGGCTGGAGTCAGACATACCAAATACAGGATTCTAGGGAAAGCAGATGCAGCAAGTATATTTACAATAAGCTTACATTTACTGAGTGCTCACTATAAGCCAGGTACTGTGCCAACATCTTTAAATCCGTTATCTCATTCAGTTATTTTAAACATCCTTGGAGGGAGGAGTTATAATTATTCCTATTTTACAAACAATGAAATTTGAGACCCAGTGATTTGGTGCCTGAGCCCTGCTCTTAACCATATGAATGGAAAATGCATTTGAGAATGTAGAAACTGTGGTTGCCAATCCAAATTCAACAACTTCAGATTCCCATCTTTGAAGAGTTTCTGGGAACGCTGCATTTTAGGTTCATAGACTTGAACAAGCTGGTCACCTTCATTGGCAGAGAGAATCCTGTCTATAAGACTCAAATGCTTGAGTAGATATGCTGATACTCCTGTATCTGTCATGGCCAACTGATCACCTCTGTGTCTATCCTGAATGTATCTTACCCAGAAGGGCAGTGAAAAACTCAGAGAGACACAAAGGGAAGTCCTTTCCCCACCAGCCAAGCCTTCCAATAAAAAATAGACCTAACATTTTTTCCTTTGGTTGATATAAAAAGATCCCTAGCATTCTTTTTTAATTAAATTTATTGGGGTGACAATTGTTAGTAAAGTTACATAGGTTTCAGGTGTAAAATTCTGTAGTACATCATCTATAAATCCCATTGTGTGTTCACCACCCAGAGTCAGTTCTCCTTCCATCGCCATATATTTGATCCCCTTTACCCTCATCTCCCACCCCCCCACCCCCCTTACCCTCTGGTAACCACTAAACTGTTGTCTGTGTCTGTGAGTTTTTGTTTCTCATTTGTTTGTCTTGTTCTTTTGTTGTTTTTGGTTTATATACCACATATCAGTGAAATCATATGGTTCTCGGCTTTTTCTGTCTGACTTATTTTGCTTAGCATGATATCTTTAAAATCATATGAGTTTATGAACAATCCTAAACTAATTGAAGTCAAGTTCTTTGTCCTTGGGAGATTGAAACTACATGATTCAAAAGCCTAGAGATTGTTTCGAGAGTAGTTATGCACACAATTCATAAAGCACTTGGTAGCTGCCTAGCACGTGCGTCAGTAAGCACTTTACATATTTTCACATTTAATCCTCACAACAACCCACTAAATAGGTGCGATTATCCCACATTTCATACATGAGGGATCTGAGACTCAGAGATTAAGTAACTTGCCCAAGGTCCCACAGCTAGTAAATTGAAGCTTGAATGCTTTGATTCCAGAGCCCCTATTTGGGAGCACTATACCTACTTCAAGGCTCCGCAAACTACAATATTTGGAGGAATCACCTGGGAATCTTGTTAAAATGCAGGTTTTGCTTTAGTAGGTCTAGAGTGAGGATTGAGATTCCAGACTTCTAACAGGCTCCCTGCTGTGGCTGATGCTTCTAGTCTGTGGACCACTGTTTGAATACAAAGGCTTTACAGCTCCCCCATAAAGGGAAAAGACCAGACTTTGGTAATTTAATACTTCAGGTTAAAGGTACAGAAGGGAACTTTTCCTAATTTGTCCTTATGAGTAAAACTAGATATTAATATTAAAAATAGCAGTAGCTGAACAAGTTCTAAGCACTTTATATGTCATATCTTATTTAATCCACACAGTGACTCTCAGAGGTAAGTAATATTACTATCCACCTTTATAGCTGAGGAGAATGGGGCACAGAGTAATCAATGCATAGGCTTTGTTCCCCAATCTCTTTCCATTCTTCCCTCATCCATATACTTTCCTAGATCCTGGAATTCTTTAATTAGAGATTTACTCCCTTGTTTCTATTTAAAAAGAAATGCTCTAGAGGAAGGTAATATACTGCTTTATCATTTATTTATACCTTAGTCTCATATTTATAATGAAGGAGGGAGGAGGAAACAAAGTACAAAACATGAGGACCTTGGGTTCCTAAAGAAGGGAAACAAGAAATGTAAAAGAGAGACTAAGTCTCCAATGCAACTTGGCTCTACTTGCATTTCAAGTTGTGGTATGAGTCCTGATGGCTTCTCCCACACATATTCCAAAGCTGAAGCCATTTGTAATTTCAAGATAAGAAGTAAAATTAAGTTGTAGATTTATTAGCTATGCAGGGGTCTCCATGGAGACAACCGAAAGAAAGAACTCTCACCATGGAGACCTCTCCCTACCCCTCTCTGCCTGAAATTATCAGTACATCATATAAACAGATAAAAAAATAAATTTGGGAGGGAAGACTACAAAGCAAGTAGGCTAGAGCCCCAGAACTGGTGATAGGGTGACTTAACAATCCAGAGAGAATTTCTAAGGTTGATCTTCCAAAGTCACATGTTTCTGGATGCTACATAGTTTCTCCAGGGAAGAAGATAAATTTCTAGAGCTTAGTTCATGTCAGCATGGTCTTATGGGAGGAGATTTGACTTAGAAACAAAGCACTGCACCAACCCAAACCCTGTAGTACAAGGAAAGAACCTCACATGTGGCTCTTTTCACTGCAGAGGAATTACCATGGTAATCTGACTCCTGGTCCACTCCCATGTCATCGACACAATGATGGAATAAAAAACAATTAGGGAACAATAACCTCAGCAATGTGGATTTTTATCAAACAGCTCTGACCCAGAACAAGTGTCCTTTCAGAGAATAGATTCCACAAAACGCAGCAATTTGCCCTCAGTGGATATTTACAAACATTTTCTGTATTTTGTATAAAAAGAGCATGGAAATCATATTATCTATCATAGGTTGAGCTCCTCAGGAAGCTGACTTTGAAATGAAATTTAACTTGCAAAATATTTATTAGGGGGTGCCCTTGGGGCACTAGGGGAAGGAAGCAGAGCTTGGAAAGAGGGAGAAGTTAAGGTACAAGGTAGGCCCAACTACAGCCATGGTCAACCCTACTGAGAGCTCTGAGACTAGAATGGCCCTTCAGAGTTGTTCTAAGTTGGGTCAAGATGGCCAGATCTTCTTATTCTTGTATTGATTGGTCATTGAATGCAGGTCATTCAGGTAAGGGGGGATGCTATTGGGCCAGATGGCTCTTTGCAGCTCAGGCAACATGAAGGGGCTGACAGGTGAAGGTTGCCTGCCAACAGCAGTGCCATCAGCTGAGGCTTAACAAGCCCTTCACTAAAGGGAAATCAGGGTGGCACATTACAGTGTCCACCACAAATAGTAATGGTTTCGAAGTACCAAGAGCTCCAAAGTTAGATAAGTGAGATTTGATTTTTATTTTTATTTTTTTATATATATTGATTTTTTTAAAAATATTTTATTGGGTAAGGGGAACAGGACTTTATTAGGGAACAGTGTGTGCACTTCCAGGACTTTTTTCCAAGTTAAGTTGTTGTCCCTTCAATCCCAGCTGCGGAGAGTGCCGCTCAGCCTCAAGCTGCCGTCCCCCCAGTCCCAGCTGTGGAGGGCGCAGCTCAGCTCCAGATCCAGCTGCTGTTGCAGGGGGCACAGCCCACCATCCCTTGTGGGAGTCGAACTGGCAACCTTGTGGTTAAGAGGATGCACTCCAACCAACTGAGCCATTCAGGAGCTCAGTGGCAGTTCAGCTCAAGGTGCCGTGTTCAATCTTAGTTTCAGGGGGCGGAGCCCACCATCCCTTGTGGGACTCACGGAACTGAACCGGCAACCTTGTAGTTGAGAGCCCACCGGCCTATGTGGGAATCGAACTGGCAGCCTTTGGAGCCAGGAGCATGGAGCTCCAACCACCTGAGCCACCGGGCCGGCCCTGATTTTTATTTTTTAATTAGGAAAACATCTTTCTAATTTATAAGCCACTTCCTGAGGCAGATATTTAAGAGATTCTGCTAAGAATGAGGAATCATTTCACTGGTCTTGGTATTCAGAAAATTAATAAAAATACATGCATTTTTATCCCTTACTCTGAATAAAAACCAAATATATTACTCATTCCAGTTTTACAGTGTACATATGTGTTTAAATGTCAATGTGTAGTTTTTCCATTCTTTTAGTGAGTCAGGAAATGGTGCAAAAATGTTTAATTAATGAATTACCATATGTGCAATACCTTCATTCATTCATTTAGCAAATATTTATTGAGCATCCATTATATGTCACAGCACTGCTCTAGCCATTGGGTCTATAAAATTAGTTATAACATAGAAACTAATTGAGTAATAATGCTAAAAACAAACTGAAAGGATAAGAGTAGCAGGAGAATAGAGGTGGGTAGAAAACATAGGTAGGAAGAAGCATTTGCTTCTTCCAATTGTCCTTTTCTACCTGCCAATTGTTAAAGAAGAGATGGTCATAAGCCGTCTCAGTAGATAAATGTAAATGAGAAAAACAACCATAAACTTCATTTTCTATCATCTCTTTATTACATCCCTTCTATCATTTTGGTTATTTTTTCAGGTGGCTGTCCTTCCCTCTGGGTTTAACAGACTTCACTAAATTCTTCCATTGTTCATAGAAAGCACTTCCATAATTAATAAACTTAAATCTGTCTATGAAATAACTGATGGTTATTAATGCACTGGATAATAAATGTGAAAAATGGCATCTAAAGACACCAGTAGCAGAGATTAGAGAAAAGTACATCCCTTCTTTCAGTGTGGATATAACAATTTGGAAAGACTAAGTACTCTCATCTTTAACAATTTGAGAATTTTGCTGAAAGAGATTCCTAAACTGGGAGACAGAGGCCAGACAGTTTCTTGGATTAAAGAGATTAAGGGCACCATTGTCTGTTTATGTTTACACTCTTGAGCAAGCAATTAAATTCAATTGGAAGCAAGTCATCTGGTGTGGAGGATATTTCTTGGTATCCTGGGGGAGAAGATTTCACCCAGAGGTTGTACCAACCAAAACAGAATAGATCTTTACAAAACAACCTCTAATAATATTTCATTTACTCTTCTTCTGAATGCCATACAGAATAGATTTGTTTTCTTTCCTTAATTGAATCTCATGTACCTTTGGCCCATTCTTACCAGGACATCTTTCTACTTGGTCTTTACCCCAGTTTTATTTTTAATAAATTTTAAAAGTTATTTTAAAGTAAATCCCCTTACCTTTGTAAGGAGTTGTGAAAAACTGTTTCAACTGATTTTCTTCCCAAGATCTGTTGAGATTCAGGTGGAAGCTACGGTGGCTGGGCAATAAGAAGAAAAAGTTGACTAAAAATTTGGAGCCTTGGACTAGCAGCATCAGCATCATCTGGGAACATATTAGAAATGCAGAGTCTCAGGTCCTATCCCAGAATGCCTGAGTCATAATCTCCATTTCAACAAGATTAATCATATGCACATTAAAGTCTAGCAGGCACTGATTTATAGCATTTTATGGAAAAGTCACTCGTTTGTAGCCAAAATTAAAAACAGAGCAGCGAGATACTTAATTTTCTTCCCTGAGTATCTGTTCTTGAGCTAATAACATTGTAACCAGTTTGGGATACAAAAGACAATTATCAGACAAAGGACCTCTCAAAAGTAAAACTCACAGAGGTCAAAGGTGCATTCTGAACAGTGTCAAACTTCTGGAAAAGCTGAAATAGAACTTTCCATTCATTTCTTTTTCAAAGGGTTTAATTGGAGAAAAATATCTAAGAAATATATTACAGATGCAAAAATCTTCAAAACAGAATCAGAGGAAAACATTTTGGAAATTGTTTTAAAATGAGTCTGATAAAATGTACAAAATTCGAACTGTTTGCCCATGAAAAGAATGCAGCTGGAGGCAGCATTTACAGCTGGCAGGGAAGAAGTTTAGCTAGTCAGGGCAAACTTCTACAATTTCACATCAATTATTATTACATTATGTTCATTGAGAAAAACAGTAAATGTTTCTCTTTGTAACCTTTCTCTGTCATCTCATTAGATATAGAAGGATATGTAGTATATCTACCAGAACATGTAATAATGCTCATGAAATATAATCTCCCAGTTGGTCATCAGCTGCTGGCCTAACAAGTCCTGCTGAGGCATTTGAGTTTCCTGTATCCACCCTGAACTCAAGCAGGTGGCAGGCCAACAACAGTGGTGACAACAGGCTGTTGAAGGGGGCATAAGTCCAAAGTGAAGAACTCCAATCACATTCCTTGCTGTGGAGGACCAGAGGCCTATTGTGCTTTTCCAACATAATCAAAAACAGGCGGTTTTCTGGGTACTGCAGGCAGATGGAATGAAGGACTCTTAGACAAACCATCACTAACAACAAAAACCCTCGTTATATGTAGAAAGAAAACAAGCAATGGAAAGTAAAGCTGAACTGAAACATAAGGTTCCAAAACAGAGCACTCTATTACAAATGATCATGATTTCTAATGTGTGAATCAGTTCTTTTTCATTCTGTTCCTTAGTAAATTGGACAGAATTGTTATTTTTGGTTTATAGAAGGAAGAAGGGAGGTTAAATGATTTGCCCACATTTGCACAGCTTATCTAAAGAAAAGAAAGTTGAATTTGAGCTTTTTGGTTGTCTGTCCAGTGGGCTGACATACTTTCAACACACACAATAACACATTTGAAGCACTTGCTCAACAACTTTTTATCGTAGCATTTAATGATGTTTGATATTGTTTACTAATTATTTCAAATGTGTTGCTGTTTCACAAGCATTCTCCCAAATTAGATGCCAAGTACCTGTGGACAGGCCTGGGCAGATTATCCGTGTTCAATGACTGTTGATTGATTAATTAACAAGGGAAAATGAAACATTTGGAAAAGAAGGAAACAAAAGGAATGGAACATAATGGATCTGGAGAGAAAGCTATAGCTCTCAAAAGCTCCATCCTAGTCATTTGAATTTAGGGCATAATATTATAGAATATTGTATTTGGAGGGTCCCCGGAGGTGATCTTACCCAGCTCTCTAATTATTGAGGAATACCCTCTGTAGAACCATTCACTGACAATCATTTTTTAAAAGATTTTTTATTAAAATATAGATAACATACAATATTATATTACTTTCAGGTGTATATCATAGTTATTCACTAGTGCCCACCTGGCACTATACATAGTTATTACCATATTACTGATTACACTCCCTATGCTAAAGAAGTGATCACCATAAGCCAGCAACCATCTGACACCGTACCACGCTATCACAATATTATTGACCGTATGTCATGCGGGGCGGCCTGCGGGGTCTCTGCTCCTGCTCCCCACATAAGAACGCAGAACATGGTGAGGCCAAAAAGGAACACCCACGGAGCCATAGGTAGGGGAGTCATACCACTATATTCTCTCTGGAGGCACTATACTCTCAATGGAGGCTGGATTCACACTGTCCGCAAACCGCCATCCACACTTGCCAGCCCAGCCACCATCTCCTCGCTAGCCCCCATTCTTTCTCTCTTCTCTGCTAGCGTAGCCACAGCAGTTATATTAGTGGCCAATGGCTCACTGGTTACAGCTGACAGTCAACTAGCCACAGCTGATGGCCATCCCATCACAGTTGATGGCCATTTACTACCTGAGCCAGCACCTGTCTATGTGAGGCCGAGAGCCTGGAAACTACTTTCTGGGGCTCTGCCCCCACACCGTATTCCCTATGCTGTATATTACATCCCCAAGGTTTATTTGTTTTATACCTGGAACTTTGAACCTTTTATTCTTCTTTAGCTTTTCCCCCCTTTAAAAAATTTTCAATTAGAGTTGACATGCAATATTATTTTGTATGTTTCAGGGGTACAGCATAGTGGTTAGACATTTATATAATTTAGGAAGTGATCCCACTGACTACTACCACCTGGCACTATGCATGATTACCATATTATTGATTATATCCCCTATACTTTACATCCCCATGACTATTTTGTAACTACCAATTTGTATTTCTTAATCCCTTCAACTTTTTCACCCTGGCCCAACCCTCCTCTGACACCATACACAATTATTACAATATTATTGACTATATTCCTCATGCTGTACCCCACTTCCCCATGACTACGGTGTAACAACCAATTTGTACTTCTTAACCCCTTCCCCTTTTTTACCCATTCCCAAACCCCCTCCCATCTGGCAACTATCAACATGTTCTCTGTATTATGAGTTTCTTTCTGTTTCACCTGTTTTAGTTGAGCCTTGGTTGCAATTTTCATGTCAGTGGGAGGGACTGACCCTCAAGCTGATTGGTTGTGAGGACTGGCCGTGATTATAGTGGAGGAGCTGTTGTGCAGGGGCTGACCCGACCGAGCAGAATCTGCCTTATCAGGGCTCTGGTGCCTGCCTAATCATCTCCTTGGGCATGTGTGGGGACAGAGCCCCAGAGAGCAGTTTCCAGGCTCTCGACCTCACGTGGAGGGGTGCTGGCTCAGGTAGTAAATGGCCATCAGCTGTGGCTAGTTGGCCGTCAGCTGTAACCAGTTAGCCAATTAGCCCCTGATATAACAGCCGTGGTTACGCTAGCAGAAAATGAGGCTAGCAAGAAGATGGTGGCTGGGTGTCGTGCGAGGCAGCCTGCGGGGTCACAGCTCCCGCTCCCCACATAAGAACGCAGGATATGGTGAGGCCAAAAAGGAACACCCACGGAGCCATAGGTAGGGGAGTCACACCACTATAGTCTCGCTGGAGGCTGGGTTGGAGACACAGGATGCAGGCTCCACACAATCCACAACCTGCCGTCCACTTCTCTCTGCCAACCAACCCCACTTGCTAGCTGCAAGCCACCGTGCTAACTGTAATCCGCCCTTGCCAGCTCAGCCACCATCTTCTTGCTAGCCCCCATTTTCTGTTAGCGTAGCCACAGCAGTTATATTAGTGGCCAATGGCTCACTGGTTACAGCTGACGTCCAACTAGCCACAGCTGATGGCCATCCAATCACAGTTGATGGCCATTTACTACCTAAGCCAGCACCTTTCCACGTGAGGCCAAGAACCTGGAAACTGCTCTCTGGGGCTCTGTCCCAAAACTGGGCTAGCAAGAGTAGATTGCAGTTACCAGGGCAGATTGCAGCTAGCAAGTGAGGTTGGTTGGCAGAGAGAGAAGTGGACGGCAGTTTGCAGATAGTGTGGCTCCTGTTTCCTGTATCTCCAATGCAGCCGCCAGCAAGAATATAGCAGTATGAATCCCCTATCTGTGGCTCCATTAGTGTTTGTTTTTGGCCTTACCATGTCCTGTGTTCTTATGTGGGGAGCCAGACCAGAGACACCACATGCCACCCTGAGCGACAAGCCGTAAAGCAATCCACAAATGGCCGCCGCCCATGCCGTGCTTGGAAGTGACTCGAGTGGCCAAGTCACAAACCAAGGCCAACTGCCCCTAGTGCTAGGTTTAGGGCTGCTCAGCCAGAGGTACAGGACATGCTCAAGCCAGATCCTGCTTGTCTGGGTTCTGTGAACCTTTGAGAGACCCTAGGAAAGTCTGCAGCATAAGCCAAAGCAGGCGGTTTGTACGGAAAAGCCACCGGAAGCAGCTTGGGTGTGCCTGAAAGTTGAGTGGGGTGGGGTCTCAAATCACCAGGACGTGGTGAAGGAAGGAACAGCATAAGTGATTAAGACTCAGATATAGCGGCAGCCCGGGTCTGCACCCAGGAAGGGGGAGGGCTCAACAAGGAAACAATGGCCTCCGCCAGCTTCTCCGTCTGGGAGAAAGTCTCCTCTCCAGCCCCCAGTCCCAAGTCAGACAACTCAATTCCCCACCATATGACCTGCCACCTCTCCAGCTGCTGCCCCAGCGCTGGAGCTCAGAGCCCGTGATTCCGTTGGTGGGTAAGTCTGTGCGCCGTTCCTTTAAGAGGAGTACCTGAGAATGCAGCTATCCTCAGTCGCACTCAGTCACAATCTGCTGGTTTTCACAACCAGAAATTATGGGGACTTCTCTCCCTGGCACTGGAACCCTGGGCTGGGCAGGGGCTGAGACCTCTGCAGCTGAGATATCCCTCTCAATTTTTAATGGTCACGTGCAGGTGTGGGACCAGCCTGTTCGGTGTCTCTGCCCCTCCTACCAGTCTCGAGGTGGCTTCTCCTGCATGTCCTTAGTTGTAGGGCTTCGGCTTAGCAAGATTTATGGCAATTCTCATTGATGGTTGTTTTGTAGTTTAGTTGTAATTTTGATGTGGTCATGAGAGAAGGGAAGCACAGCATTTACCTACTGCGCCATCTTGACCAGAACCCTTATTGACAACCATTTAGTTTTGCTTAAATATCTGAACTGTTGTGGAGTTTATTTCCAATCATGCCTGCTGTTAGACTGATCCATTCCTTAAATTTTTCTTTATTATTAGTTCAGCAATTACGTATTGACTAACTATGTTTCAGATGGCACTAGCTGTCAGGGGTACCAAGAAGAATAGGTCATGTTCTTCCTTGTGTAAAGCCCAAATGGGTGTTGCTTTTTGGCAAGCAGCTCTCTTCCAAGTGTTGGTTCATGGGTCCAGTCTCCTTTAATTTTATGGCTCTGCTGTGTTCAACTTGCAGTTTCCAAGTTTTCCACACTCACATCCAAAAGTGGTGGCAAGTACATGTAGGATATTTGAGGGAGTCAGGCCTGGAAGTGATGCATATCACTTCTGCTCAAATTTCTTGGCTAGATCTCAGTCATAGGTTCACACCTAACATCAAGGGAGGCCAGGAACAGTTGCCTAGTTGTAGGCTCAGAAAGAAAACAAAGGTTTGGTCATTGGTTAGCAGTTTCTGCTGTAGTACTTTCATTATGCAGATTTTTTGGATGAGGTGACTATGACACGTTCCAAAAATCATGTAGATGTAAATAGTGAGCCAGGATTCAGACTTGGATTATCTGTCACTAGAGCTCCCTAATGGTTTTTACTATGTGACTCCCAAACTAACAGCATCAGCATCACCAAGGAACTTGTTAGAAATGTACATTATTGGACTTCACCCCAAACCCCCTGAATCAGAAACTGTGAAGTGGGGCCCAGCAATGTATGTTTTAACAAACCTTCTTTGATTCTGACACACACTCACATTTGAGAACCGTTGCACCATACTCTACTACCTTTCATTTAAGGGCTTGCAGAGTATTTTTCTAGTTCTCCATTAATATTATCCACCATCTAGAGGTGGTATTAATGGCCAACTAAAAAAATAGATGTTTAAAATATCTCCACTTCAACTATAACAATATTATTTGCTCTTCTTTGATTTTAAAATAGTGGTATTTCTATTATAGCATTGCCTTGTTTTAAGTATTATTTTTGCCATTGTCTGTTTTCTCACACTAATTTCTAAGCATCCAAAATCCTCTTGTATCTCCCAGAGCCCCTAGTAATTTGCTTTCCAAATAGTAGGCATTCAATAACTGTTGGTTTAATTGAATGGGGAAAAATGTTGTACAATAATGTTTCTCATTAAATTGAAGATATATGGAGAGCAGCTTTAGCTGCTAAAAGTTTTCAATAGTATATTCCATGACTATTAAAAACTTCACAGAAAGGAAAATTTAATATCTTCATTGTGAATAGACAGCAAGATTTCAAAACTGCTGTTATCAGATGTAAAAATTTTCAATGAGATGTTTAAAAATTATTAGTAACTTGAAAATCCACACAGTATTCTATTTTTGTTCCTGATATAACTTTATCAATTAGCTAATTTATAATGCACACACTAAAAGGCATTAAAATACAACTTTCATTATTGGATATCTCACAGGGTCTAATAGAATTTCAGAATATTTCTAAAATAATTTTTAGTGCTCTAATTAATTATTGATTCTGCATAGAACTATTTATCATGCAGGAGACTATCCTTGAAAAGTGATGTTTTCAGAATGTTGTTTACATGGCAGTGTCTCATGTACATTTTGCTGCTAGATGTGACTATTATCTGGCATATTTTACCAGCTTGCTTCTTCTCTTCCTCCCATAAATCAGAATATTATAAAGATAACCAGAAAACATTTTACTATACATGTATGTGACAGCAATACTATTATCAGATTTTTTCCATCTCTATCTTAAAGCTGAAAATCAAAATGTTGAAGCATTTATCTCTATAGTGTGGATTTCACTGATGTAGCTAAGCATTTCTTTATAACTGAATCAAATATAATTTGGTATTCTTAAATGAGATGGGGTGACTCATGAGGTATTAACCAAGTTCTAATGGTTAATTAGCAGCAGTACATTATAACCCTCACCCACACACAGTCACTATTGTGCCTAAAGGAATTTTAATTAGCTGTGTGAGACCTTAGTCAAATACACCTGCAAGCCAGCTCTCTTGTTTTTCAAAGCTCTCCTCCTAGGTTCTTGGTTTGGAATTTTTATTATCCTAAGGTAGTGATTACAACTTATTTAGGCTTTTACACCTTCCTTTCTCTTGCTCCCACTTCTCTTCCTATGTTACTTTTCTTTGTAAACTCTGAGATTGATCATAAAAAATCTGATAATGGAACAAAAGGCTTTCAGTTTTTGAATGATAACCCATCCCAACCTGGCCCCATGTGAATCTGCTCAAGTTTCCCCAGTGGTGTGGCCCTCATTTCCGGTGAGGTTGCTAGAAAGGGCCATTTTGGATATTGATTTCCAATCACTATGCTCTTCACTCCAACACTGGTTTCATGGTAACTTCGAATACTTTCAAAGCATCTATCTTATACATGGCTTAGAACAAAGCATTTGGAATGATCTGGGGAGGCCTGGAACAGGAGTGAGGAGAGACCTTTTCCTTCAGCTTATATTTCTGACTGTTCAAAAATATACATAAGCTGAAATGAATACATTTGTGGGTGAATAATAAAATTAAAACATTAAAAATAATATGAGAGCTGGCTTGAGCTTAAGGTGAGTGAGTGAATCATGTGCCCGATTACATTAGCATTGCACAGAACTGGAACCAGAAGGCGGGTAGAGTGTAGCAGCTCTCTTCTTCCCTCTGGGGTAACTTTTCCATCTGCACGTTGCAGTCCTGCTACCAGATAATGAATGGTGAGAGATCCCAAGATGACAGGTGGCAGAAGAATACAGAAGAGTCTTATTAGCCAACTCATATTATATATATTCTGGGAGCTGCTACTTGAGCATTTTTTCTCTTAAAGAGTAGCTATTAGCAGAAATTAAATACAGAAATAATATTTTTTACCTCATGACCTCCCTATAGTGGTGGGGGTGCATTAAAGATACTCATGGGAAAGCATAAAGATGTGAGGGTACAGATGTTACTTGACTCGTTGCTGGGCATCTATTCATCCTATCTGTGCATGTATCTGGGGATTTACCTGTCTCCTGTTTATAGCCCCTGACTTTAAGTAGGTCCCCAAGATAGAGAATATGGCCAAGATTAAGCCTGCTATGGTCTGAATATTTGTGTCACCTCAAAATTCATATGTTGAAATGCTAATCCCCAGTATGATGGTATCAGGAGGTGAGGCTTTTGGGAGGTGCTTACGTCATGGAGCCTTCATGAATGGTATCAGCGTTGTTAAGAAACCCCATAGAGATCCCTGTCCCTTCCACCATGTGAGCACACTCTGAGAAGTCACCAGCAATGAACCAGGAAGAGGGCCTCAACCAGAACACTACCATCCTGGTACCTTGATCTTTGACTTCCCACTCTCTAGAACTGTGAGAAATCTACTTCTGTTGTTTATTAGCAACCTGTTCTGTGGCACTTTGTTACAGCAGGCCAAATGGAGTAAGGTGAAGCCAATCTGCATATTGCATTTCCCAGTACACGGTTCAGTGATGGTCCCATGATCCTGTAAGACTCTATGAACACACTGACACTTTCTCAGGGCTTCTGGGGAAAAGACACTCATTCTTTCCTGCTTTACTTGAACATAAGGGGCTGTATTACTGCCCTCATACTGCTATCACATGGAGTCTGAAACTGAAGAAAATAAAATAAGGGGTCAGCAATAGTGAGATGGAGAGAAACCAAGTCTCGATGACACCATTTGAGCACTGAACTCCAACTGGGCCTGTAGCCAACCCCTGCCTCTGGATCAGGCTGCCTCTGGATTTCAGTTATGTGAATCAATAAATTCCTTAATTCTTTTTTTTTTTTTTTTTGCTTAATTAAAGAAGTTTGGCTCGAGTGTTCTGCAACCAAACTTGCCCTGACTTACACAGATGTGAATACCACTCAAGCAGTTCCACAATTGAAGATTGATCCATGATTCAGCTGGAGCCCACAGCTTTGGAGATTTATTTATTTAGTGATCAATCAAGAGTAAGAGGAACATTTCAGAAAAGTTCGTTTGATGGTCCAGAATTTTAAATTATTTCACCGGCAAAGCTCCTTGCAATCCATCTACTAATTGGTTTGCAAGTATTAAAAGATGATTCAAGGTCATCACTAAACCTCAAGATAATTCCTGGTCTAGCATATGCATCATTCATGTAATTTTATGGCCTAAATGTTGTCATAGTAAGTGAAAAAGAGCAGAATAATGACATCTATATGATATAGAATAAAATGAAAATCACAATGTGGATCTCATGAGGAATCACTAAAAAAAGAAAAAGTAACTGGGAAACCCAGGTGTGGGGACAAAGCCCCAGAGAGCAGTTTCCAGGCTCTCGGCCTCACATAGAAAGGTGTTGGCTCAGGTAGTCGATGGCCATCAGCTGTGACTAGTTGGGCATCAGCTGTTACCGGTTAGCCATTAACTACTAATATAACTGCCATGGCTAAGCTAGCAAGCGCCCAGTGTGGGTTGCGGATTGCAGTTAGCATGGCGGAGTGCAGCTAGCAAGTGAGGTTGGTTGTCAGAGAAGCGGTCAACAGGTTGCGGATCGTGTGACTCCTGCTTCCTGTGTCTCCAACCCAGCTGCCAGTGAGACTATAGTGATATGACTCCCCTATCTATGGCTCCGTGGGTGTTCCTTTTTGGCCTCACCATGTCCTGCGTTCTTGTGTGGGGAGCGGGACCAGAGACTCCGCATGACACCCTGCAGCACACCAGGTATGAGGCTTTAGGATGTAACTGTTTCATTGAGAAAAATGGTTTGTAAAACCATTTTGAACTTCTCTGAAAGTTTCAGTCTTTATTAAGATGTTCTGGTGCTTAAGTTATTTCAACTTTAATCAAATATTATCCTCATATAATATTTGATATACATGATATATAGATATCGTATATATCCATTAAAGTCACAGTGTTTTTAAGAAAATGAATATTTATTTGATAAATACTGCATTTCTTAAAATATTGTATAGAATAGTGGTTTAAAAGATTTGGTGGGGGGGAAGGTAGATTGTTACCATTATTAAAGGATTAACTCTCAGTAAACGCATATTTGAGAAACTAGTTGCTGTACCTAAAATTAAAGAAATATAGATGTTATCCTTTCCAAGAGAGACAATAAATAACCATCTTAAGAAAATTGATTTAAAATTTCCAAGACTTTAAGTAACTGAAATAAAAAGCCAGACATAAGTGTCTAAAGGCCTTTCTTTCAACCTGATGATTAAAGGAGGGAGTTTGACGTTTCTTATGGTAACTTAAAGTTGATGAGAGAATGAGTGGATCTGGTAAATAAACCAGAACACCCCACTTCTAATGGATCAGTTATGTCCATAAGAAATGAATGTCTAATTTCTGTAACTCTATTAGCTCAGTTTAGATCTATGAAGACAGTGAGCCAGCAACACACAGAAGTGCCCTAGAATCAAAAGATGCAGTTGGGAATCTCAACTCCACTACTTTCTAGCTGCATATGGCCTTGGGAAGTTTACTTATCCACTCCAGACCTTAGATTTCTGATCTATAAAATGGGTCTAATAAATATTAGCTACTATCACCAACGTGTTATAATGATATCTGTCATTTGTAAAGTGTTTTTCTGTGCCACGTGCTGCACTACACACACATACATATACACTTAAAAGTATGAGACAGGTATTTTTAATTCCCATTTAATAGATGTAGAGACTGAGGCTCAGATAAGTTAAATATCTCACATAGGGTCACATGGCTTATATGTGGTCAATCTAGGATTTGAACAAAAGCCTGTCTGATTCTATAGACAATGATCCTAACTTACAAAACTAAACATCCTTTACATGTTGTAATAAGAAAGACAAACAACTTTGAACTTGCATTATGACCCACATCACAATTAATCCATGGTGTGAGGAGTGCTTGCTAATCTTGCCTGTTCCTTAGGTGGTTTAAGAATATATAAAAAAGAACTTTATGTAAAAACTATGAACCACAAACTGGCTTTGGGATGTAACTGAGATAGATATATCATATAGTTGTGAAACAGGAGGGGAAACAGATTAGTTTGTGAGGTTTACAGGCAGAGCTATGGACCCACAGTTATTGCAAGATGTGGTCACAGTCACTCAGCAGACGCAACAAATCTCACCTCACTGTGGAAAAATAAAGTCAAAAAACACACCAAACCCCACTGTGACATTAGAATCCTCCTGAACCTAGAACTCCAGGCAACCACTGACATTGACTGAGATTGGCAGATAATATATAACAGGAGCTCATGGACTCACATAGGCCACAAAATTCCACTAATATAGCAAATCTTAACTCTGGTGCAAGGCTGGGCTGGCTCTATTGGTTCTAGAATTTTAGATGTGAAGATATCTAAGTGGGTCCTAAGCTGGTGTCAAATCCTTGGAGTAACACTAGCATTTAAGACAGGAAAGAAGCTGTGATTTCTGGCCAACAGGCCATACCTTTTGAGCCAGTTAGATATTCTAGATTCATATTGCTTTGTGTTTATTTGTCCTTTGTTATCCTTGATCTTTAAGTGAAATATGGTTTAAAGAACTTGTTCAATTATTCTATGATTTTCTTAGGGAGAGAGCGAGGTATCCATGTTTATCCAGGGGTTAAACAGAACAGTTTGACGACTGTCTCAGTGAAAGTTACCTAATTATCTAAAAGGAAAGTAGACTGAAGGTAATAATGCTCAAAACTTTGAGGGACAGTTGTTCCTTCCCACATGGAGTTGTTCTGTAAATCAAACAACATTTTCTTTATTCCAGTCACCTTCTAATTATTAAACCGATAACATTTTCAAGTCTAATTTGAATCCTGTTAAACATTTGACCCTGATGAATTCTTTTTCCTTCTTAAAATGCTCTCCTTACTTGAATTCCTTCTCTCTTAGTTTTGTGCCAAGTATTTTTCAGACTTTTTCATAAGTTCCTCTTCTTTTACCTGATGTTTAAATGCTGGTTTTCTCCCAGGGTTCTCCATGCCCTAGCTATTTCCCTTTTGACTTTATACATACATATTATACATACCACATCTCAGTGATTCCATTGCCATGATCTTAATCATTAAGTACCCAAAGGCTACATATTATCATGAGAAAGACAAACAACATTGGACCATTGCATAATACACGTAATTATTCCCTGTTGTTATCCTAGAGAGGTGGAATAGAATGCTCCACCCGCCCCAACCTAATATCAGTTTTGATATTGAGATTGATGACACTGCATATGCACCAAGAGGGCAGAAATAGATTTATTATTCACATAATAAGACTTTCTGGGGGAGAAGGGTGTGTCCTCAAGCAGGTCCAGAAATGGCTTGAGAGAGCAGGGATGGGTGGCTGGCTTTGGATTTTATTGTAGTTTTGTAGTGAGGCAGGAGGTAAGTGTTCTCTTGCATGGGCTGGGGCTTGCATAATTTGAACTTCTCCCTGGCACCAAAGTAGGGAGCATCCACAGGCCTTCTTATCAACTTGCCTAGATGTAGGGGCAGAGAGAGTGGCAGGAGTCAAACATCAAAGCTGTCAGTAGTCAAACATTAAAAATGGAGTCAGACTCTTTATTGCAGATCCCATCATAATTAAGTCATAATTAATTTAGGTTTGACTACTACAAATCAACTTCAGTTCAATTGTCCCTTCTGACTTATAGAATTGCCAGACTGATCTTTCTACTTAGATGTCTGACAGAGCTCTCAGAGTCAACATGTTCAAAACTGAGCTCTTATTACCATATAAGTTAATGACCTCTCAATCTACTTGGTTTTTCAAAATAGAAGGATGAGAGACGTACTAGATGTTTCTTTCCTCTCACCACCCCCTCCCTGCTCTTTTCTATCAGTTATAAGGTCCTATTGATTCTACCTTTGATGACCTTACTGATCCATACCCTCCTCCTCTTGTAGATCCTCACTGACTACCTCAGTTCAGTCCCTTGTAGTTGCTTTACTGCATTACTGCAGTAGCCAGATTCTAATGGCCACTGTGCTTCTCGTATCATTCTCCTGATAATCACCCCCCACACACATTTACCACCTTGACCCCAAATGAAAATATGATCATGTCACTCTCCTATTTAAAACTTTTTTTTTTTTTTAAGGAGGGCACAGCTCACAGTGGCCCATGTGGGGATCGAACCACCAACCTTGGTGTTATTAGCACCACGCTCTAACCAACTGAGCTAACCGGCCATCCCTCTTCTGTTGTTTTTGATCAGCCATAAGTTAAAGTATAAATGTCTTACAGTGTCATACAAAAGCTTTTGTGTTTTGACCTCAACCTATTCCTTTGGCCTCATGCACTTACTCTGCTGTCCTGACTCCTATTCTTTCCTATTCACCCTGGGTTTCAGTTATACCAGAATACTTCCTGTTCTTCAAATGATCTGCAGCCATTTTTGTCCCTATGCCTTTTCACATGCTGCTCCTTTTGCGCGGAAGATGCTTTATGTCCCTGTCCTCTAGGCAGCCATATTTACTCTTCAAGTCTGAATGCAAATAATATCTGCTCTATGAGGCTTTGCTTGATTTTCCCAGGCCACATTAGTAGCATAGCTCCCTCTGCATAATGAGTATAGTAACCATTTATTCTGTGCCTGACACTGTGCTAAGTCCTTTACATACATTATATTGGGCAATCATGTAGTAACTTCAGGAATTAAGTATTGATGTCCTTGTTTTAAACATAAGGATATTAAGGTATAGAGAGTTGTAGTAACTTACGAAAGATCACATTGCTATCAAGTAGTGGATCTGGATTTTCAACCCAAACTAGTTATCTAGACCATTCCTCATCATCATGATGTTGCTTAAGTGTATATGTCTAATGACCTATCTGGCCCTGTAGTCATTTTTGTATTTCCTGGCCCAAACAAACAGTAGTGCTAACATATGTATGTTATATGTTAAAGAGACCAGGATCTGTGGGGGTCAGACTGAGCAACTGTCAAAGAACAATATAATACAGCCATTAAATTCATGGTAAAATGTTAAATCATACCATTATATTTAAAACCTGGAAAAGCTGAATAGGAAAAGACTGAGATTAGATGGTCATTTCTGCTTTCTTGTTCAAATATAAATAAGGAAAAAAATGGCTAGTCTTAAAAACCATGAAGTAATTGAAGTAAAAACAGTGTAAAAGGTCTGTAACAGTTATATGTCACAGCATCCAAATTCCTCAGTTACATCTTGAATGGTCCATAAACAGAAATGACTCTGGCTTCTGCCATCTGTTCCCTGCATTCAAGAATAAGTACCATGGAAGGGACTGAGAATGCATTTTATGCAAGAACTGTCACACAAAGAGCAGACATTAAGACTGAAATTGCAGCTCTCAGACTGAGGAGCTGAACAATAGCCGAAGATGGAAGAAATCCTAACAGCTGGCAAGTCAGGGAAAGGAAGATAGGAAAATGAGTCTCATTGTTTATCTAACTTCCAAAGGTGAAGTCATAAAAACCATACAACCTAATTGCAGCTCTATTGTCATTCTAGGAGTGTCTTTTTGCATCACTCACATCTACCCACCTGGGTTCCATTCTTCCTATTGATCTTATTCATCATTTATGATATAGTTCAAATGCCACCTCTTTTGTGATATATCCCAGGTCCTCCAGTCAGCACTGATAACCCACTCTTTTTGCTCACAAAGAAACCTATTTGTACCTCAATTTAGCACTTTTATAGTTTGATTAGAAACCAAGTTTGAGCTTCTTGAGAGGAGAGAACAATTCTTTCTTATCTTCTATGCTCTTGCCAACTGCCTGTCTCAGAGCTGAGCTCAAACTAAGCTTTCACTGAAGGCTTGTTGAATTGAAATAAATCTGTTAAGGTTAAGGAATTACTCAACTACACGTTTAAGTCTTTCTTGCCCAAGTGACTTGTTCCTCTAAGGAGAAATTTTAGACTCAGGAAATCTCAAATCATCTCCTTTGAGTTCTGTTTGCACTTGATAATTTTTACTGAAATTTTAACTTCTGAATTGCACACTTTATTAGCACAAAGGACTTCCTCAGAGAGAAAACTCAGATGTCACATATAATCTTGGTTGAGTCATGCTTTAATATCCCTTTGACTTTCCCAATTCTTTGGGAATTTTTTGTCGAATTTCCTGGAAAACAGCAGCAGCAGCTGCTCCTGCCACTAGAGCTAATTATATTGGCCAACTCATATATATGCTACAATTATCAGAGGTCAAAGTAAGTACGACTGACCTAAGAGGGAGCTCTGATTGATGAAGCAGCCAAGAAAGTGGACCTAAAATCCTGTAGTGTGTGGGAAATAGAAAATGAGATGTTTGGGCAGAGAAAATGAATGATAAAACTTATGATGAGAGAGAATTTGTTCTCTCCACCTTAAAAGTCTTTAAATTTTTATTTAATCATTGGGGTATCCATTTTAAACTCAAACTTAGAGATTTTCCTAAGGCCATTTTGTAAAATGGAAGAAAACTAGAACTATTAATATTATTGTGGCATACGGGCACAGATAGAATGACTTACCAGCATCGGTTTTCAAAGTTCTGTGCTACATTGTCACATCCATTAGAATGATTTTGGCTGCAAGTAACAGAAAACCCAACTCAAATTAGCTTAAGCCACAGGGTATTTATTATTTCATATAACAAAATGTCAAGAGTTAGTGTGGCTCCACAGTTTATTATTTCAATTGTTCAATGATTTATTTTATCATGGATTCGGGTTCTTTATTTTCTGTATGGTAGCTCATCTCATGGTTGTAAAATGGCTGTAGTAGCTCCACCATTACCTATTTGTACACCTACGTACAGAGGCAGAAAAATAAATACATGTTTCTTGTTTTTAGTTAAGGAACATTTCCCAGATGTTTCCCCCTATAACTAACCACAAGACAAGATTTGCTTTCACATATCACTGGCCAGTCACTGGCCAGGATGAGTTGGTGGTAGAATCACTATGATTGGCTTGATCAACTCAAGAGTCATCCACTGAGGCTATGGATGAAGCCCCACAAGGAGGGGGTATTGAAGCACCACAAGGAGGAGTCATGTAGTTCTGTACTGTTTGAAACGAAGAAGGGGCCAAATCTCCTGGGGAGGCCACCCAAACTGGATGCTACAATAACTTTCTTGTAAAAATATCAGTGGTATTCAAAGAGTTCACATACAATATCATTGCCCTTTAATATAGTTCTGAACATGGGTTACTCATTGCCAGAGAAGAGGAGAATATTATTTCAGGATGACTGGGGGCCGGGGGGCATGAGAGAGTATTTGCTCCTGGGAGGAGTAGGAGAGAGAAATTGATTAAGAAATTTAGAAGATTATCAGAGAAAATGCAAGAAACGGATAGAGAGATGCATGATGTAAGTAGGACCTTTGTCATAAGCTCATAATAGAACAAGTGCTATGTGTTCTGAACTGTAATTGAAATGTTGAGCACACTTTGCAGTGCTAACTAGATAATAACCTTTTTAAATTAAAAACCACATTTTTCATTCTAACAGTTCAAAGAAAATGGAATACACCATTTCTTCCTCACAGTACTTCCCAATAACATTAGATATAAGAAAGAATTCCCAAGCAGGGAGAGTTGGTTATCTTAGAATCTCCATAGGATGTTTTTCTCAGTAGCAACTTGTTGTCTAGCCTAGATGGGTTTCTATCTGAAGTATGGATGGTTTGCCAACTGAATCTGAAGGCACTGTCCAGGCATAGGTTTTCGCATAGATTTATTGCAATTAAGACAGGCCTTTTGCACCAAACTTAAAATCCCACTCTTTCACACTCATTCTTTTTAATGTTCCTGAGGGGAGTTACATTATAAGAGATTTTGAATTTTGGTCCCATATCACTTTTCCTCAACTCTACATACAAAAAACCAGTGCTATTGTTGGGAAGGATATGTTTAAGCATCATTTTAGAACCTCTTTCTCGGAATTTTCCCAGGTGGAATGGCATTGCTTTTAACAGACATGACTCATCAGTATATCCAGGTGAGGGAAAGAGGCACAAGCAGCAGTCATAATATTTATTAGTTTCTATAGAACTACAGTCTAACTCAATCATGCTGTTTATTCTAGTACTTTCTGCTTCAGGCAGGGAGGAGAAAGGTCAGGAACAATTCTATTTACTGAATCGTTTTATTGACTGCCTCTTGTCATTTCTTTCCTACAAGAGATGTTACATTATAGATAACTGTGAGGGGCTAATTTCACTGTTTGTATGAGTTAAGAGAGACTGGGAACATCTTTACACTTAGAACACAATGCAGAGTTTCTTGTGAAAAACACGATACTATTTTGTTTTGTGAGAATATACAGGTAGTTTTTTAAAATCATGAAATAATTTCCAACCTTCACCAGTAAATTTTAAATGATATCATTTATTAAAATAGGAGTAAATCATTGAATTAAAAATTTTGATTCATGTAATCAAAATTTATAACTGAGTTCTCCCAAATTCCTCAAACTTGGGAAGGTACTCTCAATTTAATACCTAAGTAAAATGGCTTAAGTCCATATCCCATATAGTGGGAGACTGAGCATTTTCCAATATCTCTAAGAATTCTTAGGGAAGCATAACATTCTACTCTTCTCTAGGTATCTACATTCCTCTGCATTTGCTATTCAACACTGTTCATTAGAAATACAACGAAAGCCACATATATAGTTTCAAATTTTCTTGTATCCACATTAAGAAAAGCAAAACAAAGCAAATGAAATTAATTTTAATGTTATATCTTTTAAAATGCAGTATGTGTAAATATTACCATTTCAACATGTGGCACCAGCTATAATTCAAGTGTTCAATATTTATATGTGGCTAGTGGCTACTTGTATTTGACAGCATAAATCTAAATCCTCATGTCTCATTTCCAATGATGGGTCTCTTCTTCCCTCTTTGCCAACCCTAACATGGAACACTGACCCTTTTCCTGATTCCCCAAAGCAATCATGAATGAAGGCTTTTGCTTGTACCACACTTTAAGGCTTGGGAAGAGTGGAGGATGGTTAATTACATCATTACACAGCTAGCCTAACCACTGGACTACTGGAAATCCCAAGTCTTAGTGTCCTTCTGCCATTTTTGTCATAAATAATTTCTTTCTGAGAATTTCTTCCCAAACTACAACATCCCACCAGGCTTCTAAGTACAATATTAAGGATAAAGGATCATGGGCATGAAAGGAATATATTCCAGAACTTAAACAACAAGAGAAATGTCAAAATCCTACCATCTTCCCCTTTTCAAGGTCACAGGTAGCCTTTCCTGAATTCACCAAGTAAATATGAATCCTTATGGAAACTTGGCTGAACTTTTCTTAAGGCAGTCAACATATTTTGCCTTGTAAAAGCAGCATATTTATTTACTTAGACCCAACCTTATTCCCCACAGAATTTGAGGCCTGCCTTGTTTTTAAAACAAACTCTCCTCTTAATTGTGTTTCCTTGCCTATTTATAATAGCTCCTGAGGTCTCTGCCTTGTGCCAGCCAAATTCTATCTCTTGATTTGGATGCTCATGCCACTTTCCACTGTTGGCTTGTCTAACCAAAACACAGTCACTACCTGGTCCCGATTCATCTTTCTTAGTACCTGTGTGTGTTACCAACCTGCTTTCCTCATGTCTGCACATTCCTTGACATCTCTGCCATTCCATCAATCTTCCAGGACACTACATGTGACCCAAGTTAACTTAGTTTGAGCCAAAATGTAACTTTGTATATTTCTAACCAAAATTATAGCTGATACAGGCTTGAGAATAAACTGATTTATAAGACAAAAATCTCAAATAAACTGGAGGTGAGATACTGGCTATTAATGAAAACTAAATCACAAACTAAAGAAACTGTTTCGGATGGCTACAAAGCTTGGCTGTTAATAGCCCTGGACATCTAACTCTTCCCAGTGCCATGTACTACTGCACGTACTTGCCCCATAGAGCATAATGAGCCTTTATAGCCGTTGCTTTGGTGACAATTTTGACTGTAACACATTAAAGCATTTTAACAATAATCTACATCCTTCATTACAAAATTAGAAGAACAGATAAAAATGCAGCCATGGTAGGATACTTTAAAGTATGTTTGTGGCAGGGGTGGGGGAGATCTTTATTATTCTTACAGAGTTTGAGAATTCCCAAACCTTCTGGCTTGCAAATATTAGTATATAACCAAAACAATATATATGTTAACATTTTTGATTATCATCAAACATAAAATGTAAAGTTTCAATGAAAATGCCTCTCTTAATGATGAGAATATGGCTTTTACTATTTAATCATGTAGTTAAGGAAGACTATCACTTACTGCTAGAATGAGACAGGTGTCACCATCATTCTCTTCCAGTTTTACATGTTATGTATGTAAGCACTGAGCAAGCTTGTGCACAAACAGAAGTAGATGAGAAGGAGTTTACTGTAGCAATGCCACTCAGTTCTTTGAGCATCTTTTTAGTTTTATCCCCAAAATCACATGTAATCAACAACTTGATTAAATACTTTTTTCAATTTTGCTCAAAGCACAGAATTAGAAGCTGTGACTGGCAAAGAATTTGTTATTATCCTCTCATTCACCCTTCACTTTTACAACAATGAAATCAATATTTCAATTTGTCCTCTTGTTTGGCACCAGGGATGTTTCCACACCCAGGGCAATGCTGAATAGTAAGGTTCAGGATGGTTGAGAAATAGGCTTTTCTTTTTGTAAAGGGGGAGAAATAGGATTCTAACAGCAAATGTGGGAAAGGAAAAGCAGAAGAATGGCAAGCACGTTCTCTATCAGACCAATTTTAGGAAAGAATACACAGGAGAGCTGAAGACGTAGAAATTGATTCCTTTAAAGCTATCCAGGACTACATTCCCTTTGGCTAATTTTTGCGTACCTGAAGAACTCCTCAAAGTCTCCAGTCTAAAAGCATCTGTAGTACAGCACACAAGAATCACTCCATCCTTAGGGTTCTTTTGGCATTACTGAATGATATTCAACTAATTAATAATCATCTACTACATTGGAAATTTTCTTGTATTCTTCATTTAGTTTTATGTATGCATAGGGAATGGTTTAATTCCCCCCTAAACGTTTATTAATTCTTATTTTCCTAATTAGATTATAAACTGAAGATCAGGACTGGATGTTATTTATTGCCTCACCCATCACATTACTATTTAGAAAGCTGAACTGTGTTTGATTGATTGGTTACTGGTGCCTGTTAACCCTTGTCTTGGCTTTGTTAAGCAAGTTCCTCCCTCCCTAATCCCGCCTCTTCTTCAAAACACACTCCTGTACAGACTGCTTATCCCTAAAAGTGGTTCCTACAAACAAAGAGGTTCAGGTCTCTGTGGTTGTAGTTGGCTGGCTCTGTTTTTAGATCCTGGTTAACCCCAGACCACACGCTGATGTGGCAGTTAAAGGGAAACGCAGGACGCCTGAGGGGAGTATGGCACTTTAAGTTTTGGAGTATTTGAACTGCTTGTCATGACTTATAGGTGGCCAACTACCATATTTGGGAGGTAATTTATTAGACATATACCAATTTTAAATTGTTATATATTCTTGAAGGACTGAAGCTTTTATCCATATGTGGCAATATAATGGCTATGATAACCTTCCCTTTTTATCTTATAGACCATCAAAATTAAAAACTTTTGCTCTGTGAAAACCCTGTTAAGAGGATAAAAAGATGAGCTATAGTGAGAAAATATTTGCCAACTATATATCCAATGAAGGACTCATATCTAAGGAAGTCTCAAAAGTCAATAGTAAAAAAACAAGTGATTGAATTAGAAAATGAGAAAAGACATCAAAAGACACTTCATTGAAGAATATATACAAATGGCAAATATTTTCTCACTATAGCTCATCTTTTTATCCTCTTAACAGGGTTTTCACAGAGCAAAAGTTTTTAATTTTGATGGTCTATAAGATAAAAAGGGAAGGTTATCATAGCCATTATATTGCCACATATGGATAAAAGCTTCAGTCCTTCAAGAATATATAACAATTTAAAATTGGTATATGTCTAATAAATTACCTCCCAAATATGGTAGTTGGCCACCTGTAAGTCATGACAAGCAGTTCAAATACTCCAAAACTTAAAGTGCCATACTCCCCTCAGGCGTCCTGCGTTTCCCTTTAACTGCCACATCAGCGTGTGGTCTGGGGTTAACCAGGATCTAAAAACAGAGCCAGCCAACTACAACCACAGAGACCTGAACCTCTTTGTTTGTAGGAACCACTTTTTAGGGATAAGCAATCTGTACAGGAGTGTGTTTTGAAGAAGAGGCGGGATTAGGGAGGGAGGAACTTGCTTAACAAAGCCAAATAAAGCTAAAATAAAAAATAGTGACAACACCAAATGCTGGTGAGGATGTGGATAAAATATGGGTGTGGAAAATGGTACAGCCATTCTGGAAAACAGTTTGGCAGCTTCTAAAAAAAACTAAACATACATTTGCCATGACCCAGCAATCACACTCCTGGGCATTTATTCTAGAAAATCGAAAACATATATACACACGCAAAAACCTGTACATAATTGTTCATGGCAGCTTACTTGCAATAGTAAAAAACTAGAAACTATTAAATTGTCCTACAGCCATTGAATAGTTAAACAAAGTGGTACATCCATACTATTGAATGCTACTCAGCAATGAAAAAGAATGAACTACTGATGTACACAAACACTTGGATGGATCTCAAGGCAGGATGCTGAGTTCAAAGAGCCAAACTGAAAAGGTCACATACTGTATGATTAATTTTTTATGATATTCTCAAAATGACAATATTATAAAGGAGAACAGACTAGTGGTTTCCAGGGGTTAGGGATGGTGGAGGTTGAGGGGATGAATATGACTACAAAGAGAGATCTTTGTGGTGATAGAATAGTTCTGTATCTTGATTGTCATGGTAGTTACAGAATCAATCTATTTGCTAATAACAGAATCTATTTGATAAAATGACATAGAACTGTATACATACTTCATACAATGTCAGTTTCCTAATTTTGCTATTGTCCTATAGTTATGTAAGATGGAACCATTGGGGGAAATTGGGTGAAGGGTACCTGGGACCTCTCTATACTACCTTTGCAACTTCCTATGACTCTAATTATTTAAAGTAAAAAGTTACAAAAACTCCATTATTGTATTTTTCCTTTCTAGAAGTTCTAGTTGGCTGTTTTTCATACCTGCTTTGACCCTGTTCTTTTATTTCTATAAGCATCGTTATTTTTTTATTTGGTACCTGATAATACTAATATCTCAAGTTTTATGTGTCTGTTTCTATTGCCTGTTAGTTCTTCTGGTTCTTCCTTGTGGTGCTTTGTTTCTTGTATGTTTTGTGATTTTTAACTCTGAGATGTTCATTTTCCTTGGAACGTTATTTTTACTAATTCTTCAAAGTCTGGATTGAAATTGAGTTCTCCCAGAACAAATTTCTATTTGCTTCTGCAGTCTGCTGGAAGTGGTACCAAACATGAATTACATTAAATTTAATTTTTCACTCGAGATTTTTGCCATATAAATGGTATGAATTTGAACTGTAACCTCTAGAGAGGGCTTTCTTATGATAGTGAATTCTCAGGGGATAATTTCATGTTATTGTCATCTACTAGAAGAGTCAAGACAGGCAAGTGTTCTTTCTCCTTCTGTGGCAGGGATTGATTTTTCATTCACCCTTATTCCATGTATGTGGTGGGTGTGGTTCTTTGGAGCCACATGTATATAGGATGGGTGACTGACTGCAAACTATACCTAGAATGGTCCTGGTCCTATCCTCAACACCTTGGACATTAGTGAAAGGAAGAAACTCAAAATCTCCAAGGTTTGGCAAAACCCCAAGGTCAAAAGCTGCTTTTGGCACTGCACTTCCCTCCCACATGCCCCCTCCCCTGCCCATCCTCCAGGTTCTTGATTTAACTTTTTTTTGGGTCTCCATTGATTTTCTACTTTTATTAGAGTTCAACAACAATGGTTCCCTTTGTATTTTAGCCAGCATTTTACAGTTTCAGTAGAGAGGGTAATTCATGCTGTGTAATCTGACATACAGACTGAAATGGAAGTCTGCCAAATTTTCTTTTCTTACATATGTTTTTAAACTCCCTGTTTTGTATTTTCTAGCCTTCCAAAAAATACCACACCCATAAACCCACACACGCACACAGCCCCATGAGTCACAAAGCAGTGCTTTTGTTCTATTCAGTTTTGTTTTAAATCCTAACTAGTCCTTGCTCAAATTTTGTGCCCCTAAAAACTTAAGCTAGATGATTTTATTTGAAGATGAAATGGATATCCATGAGCAATGTGTAAAATATCACAATGACAAGTCTAAAAAATTTTAGAGGTTGATATGAGCATAAACAGAGATTTCATGACAGGTAAATCTGAATAGAAAACCTTTGCTGGCTTTCAGACAGGCTCATAAGAGCACATTTTCACAGCTAACACAACGAGGCAACAAGAAATCCCTGGCTTTACCATGCCTGGGAAGGTAAATGTGGACCAAAGTGCCATCATGTATATCTCTCTGAGAGAATTCCACCTGTGATTTCTCAAGGAAACTAATATGGAAGGAAATTTCTTACCAGAAGAATCCGGCAAATTTGTTTGCTTCCCTGAGTTATTATCTAGGATAAGCCTCTGGTCTGCAGTGAGCACTGAGGTTGAATTTAATTGAAGGTAAAATAAATTCACATTAAGCTCTTCAAGAGGGGACAGAACAGTTTCTTCTTAAGTAGCTCAAGTTCTTGGCTTCTGTAGACCATTCTTTTCTTAAAAGAGGTAGTGGGAGTTTGATTAATGTCTTAATTAAAATGTCTCCCCTTCTTGTAAGAAAAAAACAGTCTATTCATGTTTCAAGACAAAACAAAGATTGGACTTACCCCTCCTTTTGCTTGCTTTCTTTTGCCTCAGGTATATGGCCACCCTTTGCTAACTGCTAGAAATTTGCTTGATTAATGCTAAATATTCTCTTTTCTCTGAGTTTTGGAAGATTCTGGAAGGCTTGCTAAAGCTTACCTGATTGGAAAATACATATTGACATTATATAGGCCTTTCATTTACATCACTTTTAGTCACAAATCTGTTCTTGCCCTGAATTCTCTCTTTCTCATGGCAGAGGTCTCTGATAGCACATATCCGAGGGCATTTTCTGGTATTTGTGCAGCCCTTCTCCCTCTGATAAAATGAACATTTGTTCAATAACAGACAATGATAACAAAAAATTGTAAGGTCTTGCAACTAACAGCACATAAAGCAGACAGGGAAGTCAAGCATAGACTTTGAAAAAATAAGTGATGGTGTTGGAAATGTTATTTAAAACTCCAGATAACTTTAATTGGAATGGAAGACTAAACTGAGAGATACTAAAAAAGCATGCATTACATAATTGGCAACCTGGAAATAAACCAGAAAATAATGATTCAAATATATAAGTCATGAATTAAGGTTGGATGATATAATAATAATAAAATAACTAACATGTATATGTGTGTGTGTGTATATATATATATATATATATACATATATATACATATATATATGTGTGTGTGTGTAAGAAATATATATATATTTCTTCACAGTTTCCAAAGAATTTACTAAACACATTAATTTATTTGTATCCAACAAGTTTATGTGTTATGAAATAATTACTTATAAAACCTAGACTAAACCAAAAATGAAATTGAAAAAGATTTGGAAAAGGTAGTAAGTTAAATGATGTTAGAAAACCATCATGAAGAGATATTGTGTCCTCTGTCTAAATCACAGCTCTGATCAAATCATTTCACAGCAAAATATCCTCTGAAGGCCCTCTATTGCCAACAGAGTTAAGTTCAAAGTCCTTTGTGAGGCAGACAAAGGGATACAGTGTTTTCAGCTTACCATTTTGATCTCATCTCTAAACATTCCACCCTGCTCAAGAACTTAACATCCAGCCACACAACTGTTTACCAATTGATCCCAGGATAGTTGTCTTTTTCCTGTTTTTGTTGCTATTTTTATTGTAAAAAGAATATATAGTTTTGTGTCAAATTCACATTGTATAGAAAAATATGTAATATAAAAGTATAAATTTCCATTCCTCTCCAACATCCTCACCCAACCTAATTAACCAGAAAGCCATTTCTGGCTATCAGCAGTTCGTTGGATTTTTTAAAGACATTTTCTATGCATATAAAGTACATGTGACAAATAAAAATACTATAGTTACCTTAAGCTTATATAGTGCATGATATTATATAGACTATAACATACATTTTATATACAATACACATTTCATATATATGATATATTTATTATAAGAAAAAATATATATCAATATATAGCTTACAAATAAAACAAGGTCTTTTGCTACTGACACTGATTTCATCACAATATCATATTCAGAATAATCCAAATTTAACTTTCTAAAACACTGAACTCTATGCTTTCATTAAAACATCTTGAACAGAGAATAGGGAGTGGGGAATAATACCCCAGTAAATTTTCAAAAATTTCTCTTTAAACAATTCTCTCCCTCAAAGTTGCCATAATTGCTCTCTCCCCCTCCCTCCCTCCCTCCCTCCCTCCCTCCCTCCCTCCCTCCCTCCCCCCTCCCTCCCCCCCATCTCTCCCTCTTCCTCTCTTTCTGTCTCCCTCTCCCCTCCAGCCCTCTCCCTCCGTCTCCCCCTCCCCCTCTCTCTCCCTTTTTCCAACAAACTACAGCCCACCTATTTCTTTTCTCCTCAGGTAGCACCACAGTCTGCCTAATGTGAATCAAATTAGAGTCTCTAAGCTTCTCTAAGTTAGTATTCCATCTGTTATCTCTAAACAGTACCACAAAAACTCAGGATCTGAGAAACACAAGTAAATAACAATCGTCCTTAGAAGGGGAAAGGATTGCTGGAGGGGGGCAGATTGGATTGTATATTTACCTTTAAATATAAATATCAAAGTATAAGTATATGTGTGTATGAGTGTGTGTGTGTATAAAATTAAAATTTTTCTGTATTCTGTAACTTGATGTTTGATGTTTTTGCTAACAGCCTTTGCAAGTTAGCTTCATTTTCTGAAAGTATTGCATACTTGATTTATTACCTTATGTAGGGGTGCCATAATTATTCAACCTTTCCCTTATTGGTGAACATTTAGGTTGTTTTCATTTTTTACAATTATAAATAGCACGACTTCATTGCACATATATTTTGGCTCTGTCTTCTTTTGGAACTCTGTCCAGTTTGTCCTACTGCTTCTTTATGACAAAGTCTCCATAATAGGAGGTCAAAAATACTTCTGTTTGAATTTCCATTCAAGTTCCCAAACTGAGGACAACAGGTATTAAATATCCCCTTTCTAACACCAGGGCCAAGATACTGTCAGGCATCTTCTTAGGGTTTAACAAGAGGTGGACCCTCACCCCTATAACCCTAACCAACCCATAAAGAAAGCTAAACAATTTGATGAGAGTTCACTCATCAAAAGAAAGGTGTTCCATAAATAAGAGTATTCGTGGGATTTTAGTGAATTGTTGACCTAGTGAGGTGTATTTGGGAATTTTCTCTCTCTTGTGCTCCAGCCAGTTTTTAACTACCAATACCTGGATGTTTTTTCTGAAGCTGCAGATGGCTTCTCTGCTTCATCACAGGGCAAGCTGAAAATGTTGGGAAACTAACATCCCAGTAATGGCCCTCAACCAACGCCTCTCTCGCATTTGTCTATAAATACCTTAGCTTCCTTGCATCTCAAGTAGAACTTTGATGCAGATGTTTTACATCAGCTCTTGAGTTTCCCCAAAAAGGGGTAGAGAAAGAGATCTTGGCCAATGCTTTAAGTCAGTAGATAGGAAAAATAAAGTCATTTTCTGTTTGTACTCTCTTGAGTTTAGACTGTATAATAAACTAGTTACATATATCTCCTGTACCATTCTTTTCTACCACTTGCCCAGGTGATCTTGGGCAAAATTTTAACCTTCTGTTTCTTTATCTGCACAATAAAATCCTCATAAGATTGATAAAGGATTCAATGTCAGTAAAACACTAGTCTGATATACAGTAGATGCTCAATAAATGCTGGCTAGAGATATTATTATTCTTAATCCCTATAAATAGTATCATTCATTTGATTTAAAACCACAAACTCATTTTTTGACCTCTGCCTCAGTTTTAGCCTTCACATATCTCAGCAATTTCCTTTTTTTTTTAAATCAAATCTACCTTTTTAATTACTCTTAAATCCATTGCTCCTCCTTCATGACTATTATCTCTGAGCTAATTTTCTGCATTTATTAGTTACCCAGGTTTTTGTAATAGCCTTTTCCTTGCTGTTCATCCCACCTCTAAATTTTTTTCTCTTCCAAACAATTCTATAGACCAATGTCCAAATTAGTTTCCCAAAGGACCCCTTTGATCTTGGCCTCCCTTGCTCAGTAAAACATCTCCCTTCCCTACTACAGAATGAAGTTCAGATTCTTAGTTATAGCATTAGAAGTCCTGTACAATCTGACCATGTCTTACATTTCTCATTTTTCTTCTATTATGATCCTGTGTGTATTCTTTGCTTCTGTCTACCTGGCTGAAAAGTAATACTCTCTGCTTCTGGAAAACACCTCACACTTCATTGTCTTTCTTGTTTTGATTATGCCATTCCTGCTTTCTGGAACAGCCTTCCCTTTATCTCTGCCTGTCTAAAACTAACTATGCTTTTAGACTTATATTACAGGCACCTGTTTTATGAAGATTTCTCTGATCCCTGCAAGGGCCTATGATACTTTTATCCTTTGAATTGCCGCCATGAGTACCTCTTCCATAGCTCCACGTTGTATTCATGGCTACATTATAATTATTAAGCACTTTTCTTCTCCTTCTAATAGATTGTGAGTTTTATGACAGGAGGAAAATCTAAATCATTTGTGTATTCCTTATTGTGTTCAGTTAATGCTTTGAAGCATCAACTTTAGTGCCTGCCATATATAGCCTAAACCGTGGTAGTAACTAAGCTAAGTAAGGTGAATTTATGTTAGGTTAAATTCTATCCTAAGGATTGTGAAGCACATCAAACCCTTTAAAGAAAAAAGCACACCATATGTAAAGAAATACTTGGATTGGATTGTGATGAAGCTCTATCCCCAGTTTGATTCAGTTGGTCTGCAGTGGGACCTAGGTGGCATTTTTTTAAAGCCTACCCCTCCCAGTCACCCACCCCAAATTTTAATATACAGCCAAGGTTGAGATCTAGGATCACTGATCTAAGATAGATATCACAGGTAAAGATATCTTACCTTTGAATTAAAGAAAACAACAATCAGTGAATACATAAACTATGTGTACTTTTACATTCTATATCCAAGAGTTAATTACTTGCATACTTTAAATAACATTTTTTCTTGGTTGGTAAAAAATTTATGTTTGTATTTAGAAAATATTCTCTTATATGAGTCTTTACTTCTCACTAGGGAGCTTGGTTTTTTTTTCATTTGCTTTTAAGTACTTCGTGGGGAAGTTAAACAAACATTCAGGAGAGACTGGTCATTGTTCTTCCCTGCTTTGACTATTTATCATGTTCTTTGGCTTTGAGATTTATTTAAACTTCATTGATACTTCTGCAATGCCTTGCTTTTTTGGGGCATTGCCATTTTGGTACCCCTTGTCATTATGCGAGGTATGATCAAGAAATACGGTGAATGTTTAAATAAAAAAAATTTACAGTAAAAGACACATTGCCGTTAATCCCCTCAAAATACTCCCCCTCGCTTTGAACACACTTATCCCATCGTTCTTGCCACTTTCTGAAGCAGTTCTGCAAGTCCTCTTTTGTGAGTGTCTTTAGTTGCGCTGTCTGGCTGCCTCGATGTCCTGAATCATTTTGACTTTGGGGAAGAGCCAGAAGTCGCACGGTGCCAGATGCGGTGAATAAGGTGGATGAGGACACACCGTAATGTTTTTATTTGACAGAAATTGCTGTACCAGAAGCGATGTGTGACATGGAGCATTATCACAATGAAGAATGAAGTAAAGACACTCACAGAAGAAGACTTTCAGAACTGCTTCAGAAAGGGGCAAGAATGATGGGGTAAGTGTGTTCAAAGCGAGGGGGAGTATTTTGTGTGTGGGGGGAGGTTAATGACAATGTGCCTTACTGTAATAAGTTATTTAAACATTCACCATATTTGTCAATCACAAGGCCACTGTATTATTGAACTTCAGGCTGGCCTGGGGTCTTCCCCTGTTAGCTACTATCTTGAAATGTGTCCTGACCTCTCTGCATATTTTCCTAGTTTGCGGACCATGAATATATCCTGTTGCTCTGTAACCCTAAGTGTTATCTTCTATTCTGTTTTTCATCTTCAGCCTTCCCAAGCTTCTTAGAGTGAATTCACTCTAAGATGCCCCTCAACTTCATGATCACCCCATCCCGTTTTTTGAGCAAATTCTAGTTTATGCAAGTAGTGTCAATCATAGCATCAAGTAGAGAAGGAGAGGGATTCATAGTAGTGATGGAGCTTGACTTAAAGCTACATAGTAAGCCACACCTGAAAGAGAAGAGAGAACTCGGCTTCCACATTGTCTACAAGGATCCTGGCCCTCAATTGAGCCCAGGTTGTGGTTCTCTTAGGAAGAACTCAAATGTGGCTCTCATTGACCTATGTGGGCTTAACTCTAAAGCAGGCTGGGAAAGTTACTTTCTGTCACAGAAAGTTAATGACAGAAGAGTAGGACTGAGGCCAAACAAAATAACTTATGTGTAAAAGTGGTCTCTAGTAGGGGCTGACAGTCTAAATGACAGTAGTCATTACCGCTGAGTTTGGCACACCTTTGTACACTATCAGGCCTTTCTTGTTGCCCCGTTACCCACAGCCTTCTCTTTCTCTCTAGCATGAATCTCCTTCAAGGTCCTGACTTTTATCCACTTCTTGCTTCTCCTAACCTAGCATGCCATAAGCCAAATAACCTGTCATAAAGAACAACAGGGGGAAAGCCAAGAATCTCAAAACTTACCTCAGTTCAGGGTCTCCAGGTCTAACTCAGAAACTGCAGGGAATTTTGCTCTCCAGCTAAATGGAACACCCTCTTCCTGGAAATTCCTGTGATCTTACCTCTTACATTTCCACAGCGGATCCAGAGTACAGAGCCTTACTGATGGACAACATAGGAAAGTTCTAGTGGCATTTAGCTCTTGGGCTCAGAAAACTGATTGTAATGTAATTATATCCAGAATCAATATATAAACACAACTTTTAGAGGTTCATTTCAAATCAGGCACATAATTAGAAGATGAAGACATGTTATATGGAATAATCAAGTATGTTTGCCAAACTTAGTAATCACACCAAAGCTTAAGATTTTATTGCATCAAAAGATTGCATTTTAATATGATCTGTATGTGTGTGTGTGTGTGTGTGTAACGTAAAAGCTTTATTTACAACTGAACCATTAAACAGAGCACTACCATTAAAAAGTGTTACAAATCTTGCTTAGATATTTCAAAATGTAACTCCACATAATCACTTTGGAAAACTCTAAAGCTAAACACACACCTACCCTATGACTCAGCAATTCCATGCTTCAAAAATACCCAAGAAAAATAAGTACATATGTCCACAAAAGACATATATAAGAATATTCACAAGAGTTTGTTCATAATAGCCAAAGCTGGAAACAAACCAAGTGCTCATCAACAGGGGAATGAATAATTAAATAGCAGTATATTCATACAATGGAAAATTATACAGCCATAAAAAGAACATGCTGCTGATACACATAACAATATGGATGAACCCCACATATATTATGTTGAGTGAAAGAACCCAGACTTAGAAGAGTACATGTGTATGATTCCATTTATAGCAAATTCAAGAGGAGGCAAACTAGCTGAGGAAGACAAGAGACCGAATACTGGTTACCTGGGGGTGGGTGTATATGAGAATGTAGACGGGGAAGAGGAAGGAGGGAACTTTGGGAGGGTACTAAAAATATTCTGTATCTTGATCTGGGTGATGGTTATAGGAAGGGGAGCAGGAAGGCTTGGGGGAATGTGTACTTATACAGTAAAAATTACCAAGCTGTATATTTAACATTAGTGCACTTTCATAGTATACTCTGTCTACTATATCTCAGAAAAAAATTAACTCCAACATACCGCCATAAAAAACATTAGAAGCAATTTTCCTTAAGTCATTTACATTTAAATGGCTAAAGCCAGATGTGTTTCAGTGCTCAACACATGTGCATGTCTAAAATAATCAGCCTTTGGTAGACCTGATTGTTTGGCATAACAAAAATGGCTGATGTTTATACACTCATTCTTTTGTTTAAGTAGCTCAAAGGCCTTATAAATTGATTTCACTATGTGGGTGTTATGAACATGGTAAGTCTCATTTTTAAGAACACTTCTCTTGCATCTCAGGAGGGTGAGTTTATGAAAAAAATAATTTAAAGACTTAAAAATCTGAGTACAGACTTCTGTTTTTATTTATCTTATTATTCTACACAGCAGAAGTGCCATGAAGATTGTCATAGGCCTTAAGGAAATCTTGCGAGGCAGTGCAGTCTGGTGATTCACAGTCTCCTCCATTTCCTAGAAATATGAGCTTGGGCAATGGATATTGCCCAATGGCTAAAATGACTATTATTTTGGAATAATAGTTATGAGGATTAAATAAGTTAATATGTTTACAAGGCATAGATCTGTCCCTGGCACATGATATGTGCTAATAAATGTTAGCTTCTTTATCACTTTGAAGAAATCAGATGGCAAGTATAGAAGAAAGTCAACTATTAATAGTATGTTATCTCCTTTGCAGTACAGAAAACTCTCAACTTTAGTGCCTTTTCTTTGTAAATAGGATGCATTTCTCCAAAACAGCAGTATTCTCTCATGTCAAAAACCCATTGAAAACAGAGACTGTGGGTACAATAATATTAGGGCACATATGTATTATGTCACGCTGAAAAGTGAGCAGAGCTATTCTAATTAACCTACAGACCTGTGAGCACGAGAAGAAATGTTTTTATTGTATACTACTGAGTTTTGATTGAGGTGGTTTATTATATAGCATTATGTGTTAATAGCTGACTAATACACTAAGTAGCTGATAGTCTAAAGCAGAGGTTGGCAAACTATGGCCAGAGGGCCAATTTTGACTTGTGGCCTATTATTTTATGGTTCATAAACAAAGAATGATTTTTATATTTTTAAAAGGTTGTTTAAAAATATAACAAATAATAAGAATATGCAATGAAGACATTTAAAAAGATTTTTATTAAAATATAGCTAGCATACAACATTTTATTAGTTTCAGGGGTGCACTATAGTTATTCAACATTTATATACCTAAAGAAGTGATCACCATGATAAGTCCAGCAACCATCTGACACCGTAACACGCTATCACAATATTATTGACTATATTCCCCATGCTGTACATTACATCCCCATGACTTGTTTGTTTTACACCTGGAAATTTGAACCTCTTATTCCCCTTTATCTTTACCCCCTGTTTAATTTTTAAATTACAGTTGACATTCCATATTATTTTACATTAATTTCAGGTGTACAGCATAGTGGTTAGACATTTATGTAATTTAGGAAGTGATCCCCCTGACCAGTACCCACCTGGCACTATACACAGTTATTACCATATTATTGACTATATTCCCTATGCTTTACTTTACATCTCCATGACTATTTTGTAACTACGAATTTTTACTTCTTAATGACTTCACATTTTTCACCCACCCACCCTAACCCCCCTTGCCATCAAAATGTTCTCTGTATGTATGAGTTTGTTTCTGTTTTGTTTGTTTGTTCATTTTGTCCTTTAGATTCCACATATAAGCAAAATCACATTGCATCTGTCTTTCTCTGTCTGACATACTCCACTCAGCACAATACCCTCCAGGTCCATCCATGCCACTGCAGATGGCAAGAACCCATTCCCTTCCATGGCAAAGCAATATTCCATTGTAGCTATGTACCACCTCCTCTTTATCCATTCATCCATTGATAGACACGCAGGCTGCCTCCACATCTTGGTCTTTATAAACAATGCTGCAATGAACATGTGGATATACATGACCCCTCAAAGTAGCATTTGGGGTTTCTTCAGATAAATAGCCAGAAGTGAGATTACTGGGTCCTTCTTTGTCTCTTGTTATAGCCTCTGTTTTAAAGTCTATTTTGTGTGGTATAAGTATTACTACCCCAGCTTTTTCACTATTTCCTTTTCATGACATGCCATTTTTCATTTCTTTACTTTTACTCTGTGTGTCTTTTTATCTAAAGCAAGTCTCTGGTAGGCAGCATATGTAAGGGTCTTGTTTTCTTATCCATTCAGTCCTCCTGTGTCTTTTGATTGAAGCATTTAATCCATTTACGTTGAAAGTAATTGTTGATAGGTTGTAGTCATTGCCATTTTATTATTCATATTTTTTTATCTTTTTTTTTTTCTTCTTAAAGAAGTCCCCTTAATCTTTCTTGTAATATTGGTTTGGTGGTGATGAACTTTAGCTTTCTCTTGTCTGGGAAGCTCTGTAACTGTCTTTCGATTCTAAATGATAGCTTCACTGGGTAGTGAAATCTTGGTTGTAGGTCCTTGCTTTTCATTACTTTGAATATTTCTTGCCAATCCCTTCTGGCCTGCAAAGTTTCTGTTGAGAAAGCATATGACAGTTTTATGGGAGCTCCCTTATAGGTAACTAACTGCTTTCTCTTGCTGCTTTTAAGATTCTTTCTTTGTCATTAACTTTTGGGATTTTAGTTATGATATGTCTTGGTATGGGCCTTTTTGGGTTCATCTTTTTGGGTCTCTCTGTGCTTCCTGGGCTTGCATGTTTATTTTCTTTGCCAGGTTAGGGAAGTTTTCCATCTTTATTTCTTCAAATAGGTCCCCCCCCCCCCATGATTTGTATAACAATTTGTTTTTAATTGGACAAATAGGTTTTTAATTCCTTGCTCTCTCTCTCCTCCTTCTGGTACTCCTGTAATGTGAATATTGGTACACTTGATGTTGTCCCAGAAGCCCCTTAAACTATCTTAATTTTTTTTGGATTTTTCTTCTTTTTGCTGTTCTGATTGTGTGTTTTCTGCTACCTTATCATCTAAATTGCTGATTGAATTCTCTGCTTCATCTAATCTGTTGATTCCCTCCAATGTAGTCTCATTTCAGTTATAGTAGTCTTCATTTTTGACTGGTTCTTTTTTGTTTTCTATCTCCATTTTTATGTTTCCTATCTGTTTGTTGAATTCTCCTTGAAATCACTGAACATCCTTATAACCAGTGTTTTGAACTCGGCATCTAGTAGATTGCTTATCTCCATATTGTTAAGTTCTTTTTCTGCAGCTTTGTTCTGTTCTTTTATTTGGGACATGTTTCTTCGTATCTGGCTGCCTCCTTGTGTTTGTTTCTATACATTTAGTAGGGCTGCTATATCTCTCTGTCTTAGTAGAGTGGTGTTATGTAATAGGTGTCCTGTGGGGCCCAGTGGCACAGTCCCTCTGGTCACCTGAGCTGAGTGTTCCAGGTGTGTCCCTTGTGTGGGTTGTATGTGCCCTGCTGTTGTAGTTGAGCCTTGGTTACTGTTTGCATGTCCATAGGAGGGATTGACCCTTGGGTTGATGGGTTGTTAGGACTGGCTGTGACTACAGTGGAAGAGCTCTTGTGCAGGGGCTGACCCTATGGAACAGGATTTGCTGTACTGGCTCTTTGGAAAGTGGGCTCCTGGGAAAACATGATTTCGAAAAAAGTACTCTATAGCTAGTGGAGTATGTGCAGCTCCTGCTATTTTTTGTTAGCATTGGTGGATATTGTTGAATGAGCAAGTAAAGCTGTGAGAGGTGAAGCAGTGATATTTAATAAGCACCATCACATTAACACAGCCGTACAATAGCTGGCAATGAAAAATACCACTGCTTATATTTAGATGTCTATCTTAGGTGCAAAACAATTCTATATTTACTACCACTCTGTTGGTGGAGAAAGATCCTGGAAGGACATGGACCATTAGTCCCCAGTGCTTACACAATATAGAACAATGTTTTTGTAGCCAAAAATTTGGATTCTAAGCTACTTTTGGTATTTCATCTTACCAAAATATTATGGATAGGGGTGCAAGTGAGTGTTGTAATACTAGGTAGTTTCTTTATTTAAAAATCTAACTTATTTTGATTATGTTTTATACCATATCGTTTTATTTAATTTGAAAAGAGCCTGAAAGTCAAATTCCTAATTAGGAAAGAGATTCAGCTTTGGGTGTGTGTGTGTCTGTTTATCCCAAGAAATCAATGTCCCTTACAGAAAAGCCAGAGAATAGAGTTTATCTGGGTCATCAATATAATTGTCTGCCTCTCTCTCCTTAGGAGGTCTCCCATTACTGTTATTTTTATACCTCATTCTAGCCTTTGCTGATATTTCAATGTTGTCAATACAGCATTTGAGCCTTAAATTAGTCCTGAACTTTACTTAAAAAAATATGGAGCTATATATTTGCTATTTGGATTTGCATTTTCTTATTTTGTAAGAATATAAGGAAACTGCAATATAGTTACTAACCTGAAAACAATATATATTTTTAAAATCAGAGACTGCCTGGGTAGAATAATCTTAGAGCAAAAGTGTGTGTTTTGTCAAGTTGAGGCTGAGGGCATTTGTGAAAAGCTTTGAATCTTGTTCTAGGCTTGTCTCTGCAGCTTTGTTACCTCAATTAAGTCAGCTCACCTGTACTTTTTTGTAAGATCTAACTCAAGCCTCTATGAGGTGATAGGAGGGATACCAAAAAGGGGCCCCATTCACCCAAAATATCTCATCAGCTGGGTGCTCGCAGTGGAGACAGTATTGGAGGGAAAGGAAGAGCCTTTTTGGAGGAATGGGGATGCCTCGAAGATAAGATTCTTCATTTTCTCAGTTTTGACTGGAGTCAGTTTCAGGGGTTATAGGCAGTGGACATTAAAACTTGCTTGTAATCTTACTCCTTGAAGAATAAGGCATTGCTTGTGAGATTGCCTAAGTTCTCTAGAAAGTAAGCACGTTATGGCAGGATGAAAAGTCTCAATACCCGAACCCCTTTGACATTAGGACGGAGAGATTTTTCTCCTGAGAGGACAGGTGAAGCTTTTCTTAAATGTAAGAAAGTGGGCTTGGTGAACTTCAACTGGCCATTCTGCTTCTGTAACCTCTGGATGAATGCGTGAAGACATGATTATTGGGGTCCTAAAGGACTCCATGAAATCACAGTTTTCAGTGACTATATGATTACATTTTCATAACCAGTCAGTATATGCGTGATTGACATCCAGGCTTTTTATGGTTTAATCCAGCTTCCCATCCCCAGTCTGTATGCAATTTCGTGTCATCTTATCCCATCCTGTCACATTCCATTCCTTTTCATTCTATTCAAACCCGTTTCATCCCACCACTTTCCACAAGTGTTGAATATCTACTCTGCACAAAGCATTGTTGGGTGCTCTGAGATGGGAAGTGATTTAGGCATCGTAACAACCTTCAAGGAACATAGAATCCCATTGGAGATACCAGCTTATATGTATGGAACAAATAGTAAATAACACAGGACCACGTGCAACTAAGTGACCAATTGTGAACACACATTCAGTATTTAAGAGAAGGGAAATGTAGGCTTACATGATCAGAGATGGCTTCAGGGAAAAGATGGGCTTGAGCTAGACTTGATGGATGAGAAGGTTTTGTAAAAATAGAGGGGAAGGAGGATTTTCTGGATAAGGGAAGTAATGAGTTAGGAAGTATACAGCTGAGGGTGAGAATCATTTTGTCTCTCTCTTCACATGCTTGCCTCAGCCCATAAAGTAGTGACTTCTATGCTGATGGGTGTATTGAAGAGAATGTTTCAATTCTTCTTGACTTCTCTCACACAATATTCTCTGTGGGAATAGAAATTATGTACCCAAGCGGTAGAATGGTTAGACTGTGACATCCTTGGGTCCATGCTTCTCTACAGGACTGTACTGATGGATTATAGTTCACTGACATTTTCCTCTTTACCCATCTTTGCTTGCCAAGGTGTGAGGAAGGCCAGGTTCCCCTAAGTGTCTCACTAAGGATCTCATCTGAAGATCTAGTTTCTTTGTGTGTGTCCCAAAATCTGGATGTCAAGTAAAGAAGTAGAAAGTGCATTTTGGCTTCAGGCCTGAGCTACACTCTCCAAGGCAGCTTTAGTAAAAATGAAGCTGGTATTTTGACCTCTCTTACATTCCCATATCCATTTATCAATTGGTTCAAAATTCAGAAGACTGGGATATGAACAATTATCAGTTGTAGCCCATAGTATAAGGCAATAATGAACACAGCATACTCAAGGTGGGTGGAAGTGAAGGGGACAATGAAGAGAAAAGACTGGCCAGCCAGAGGGCTTGTGGCAGAAAAAAGTAAGTCATGGGCTGGGATAAGAGGGAAGAGGTAGACTGCAGAAAGCCTTGGTTGCCAAAATATGGGTGGGAATGTTCACAGTGTAGCTGCTATAAGAGAGGTATAAAATTAATTCCAACCCAAGCTAAATGCTAAATGCTATTAGAAAGATGCTTTCAAAGAATGGGAGAGGCTAATTCTACTTAAGAAGTGTGTGAGAAGATGCAGGAGGAGTAGGGTAAAATAATCCTGGAAAGTTTTACAGAGGCAGTGCATTCCAAAAGCTGAGGATGGTCCTGTGTGTCAGCAGCATTCCCCCCATCTCCAACCCAGCAGCTGCTTGGGAGGAAGCAAGAGGTGAGACTGAAAAAGGCAAAAGAGAGTGCTAAGGAATTTGCATTAGGTGCTAGTGGCCGGTGGAGGCCCCTGGAGTTTGTTTCATTGTACAAATTCATACATTGAAGCACAGTAGATTTATGAGCCATGAGAATGTGTCCCCCAGGGCCAGGAACAAACACAACATTTGAAACCTAACATGACCTTACCTGGCAAGAGTTCTTTAGAGAGCAAGAGATGCTGCTTTGATACGGGTTCCACACGCTGTGAGAATTTCTTCACTAACTGAGGCTTTCCTCAGAAATGCCTGCTCATTAGTCTCTCAGTGGGTGCCTGCCGCTAGTGCCAGGAGAAGCTCAGGAATGAACGCACTACCTGTGGGGAGGCCATAGACAAGATGCACTTTTATCTACATAGGATGGTGGCAGGGATTGGGGGAATGGAGACCGCTTCCCAGCTTCACCACTCAGCCACAATTGGCTTCCCTTTTTTCTTGTGTTTTCCTAGTTGTTTTCATCTCATAGCTTAATTAGTGGGAAACATTGCTGAGAATCCTTGAGCAATAACAAAAGCCTCTTTCTCTGGAATGTTGGACCAGGAATTTATTTTAAAAACCTTCAAATTTGGTGATGATCTTAAAGCATCTTTTAAGGGAGAATGGAGGGTAAAATAAGACCCCTGAGCTCTGCTGACATGTCACTTTTCCATTGACCACCTTCTTTAGCAGGGCACTCCCCAGATTCTGTACGTCACTCCTCCCTCTGGTACTCATTCTCTTCTCATAGACTCTATAATTTACCTGTGTGTTTCACTATTTTTCTCTCACCTGAATATAAATTACTTGAGGGCAGGGATTTTCCTATTTTGTTCACAAGTGTATCCTCAGTGCCTAGAACACTGTCTGGTGCATAGGGAAAAAATCAATATTTGTTATATTTGTTTCATTTTGTATGGAAGCGCAGATAGGGAGTGCAGCAGATACTGTTCACATCCCCTCATGTGCTCACCCCCTACCCCTTCCAAGCGCACCAGCCTGATTTTCAACTGCCAGCAGTTGTATCTCTTCGCCTAAGGGATTTCTTTGGCCATCAGAGCCTCTTTCTGCTCTGCAGCACATGACACTCCAGAAGGGCAGAGAATTAGCACGCTGCCGGGAGCCCACAACTAATGGCTGATTGATGGAGTTGATGGATTAAAACCGAGCTTGCTCCCCCCTAGTTGGAGTAACTTTGAGGTGCATGTTCTACACTAACTCCCAGAGTTCCTCAGTGCACTTAATTAAGTTCTGGTTGCCCACAGTGCCACTTGCTTAAAACACAGATCTTGTATTAGGTGCTTTCCCTTCCTTGGTTCACTTCCCATCCTCCGTTCCCTATTAGTGTTTCCTGGGATCACCTTCCAAATAAACCATTTGCACTCAAAGTCTTGATTCAAGGGCTATTCCTAGGGGAACCCAAACTAAAGAAGTGTTCAGTAAATCTTCAAGTTAATTAATGATTATATTCTTATACTGCCTTTTGTTCCCATTGGAGTAGGCAACAAACTAATTAGTTGGCTGTGGATGAATTTTGTCTGAAAGTGTGCTTTGCTGGGTGGCAATATTTTAATATCTTCAAATATGTGGCATGTAGGCGACACCCACCTGCTTGCTGTTGGCATTCACACTGAAACTTTTGGTTCTGGAAAGCATGTACGGAGAGACAGCACATGGAATTGAATAGTACCATTTAAAAGGCTGTGATGTTACATTCATACACTGGAATATTATTCAGCAATGAAAAGAAGTGTAGTACAAAGTACAAACACACGCTACAACTTAGATAAACCTGAAAACATGATGCTAAGAGAACAGCCAGTTACAGATCACATATTGTTTGATTTCATTTATATGAATTGTTAAGAAGAAGGAAATCTATATGGACAGAAAGTAGGTTATTTGTTGCCTAGGGCTTGAGGAGGGATGAGGGGAACTAGAAGTTGTCAACTAAGTGGAGTGGGATTTCTTTTTGGGGTAATAAAAACGTTCTAAAGATTGTGGCAATGGATGGACAACTCTATGATGTGTTAAAATCCATTAATCACACACTTTAAATGGATAAATTATGTGGCATGTGGATTATACCTGAATAAAACTGTTTGAAAAAAAAGGCTTTGATGTATGGCAAATTTGGATTTGTATCTAGAGTCCTTACTATGCAATGCTGCCACATATGAGCCAAATTAGTTGTACAGGTAAATGCTAAATGTGGAGGTGAGGGGGAGGATGAATTTCCTGTGTCTGGTTTCTCAGGAATAGATGAATCCCTTATGTCTGGTTTTTCAACAAAGTGTGAATAGGGTTCAAATAAGAAGAGAGAAGTAAGAGTGAGGGGTATTTTACTTTGGGGAGCAGAGAGTAAAGTACAGCAATGAATAATAATAATAGTAAAAATTTCCCCTTGTGGTGCACCCGCTATGCACCAGGTCCTGTACTTGGCATTTTGGCTTCATTATTTTTTATTCTACAATTCTTCATGGCAGTTATTATCATCTCTATTTTGCAAAAGAAGAAGCCAAGGCTGAGAAGCATTAAATGATTCACCCATGATCACCCAGCTAATGAGTCCAGAGATAGAATCCAAAATCCAGGTCTGTCTTTATCCAAAGATTGTACATTTCCCATTAATAATTATATAGTAATCATAGTAAATATTTGAATAGGGCTTGCTGTGTGCTAGGCACTGTTCTAACCTCTGTGCATATGTTAGCTCATTGAAATTGCACTGAGAGAATGCTGAGCAAAAAATTGAAGTGCGTTAGGCTAGATTGATAAAGGGAGATTTAACACAGATTTTTTTTAAGTTCTCTAAGTTTCCTAAAATTGGAAAATCAGGTAACACAATTATCTGTGTGTAAATTAGAATTTTCCTTAGCAGAATATTGCTAGTTATTTTCCTCTTGAAAGATAGCTGGTATGGCTAGGGAGAATTTAAATATTAGGCTGCCTGTAAATTATTGAAGTTAGTCAAGAAGCCATTTTGCAATATTTTTGAACTTTATTTTATAGCCAAAGGCCAATACAAATGTTTATAACAAAAGCCATATAATGTTTAGTTTTCAGATAATAAGTACTCTTTGGCTCAAAATATGTTATGCATCAAAGATAATTTTGATCAGCAATGCTCAGTCTGAAAATGTTTTGATTTCTTAAATGTAGCCCCCTAAGTAAGGTAGATTAAGCAGTTGAGATCCCCTCGTCCTGCATTTCTCTTACTGGGTCTTTGAATAAACTAAGCCAAGGAGAGTTGAGTCTCCCTAGTTCTTAACAGACTTGTGGGAAAGGGAACAGGGAAGATCTAGCTTTGCTCTAATGAACAAAATGTTGGCAGTTCTGTACACCCTGAAAGGTCTGAGTCCTTGTTATAAACTGATAGTGAGTTTTGTAGCCTTTCAGTTAAGCTTATGCTTTGAGTCTTAAAATCCTAACCTCTGGCTCTCCATGGGATGAGAAAGAGAGAGGCTTATGCATGAATATTACACTGATAGCTATAAGCCACATCCATCCCCAAGAGGAACAATGCCAACACCCAAGGGAATCTTCAACCTTGAAACCAGGGCTCTGGGATTTGGTGCCATTTCTTTTTTTCTATCTGGTCTCCACATCCAATATATAGTCCTCTCTCTCCTCCTTTTAAGTACCTGATATCAAAGAAAACTGTTGGCATGGCTAAGGAGAACTGAAGCATTATGCTGTCTGTAAATTACTAAAGGTAGCCAATAAGCTATTTTGCAAAGTTTTGAACTTCATCTTATATCCAAAGGGCAATCATTAAAGTTTTATGAATCTGGAACTTCCATGATATGTTCTAGAAATGTGACTCTCTTTTGTGGTAATAAATTGAAAGGGATACTGGAGAATAAATGTAGGAATACTCCTGTTGAAGTATTATTTCAATGTTCCTAGCTTGAGGGAGTATGTTACAGAGCCTGGATGCTGGTAGTGAAAATGGAAAACAAGGACAGGCTATAAGAGAGAATGTGAAGGAAGAACTAGTCAACGGACTTATTGGGGAGAGCCTGATGGGAGAAGGGTATCGAAGATGGCTTTGAAGTTTAGAGGCTAGGAAACTTCCATTTCCCCCCTCCCCAAATAACTCAGAAGAGCAACAGCTTAACAGGTTAACTTAGCATATTGACGTTTCCTACGGGGTGAAGAAATTGACAAGTAAACTTAATTCTGAATTAAAGTAAACAAGCGTTGGAGGCATATGCAGTGTCCTGGTCTGCAACCACAAGAGACCTGTGCAGTGAGTCTTCTATTCAGGGCATCCTTACCAAATGCTTTGAATGGTTACTACATTCAGAGACTGATAGATCCATCTCACGAGCTAAGTTCCTTGGTGTCCAAATCATAATCCATTTGACTGCACTTTCTGAAAGTGGTGTTGAAAAACGGGCTCATCGTGAAATTTCTAGAAGCACATGTTCCCTTTCACTTCTTACAAAGGGGAGGAGGAATTAGTTACCTTTACCAGTTTTCTAACTCTCTGGGGACATAGGGGAAAAGAGAAGAAGCAGTTACTTTTATTTGTCTCTGCTAAAAACTAGATGGTTTTAAATTTGTCTAGTTGCATTTGACTGCTCACTGTCCTAGACTCTTTTTAGAAACAATGTGCTATCTCTTCATTTTTTCTCTCCTTTAGGATTTACCACAAGCCCTAAGCTCCATTACTTCTTCCTATTCTTCTAAGAAACTAATTATTTTCTCCTTTTCTTTCTTAGTTATCTACTATAATAGAAGAAAGAGTATTAATTTCAACATAATTTCCCTGAATGGTTGATGTCCTTGCATTTTCTTACTTTTAAAAAACCACTTTCCCCCATTTTAGTGTAATTTTGTGATATTTGCAATTTTATGATGTTGAATTAGATACTATGTCATGTAAATTGCAAATCTTGCAGAAAGGAGGAAATGAGGTCTCACTTAGGAATTTACAATTAGATAAAAAGGAAAGCCTCTAGAAGAAAAGACTGGGAAAAATATGTACATGGAAAGAATCCGTTTCAGGAGTGAGGGCACAGAAGAAGTAACTCTTTTAGATGGGGAAGGAAAATTAATTTAACTTAAACGTTTTATGCCACCCAAAAGATTGGATCTTCAAGTTGCCTGGTACAAAGGATGAGCTTAGGTATGAGCACCTATCGACTTCTATGATGTAAGTTAAGGAGCACAAAAATGTTAAAGGGGGCTACTTTCCTCTCCTATACTGACTCTGGCATTGTGCCAGGTATCTCCACCCTGTTCATACCTGATGATACTGCAACTGAGTTGGCTACTATGGTAACTCAGATTCTTCGAAGTCAGGATACTAAGAATTCAGGTTATATGGCCATGGGTATGGTTGTCTGAAGTACAGAAGTTACTAGAATTGAAGCGTCAAGAAATGTATAGGGTAGGCTTTTGGATGGGTTATCCACAAGGATGCTGGGGCCACCCAAACAGATGACATTATTTGGGAAAGACTGAGCCAAATGTGAAAGTCTTTAACATATAGGAAGTTATACTCAAAAAAATCAGTTGTTAACAGTGAGGATGAGGAAGAGATGGTTTTATGAGAAGAGGGATATGATGACATGAATTGTAAAATGAGGGAACAGAGAGTTAGCGTTTTCCAGATGTCTTTTTAGGGACTGGCTCATGTGATTGTAAGGGCTGGCAAGTCTGAAATCTGTAGGGCAGGCTGGCAGGCTGGAAACTCAGGCAGGAGTTGATGCTTCAGACTCGAGGCAGAATTTCTTCCCCAGGAAACTTGTTTTTGTTCTTAAGGCCTTCAACTGATTGGATAATGCCCACCTACATTATCAAGGGTAATCTCCTTAAAGTCAGTTGATTGTAGATGTTAACATCTACAAAATACCTTCACAGCAACACCTAGATTAGTATTTGATTAAATAAGTGGGTACACTAACCTAGCAAAGTTGACACATAAAACTAACCATCACAATGAGGATGGAAAAACAAGATTAGAAATAAGAAAAAAACTGACTATTTCTAAGCATTTTTTAATTCTATTAGCAACTTTATTTAAACATCTCTTTTACTCTGTTATGTATTTCCCATCCATTAAAATCTAATTAGCCCTTTTCCCATTAATTCTTCCAAGAGGTATTTATTCCTTGAATTCAAGGATGGTTCAAAATTAAAAAATCAATCAATATAATAGCCCACATTAACAGAATAAAGGATAAAAATCACATTATATCTCAACAGATGCAGTAAAAGCACTTGACAAATATAACATCCTTTTATGAAAAAAACTCCCAATAAACTAAGAATAGAAGAAAATTACCTCAACATAATAAAGCCAAATATGAAAAGACCACAGCTCATAACATACTCAATGGTGGAAAACTGAAAAGGTTTTCCTCTAAGTTCAGGAACAAGGCAAGGATGTTCATTCTTACCATGTCTATTCAAATACTACTGAAAGTCCCAGCCAGAGCCAGTATGTAAGTAAAAGAAAAAAAAGAGTGTCAAAATTGGGAGGTGGGGGAGAAGTAAAATTATCTCTGTTCATAGACAATGTGATCTTATGTGTAGAAAGCATTGAAAACATCAGCAGAACATTGAGAAGTAATAAATTAATTCAGTTATGTTACAATTTACAAAATCAATGTGCAAAAGTTAATTGCATTTTATAGACTGACAACAAATTATCCGGAAAGAAAATTTAAACAATAAATTTATTTAAAATACCAAAAACAAAAAAAGGGTGGGGGGAGAGGGTGGCTCAAGATGACAGGCAGCATAGAAAGATTCAGAATTCACCTCCTCCCATGGACATAACAAATTTACAGCTACATATGGAAAATTTTCTCTGAAAAAAGACCTAAAAACTAGATGAACAGCACCTCCACAGCAAAGGATAAAAGGGCCGCATCGAGACTGGTAGGAGAATGGTCTTGGTAAAAACACCACCACAGGCTCAACAGACTACAATTAGGAGGGACCTAAAAAATACTTACCTTTCCCACGGGAAGTGAGCGTTTTGTGCCCCATAACAGGCACCCCAACCCTTAGGTCTGGCACAAGAGAGACAAGCCCCCAAATTGTCTGTCTCTGCAAACCAATTACATCCAGGAGAACCATAGAACATTTTTAAGGGCTCATACACAAACTCATTTGTCCCAGGACCACGTAGTGCAAAAGTAGCAGTTTGAAAACTGCTTAGACCATAAGTGAAAGAGACCTACTTAATAATCTTAGAGCATCTGCTGGAGAGGCAGGAACCTGCTGGAAATCTCTCCAGGGATGGAGATACTAGTGGGCGCCATTTTACCATCTCATTCTACCTAGTCAGTCCTGGCAGTGGCAGGCACCATTTTGGCATTCTCCACTTAAACTGCAAGTGGTGGTGGGCATGCCTCGCCCACCCCTGCACTGCAGCTAGACCCCAGCTGGCTAGGTGAACTCCACAGCTGCGCCTTAGTCAGTTACACAAGCAATGTTTGTCCCTGTGCCACAGCTGTCCCAGAGAGGAACTACAAAAAGAGCCAGAAAACAATGAACAAAATGGCAATAAGTGCATAACTATCAATATTTAAATACAAATGGACTAAATTCTCCAATCAAAGACATAGAGTGGCTGAATGGATAAAAAACATGACTCATCTATGTGCTCTGTACAAAAGACTCACTTGACAAGTAAGGACACTCACAGAGTGAAAGTGAAAGGATAGAGAAAGATATTCAATGCAAATGTGAAATGAAAAGAAAGCTGGTGTAGCTATACTCAAATCAGACAAAATAGACTTTAAAACTAAGACTAATAAAAAACAAAGATGAGCATTTCATAATGATAAAGGGACCAATCCAGCAAGAAGATCTAACACACAAGTTCGGACAATTAAGTTCGTGAACTCATCTTAGAAAAAGTGCTATATACCTCATTGCTGAATATCACTGCAGTCACCTTGAAAGTACTTTCCTTGGGAAGCTATGTACCGACACCAACACCTCATCCACCCAACACAATTTTGGAACTCTTTTTCTGGAATGGACATCAGAGCTGTCATCGTATTACCCTTGATGTCTTAAATGTCATCAAAATGTCTTCCTTTCAATATTTCCCTTATCTTCAGGTAAAGAAAGAAGTCATTGGGGTCCAGATCAGGTGAGTAGGGAAGGTGTTCCAATACAGTTATTTGTTTACTGGCTAAAAACTCCCTCACAGACAGTGCCATGTGAGCTGGTGCATTGTCGTGATGCAAGAGTCGTGTATTGTTGGCGAAAAGTTCAGGTCATCTAACTTTTTCACGCAGCCTTTTCAGCACTTCCAAATAGTAAACTTGGTTAACTGTTTGTCCAGTTGGTACAAATTCCTAATGAATAATCCCTCTGGTATAAAAAAAAAAGGTTAGCAACATCATTGCAACAAGTTCGCAAACTTAATTGTCAGACCTTGTATATAATACATATGCATCTAGCATAAGAGCACCAAAATATATAAAGCAAATATTACAGACCTAAAGGGAGAAATTGACAGCATACAATAATAGTAAGGGACTTTAACACCCACTTACATCAATGTATAAATCATCCAGACAGACAGAAAATCAAAAAGGAAACATTGGCCTTAAATGACACATTAGATCAGATGAACTTAATAGTTATATACAGAACATTCCACTCAAAAGCAGTAGCATACACCTGGTATATTTTCCAGGATAAATCACGTCTTAGGTCACAAAACAAGTCTCAATAAATTTAAGAAGATTGAAATCATATCAAGCATCTTTTCCAACCACAATGGTATGAAACTAGAAATGAATTACAAGAAGAAAACTAGAAAAAAAAACAAAAAATGTGAAGATTAAACAACATGCCACTTAACAATCAATAGCTCATCAAAGAATCAAAGGAGAAATAAATACTGTAAACAGAAATATGACATACCAAAATTTATGGCGTCCAGCAAAGCCAGTTCAAGAGGGAAGTTCATAGCAATACAGACCTACTTCAACAAACAAGAAAAACATCAAATAAACAATCTAATGTTATACCTAAAAGAACTAGAAAAAGAACAAATGAAGCCAAAAGTAAGCAGAAGGAAGGAAATGATAAAGATCAGAGCAGAAAATAAAGGAAATACAGGCTGAAAAGACAAAAGAAAAGATCAATGGAACTAAGAGCTGGTTCTTTGAAAGGTAAAAAAAATTGACAAAACTTTAGGTAGACTCACCAAGAAAAGAAGGGCTCAAACAAAATCAGAAACGAAAGAGAAGTTACAACTGATGCCACAGAAATACAGGGATCATAAGTGACTCCTATGAAAAATTGTATGCCACTAAATTGGACAACCTAGAAGAAATGGATAAATTCATAGAAACGTACAATCTTGCAAGACTGAATTATGAAGAAAAAGAAAACCTGAATAGACTGATTACCAGCAAGGAATTTGAATCAGTACTCAAAAAACTCCCAACAAAAAAAGTCCAGGACCAGACAGCTTCACTAGTGAATTCTTCCAAACATTCAAAGAAGATTTAATACCTATCCTTCTCAAATTCTTCCAAGAATTTGAAGAGGAGGGAATGCTTTCAAACTCATTTATGAGGCCAGCATTACCCTGATACCAAAACCAGATAAAGACACTGCAAAAAAATAAAATTACAGACCAATACCCCTGATAAAAATAGATGCAAACATCTCAGCAAAAATATTAGGCAACCGAATTCAGCAATACATTAAAAGGATCATATACCATGATCAAGTTGGGTTTAATCCAGGGATGTGGGGATGATTCAACATCTGCAAATTTATTAACATGATACACCACATTAACAAAATGAAAGATAAAAATTATATAATCATTTCAATACATGCAGAAATGGGATAGCTGGATTATATAGTATTTCCATTTCTGGGTATTCAAAAAAATTGAAAACAGAATCTTGAAGATATTTGGACTCCTATGTTCATTGCAGCATTATTCACAATAGCCATAGTGTAGAAACAATCTAAATGACCACCAATGGATGGATGGATAAATAAAATGTGGTGTATACATACAAAGAAACATCATTTAGGCTTTAAAAAGAATGAAATTCTATCATATGCAACAACATGGATAAACCTTGAGGACATTATGTGAAGTGCAATAAGCCAGTCACAGAAGGAAAAATACTGCACCATTCCACTTATATGAGGTACCTAAGATAGTTCAGGTATGAAAGGCTGGCTCAATATCTGAAAATCAGTCAATGTAATTCACCATATCAATAGGTTAATGAACAAAATCATTATGCCAATTGAGACAGAAAAAGCATTTGATGAAATCCAACACCCATACATGGAAAAAAAAACCCTCAGCAAATTAGGAATAGAGGTACACTACCTCAAATTAATAATGAGAATCTACAAAATATCTACAATTAACTTTATACTTTTTGGTGAGCAAATGAATGCTTTCCCCCTACGTTCAGGAACATGGCAAAGATGTTTACTCTCACCATTCTTATTCAACATAATACTGGACGTTTTGGCCGCTGCAATTAGGAAAGAAAACAAAATAAAATGCATACAAATTAAGCATAAAGAAATACAACTGTCTCTATTTGCAGATGACATGATTGTCTATGTAGGACATCCCAAGGAATCTATAAAAGCACTGCTAGAACTAATAAGTGAGTTCAGCAATGTTGCAGGATACAAGAATCAAGCACATTTCTACAGATTAAGAACAAATTTGTGGAACCAAAATTAAAAACAAAACACCATTTATAATTGTTCAATGAAAATAAAATACTTAGGTATAAACTGAATAAAAAAACATGTAAAGTATTTGTATTCTGAACAATTACAAAATTCTTGTGAAAGAAATCAAAGGACCTAAATAAATGGAGAAATATCCTGTGTTGATTTATTGAAAGACTTGACACAGTAACGGTGTCAATTCTCCTTAAATTGATATGCTGATTTTAATGCAATTTCTAGCAAAATCCCAGCAAGGAGTTTTGTAGAAATAGTCAAGCTTATTTTAAAATTTAAATGGAAAGCCCAAGCCTTAGAATAGCAAAAACAATCTTGAAAAGGAAGACTAAAGTGGAAACAATCACTCTACCCTATTTGTTTACTGTATAGCTACAGTAATCAAGATAGTGTGATATTGGTGGAGGGATAGACACATAGGTCAGTGGAGGAGAAGAGAGACCACAGAAATAGACCCCCCACATATGCCCTACTGATTTTTGACAAAGTTTCAAAAGAAATTCAAAGGAGAAAGGATAGCCTTTTCAACAAATGGTGCTAGAGCACTTAGATATCCATAGGGGGAAAAAAAGAAGAAGAATCTTGACCCATACTTCACACCTTACACAAAAATTAACTCCAAATGGATCTCAGACTTATGTGTAAAATGTAAAACTATGTATCCTTTAGAATAAACATAGGAGAAAATCTTTGGGATCTAAGGCTAGGGAAAGGTGTCTTAGAATTGACACCTAAAATATGACCTGTAAAAGGAAAAATTGACAAATTGAGCTTTATCAAAATAAAAAATTGTGAAAAACCATGTGAAGAGGATAAAAAGATAAGCTAAAAAGTGGGATAAAATATTTGCAAATCACACATCTGAAAAAAGATTAATATCCAGAATATATAAAGAACTGTCAAAACACAAAAGATGATCCAATTAGAAAACGAGCAAAAGACATGAACAGAAATTTGACCCAAGAAGATATACAGATGGCGAATAAACACACAAAAGACGTTCAACTTCATTATCCATTAGAGAAATTAAAACCACAATAAGATATCACTACATCATGTCAGAATGGCTAAAATAAAAAATAGTGACAACACCAAATGGTGGCAGGTATGGGAAAAAACTGAATCAGTTATACATGGCTGGTAGAATGTAAAATGGTACAGCCAATCTGGAAAACAGATTTATGGAACAACCAATCAGTTCCATGAGAAAAACTAAACATACATGTAGCATGCAACTCAAAAATTGTGCTCTTTAGCATTTATCAGAGAAAAAGAAGTGTATTTTTACACAAAAACCTGGACACAAATGTTGATAATAGCTTCATTTGTAATAGCCGCAAACTGGAAACAACCTCAATGTACTTTAACAAGTGAATGGTTAAAACAACAGTGGTGCATTCATGCCATGGACTACTATTCAGCAATAAAAGGTATGAACTATTCATACATGTGACATCTTGGATAGATCTCCAGACAATTCTGATGAGTGAAAAAAGCCAATCTCAAAAGGTTATATGTATACTATATCATTTCATTTATGTAACATTCTTGAAATGACAAAGGAATAGAGAACAGATTAATGATTGCCAGCTGTTAGAAACTACTGTGTTTCCCCAAAAACAAGACCGGGTCTTATATTAATTTTTGCTCCAGAAGATGCATTAGGGTTTATGTTCAGGGAATGTCATCCTGAAAAATCATGCTAGTGCTTGTTTTCTGGTTAGGTCTTATTTTCGGGGAAACACAGTAGGGCAGAGGATGCGAGGGGGAGGGAAGTGGGTATAGTTATAAAAGGGTAACATGAGGTATCCTCATGGTGATTGAACTATTCTGTATCTTGACTGTGGTGGTGGACCCATGAATCTACACATGATAAAATTGCACAGAGCTAAATGCATACATATGTATTTGGATATATAGATATACTCATAAATGAGTGCATGTAAAACTAACAAAACCTAAATAGATTTTATCAATATCAATATCCGATTGTGATATGGTACTATAGTTATGCAAGATGTTACCATTGGGGGAAACTGAAGAATATATAGAATCTTTCTATATTATTTTTTATAACTTTATTTGAATAAAATATTTAAAATTTAAGAAAAGATTAGGTAAAATTAAATGACGTTAGGATAAAGATGGGACAATTCAGAGATTGAATATATCAGATATTTAAAAAGATAAGAGATTTTATGATCAAGTGTATGCTCTTACTTGAAAACTTAGATAAAATGCACAATTCCCTGAAAAAAAAATTAAAACTGACTAAACAGAAAACTTGAATAAACAAAATCAATAAAGAATCTGAGTTAGTAGCTAAAGATTTACTCCCACACAAGCACAAAACATTAGGCCTGAATTACTTTATGGATGAATTCTACCAAACATTCAAGGAACATAGAATTGCAATCTTCTGTAGAGTCTCTGGACAATAGAAAATGAAGAAACACTCAATTATTTTATTGAGGCTAATATAATTTTCATATAAAAAATATGGGCATTTTAAGAAAGGAAAATTGAGAGCCAACCTCACTGATTAATACAAATGCAAACATCCTAAATAAAATATTATCAATAGTATTTCAATACTTATACAAAATAATATCAATAATATTGTATTTAGGATGTTTGCATTTTAATGTCTTAAAATATGCAACACAATCAGGTTAGGTTTAACTCAGGGATAAAAGTGTAACTAGTAAATTGAATAAGTAGGACTCATAGGGTTTAATCAGAAAACAACTTTGATTCCCCTGTTGCTAATTTAAATCCATTCTGGGATTAGATGTTTTCTCTCACATCAAAACTAACACAGCTCCATGACTCTTGTGTATTTTGGTCATGTTTTGTCACAGAAGAATCTCAGTTTAATTAAAGTATCAATAATAGTTAAACTTTTACTATTCCTTTAAAGTTATACGTTCTTCAGTCTTTCATCGTAGGCCTACTGTGGGCTGGGTAGCTGAAGTGAGAAAGAGGATGTGGCCAGTATCTTGTCACTTTCTCCACAGAGTGCTTCTAACCCTTCTCTGCTACATTGTTTATGCGCGTTTATGACCTCTCTAGACTTGCACCAGAAGAGGGGATAGGTGAGAAGAGAAAGATGTTCTATCTTGATTGATACTTCCGTGAACCAGCATCAACATTGCCTGAGCCTAGCTGATATTTCGAGCCAATTTATTTTTTTATGGTGTACTGTTATGGACTTTTTTGAGACCTTCCTGTCCTTCATATTCTCAAACAGAGTCCACAACAAATGTACTGTGTCTCCTGAGATCTGGGTGACAACATATTCAACCTTCAAGTGGTTCTACTGAAGCTCCTTTCCCTAAGCTTAAGGTGGATGTAAGTCCTGCTCCCAAGCCCTTCCGCTGGGAGGAATTTAGATGCACAAAACGCCTACAGCTTTCTTCCAATTGCTCTCCTCATTTCCAGTCCTTTTCTTGACCTCTCCAGCTTCTTTCAGATGTGGGGATTGGTGGTTAGCTACAGGGTCACAAAACCAGTTTCAACTATCTTCTTTACAAGACCATCCTGGTGGTCTCACACCTCACATTGGAATGCGTTGTTTATTGTCTTGGGGCTTCAGCCAAACTGAGACTGAAATAGTTCCGTTTTAAAATCTTGTTTTACAAGGTTGGCTTAACATTAGGAAAATCCATTAATGTAATTCAACACCATGAACAAAGGAAAAAATGTGTTATATTCTCAATAGAAGCAGAAGAATCATTTGATAGAATTCAATATTCCTTTATGACTTAGAAATCTCTTATAAACAAGCAATACAAAAGAATTTCTTAAACTGATTAAGAGTATCTATCAAAAACTTCCACAGTAAATATCATACTTAATGGTTTAATGCTAGCAGCCATATTTTAAAAATAAGGATCAAGACACGGATACTGTTATCTTTACTTCATTTCAGTATTTCACTGGAGTCTATCCAGCATGGTAAGATAAGAATATTTTTTATGCAGTAAAACTTATTAGAATAAAAAAGTAAGGACTAAAAAATGCCACTATGTATAAACTATGTAATTGTCTATACAGAAGATCCAAGAAAACCTATAGAAAATTATTAGAATTGATAAGAAAGTTCAGCAAATTTACTAAAGATAGGATCAATGTATTAAAATCTGTTGTATTTCTATCCACCAGTAACAAAGTTAGAAAATGTAATTTTTAAAAAAGTGCCAGTTTCAACAGCAATTAAAAAAGATACCCAGGAATAGATCTAACAAAAGATGTACATGACATTTATGGAGAAAATTATAAACTGTTATTGTAAGACATTAAGGAAAATCTTAGGAAATGGTGAGAAATACCATGTTTGTGAAGAAGACTCAATGATCATAAATATGGTAATTGTCCTAAAATCAACCTAAGAATTCAACACAATCCCAATCAAAAGACACTCATGGGAATAATAATCCCAAATTTTATTTTAGAGTGGGGAAAATGTGAAAAGGGACATATAAGAACTCCCATTGCTTTAAAATATTTTGTTTCTTAATCTAGGTAGTGGATCCACAGGTATTCATTATATTCTTTTTTGTATTTCGGAAATATTAAGTTTAGGAAAAGAGTGCTGAGTACACAACTTTGGCATTGTACTGGTGCCTACAAGCCAGTCTCATAAAGTAACAGTTAATTTGGTATGGATTCATAGCTACGTGCATTTGCACACTGGATTCTGTATCCATAACTCCTGTATAACTCGAAGCACATATTTTATGCTCTTA